>NC_092173.1:32274521-32502850 GCF_045791955.1 Oncorhynchus clarkii lewisi | reverse complement strand
TCAAGTGCACCTACAACAAACAGCACACTGAATCAAGTGCACCTACAACCAACAGCACACTGAATCAAGTGCACTTACAACCAACAGCACACTGAATCAAGTGCACCTACAACCAACAGCACACTGAATCAAGTGCACCTACAACCAACAGCACACTGAATCAAGTGTAACTACAACCAACAGCACACTGAATCAAGTGTAACTACAACCAACAGCACACTGAATCAAGTGCACCTACAACCAACAGCACACTGAATCAAGTGCACCTACAACCAACAGCACACTGAATCAAGTGCACCTACAACCAACAGCACACTGAATCAAGTGTAACTACAACCAACAGCACACTGAATCAAGTGTAACTACAACCAACAGCACACTGAATCAAGTGTAACTACAACCAACAGCACACTGAATCAAGTGTAACTACAACCAACAGCACACTGAATCAAGTGTAACTACAACCAACAGCACACTGAATCAAGTGTAACTACAACCAACAGCACACTGAATCAAGTGTAACTACAACCAACAGCACACTGAATCAAGTGTAACTACAACCAACAGCACACTGAATCAAGTGCACTTACAACCAACAGCACACTGAATCAAGTGTAACTACAACCAACAGCACAACACAAATAAAAAATGGAAAGGAGAGCAAGTCTTTATCAAATACAACTCTGTGACTTTATCAAATACAACTTTGTCATTATCAAATACATCTCTGTGTCTTTATCAAATACAACTCTGTCATTATCAAATACAACTCTGTGTCTTTATCAAATACAACTCTGTGTTTTTATCAAAGACAACTTTGTGCCTTTATCAAATACAACTCTGTGTCTTTATCAAATACAACTCTGTGACTTTATCAAATACAACTATGTGTCTTTATCAAATACAACTCTGTGACTTTATCAAATACAACTCTGTCATTATCAAATACAACTCTGTGTCTTTATCAAATACAACTCTGTGTTTTTATCAAAGACAACTCTGTGTCTTTATCAAATACAACTATGTGTCTTTATCAAATACAACTCTGTGTCTTTATCAAATACAACTCTGTGTCTTTATCAAATACAACTCTGTGTTTTTATCAAAGACAACTTTGTGCCTTTATCAAATACAACTCTGTGTCTATCAAATACAACTCTGTGTCTTTATCAAATACAACTCTGTGTCTTTATCAAATACAACTCTGTGTCTTTATCAAATACAACTCTGTGTCTTTATCAAAGACAACTTTGTGCCTTTATCGATGGCTTCTCTCCAGAAATGTTTGGTGATCGACTAGGAATGCCTTGAAGATTGCGATCAACCAATTGATGACCACTGGTGTAGATGAAGGGGAGGAGACAAGTTAAAGAAGGATTTTTAAGCCTTGAGACAATTGAGACATGGATTGTGTATGTATGCCATTCAGAGGCTGAATGGGCAAGACAAAAGATTTAAGTGCCTTTGAATGCGGTATAGTAGTAGGTGCCAGGCGCACTGGTTTGAGAGTGTGAAAAACTGCAACACTGTTGGGTTTTTCACACTCAACAGTTTCCTGTGTTTATCAAGAACGGCCCAACGCCGAAGTGACATCCAGTCAACTTGACACAACTGAGTATTAGGAAGATATTCTTAACGTTTGGAATACTCAGTGTATTCTCACATGGTACACTCTCATTATACTCTCAGTAGAGAGATGCTTCAGTTGACTGCAGACAACATGTACTGTACCTCCAGCAGCAATTCCTTACCTGAGGCTGAGGACACTGTAAGCTACTGCATTCATTATGCCTTGATCTAATAGCTGGAGTATGTATAGTGTAGACAGAAATAACTTTACTTCATGTTCTCTCCAGAATCATCTTCTTTAGCACAGATTGTGACCTTGGTTGAGAAAATGAGTCACTTAAAGAAAAGCACATACAAGAGTCATGTAGCTACTGTATGTATAAATAGGCACATTTATAAAAACTGACAATTGCAGAGGCAAGAGCATGTCCATACTAACTGTCAGAAATGATGGTTTACATTTGTTCTTGACTTTTTTCATGGACAAGTACAGTGATTTAAATGGCTTTCTTGCAAGCTCCAACCCACACACAATAAAACATATTTTAAAAAATACCAGAGAAAGTAAGTAAGCATACTAAAAACATGATCAATCAGTTCTGGTACCATATTTACAATGTGCAGGAATACTGGAGTGGTAGGGGTAGAAATATATAGGGGTAAGGTGACTAGGCATCAGCATACAAGTCCTACAGGGCAGTAGTCATTGTGGCATAAAGCATATGAGTTCATGGGACAGGAATGATGGTGGTCGTCTTAAAACATGTGGGGATTACAGACTGGGACAAGGAGAGGTAGAAAATGGGTGTGAATATGCCTGCACGTGCTCTAAGAATGCTCCCTGGAATACCAAGGGTCTTGCGAGTGTTGACGTGATTAAAGACCTTACTCACATCGGCCTCAGAGAGCAGATCACCCAGTCCTCTGGGTCGGTGGGGGCCCTCACGCATGACACGGTGTTGCTATTTTCGAAGCGTGCAGAAAATGTACTGAGTTTGTCTGGAAGAGAGGCATTGTTGGGCAGATAATAGCTGCGTCTTGTAATCCGTAATGGACTGTACGCCACATGCGGCGGGTGTCAGAGCCTGTGTAGTATGATTCCACCTTATTCCTATATTGTCCTTTTGCTCGTTTTATGACTCTGCAAAGGTCGTAGCGGGACTACTTGTAGCCGTAACATCAGGGTTGTCTGGGATAGCCCTGTGTGCAGTAGCCCTGTCCTTAAGTTTAGAGCCAACCTCAGTGTTAATCCAGGGCTTTTGATTGGGGAAGCAGCGAACCTCCACTGTGGGGACAATGTCACCAGTGCATTTCCTTATGAAGCCAGTGACGGAAGTGGTTAGATCGTCAATGTTATCGGCGGAGTCTCTGAACATATTCCAATCAGCGCAAGCAAAGCAGTCCTGTTGCATAATCTCGGATTCTGATCACCATTTCTCAATAGAGCGAGTCACGGGTACTTAACGTTTGAGATTCTGCTTGTAAACAGTAAGCAGGAGCACGGAGTCATGATCTGATTTGCCGAACGGCAGACAAGGCAGGGCCTTGTATGCTTGCTTGGGTAGAGTAACAGTGGTCTAGGACTTTAGCTCCCCTAGTGGCAAAGGAGACATGTTGATGGAAGTTTGGCATCACATGTCTTAATGACGTAGAATTTGTTTCGCTGGTTTACAGGATATCATTGTAGTGGTAGCCTGTAAGGTAATGTACGTCCATTGTACCTTTAGTTATAGGTACATAATTGAACCCTTGCAGTTCGTACCTTAAAAGAGCGAATAGTTTACCTTAGGGGACAGGATGGTACAGGTGCAAAACCATATCATAGAATTTTGGGGGGATTAGTTTAGAAAAATGTATCTTATTTATCTTTGTGTATCATAAAATCACTCAATCAAGCAATCAATGTGCATGCAGAAACATACATATTGAAACCAACAACTCAAAAAAAAAAACTGCAATAGAGCATGCAGGGAAATATGATAACGAGGGTGTGGTTTTTCAGTGTGTGTGATGATTGTACTTTTATATTCAAAATATTGGGTGCAAAAATGTATCATTACACTAGATTTCTTTCACAAATGTAGCCTAAAAGGCATCGAACAGCACCATGTGAGATTACATGTGTACCTCTGAAGGTACTTTTGTATCCCCGGGAACAATGTGGGGATTTACATACCCTAACCATACCCTCTGAGAGTGTACACATACACAGAAATCACACACACACACACACACACACACACACGTAGAAATTGCAAGGCCAAACAGGTAGGTTATCCACGACGAAACGGCACTCATTATTTGGAGTCTCATGACATTTCAGCACTATGGAGAGCTCTGCTCCGCATATTAATCTTCCACAGCCCCGCTTCTGTCCCTGCAACACTCCTCGGCATAATGACAGTTTTATCATAACTATTTATTACTGTCCAAACCCCAAGTTGAAATTATGTAAATGCTGCGTGTTTGGTGCGGTGAACATCTTTATATTTTGCTTCACGCTCTCTCAAGCGAGAATCGAATTCTGCCCGCAGACAAACTAAAAAAATGGCCTTGTTACGGTTTGAATAATGGTCTAAGGAGTGAGAGACAGGGTCGGATAGCAGAGAGCCACTTGGTTAGGCGCTGCCTTATCGGATTTTACCCCCGTCTCATTCATTACCTACCATCGCTTCCCTTGGTCGCAGTAAGCCAATATCATTAAAGAAGGATTTGCTTAAATGCAAGAATGAAGCAACACCTCTGGGCAGCAATCACTGATGCACTTTTTGTAATTTCGCTGCAATATATAGCAATAAGTGACTCTCTCTTACACACGTCCAGGTACACACACGCACGCACACACGCGCTCGCACGCACAGACACACACACACGCGCACGCACACGCACGCAAGCACACACACGCACACGCATGCACGCACACACACACGCACACACACATGCGCACACACACGCACACTCAAAGAACATACACAGAACATACACACACACACACAGAACAAACACACATATATGCTCATATACACGCACATACATACACACATACACACACACACACACAGAGATTCACACTCACGCTCACGCACACAAGTTTGTCATTCATTGTGTTTAGTCCATGGGCTAGTTCTGAATGGCCATACAGACTGTTTGTGCCAGTGGCTCATAGATCACAAAGGTCACATAAGTCACATGATTCAGAGGGGGAAAGCAGCAGTAATTCTGACTGAACACTCACTCTGGTCTAATTGGCAACTTTCACAGTTCCAGCCAGATCCACAGTCGAGTTCCACAGTTCAAGTCAGTTCTACAGTTCAAGTCAGTTCTACAGTTCCAGTCAGTTCCACAGTTCCAGCCAGTACTACAGTTCCAGCAAGTTCTACAGTTCCAGCCAGTTCTACAGTTCCACAGTTCTAGTCAGTTCCACAGTTCCAGCCAGTTCTACAGTTCCAACCAGTTCTACAGTTCCAGCCAGTTCTACAGTTCCAGCCAGTTCTACAATTCCAGTCATTTACACGGTTCCACAGCTCCAGCCAGTTCCACAGTTCCAGCCAGTTCTACAGTTCCAGCCAGTTCTACAGTTCCAACCAGTTCTACAGTTCCAGCCAGTTCTACATTTCCAGACAGTTCTACAGTTCCAGTCATTTACACAGTTCCACAGCTCCAGCCAGTTCCACAGTTCCAGCCAGTTCTACAGTTCCAGCCAGTTCTACAGTTGCATTCAGTTCAAGACAGTTTTACAGTTCCAGTCAGTTCTACAGTTCCAGCCAGTTCCACAGTTCCAGTCAGTTCCACAGTTCCAGCCAGTACTACAGTTACAGCCAGTTATACAGTTCCAGCCAGTTCTACAGTTCCAGCCAGTTCTACAGTTCCAGCCAGTTCTACAGTTACAGCCAGTTCTACAGTTACAGCCAGTTCTACAGTTCCAGACAGATCTACAGTTCCAGTCAGTTCCACAGTTCCAGTCGGTTCTACAGTTACAGACAGTACTACAGTTCCAGCCACTTCTACAGTTCCAGCAACTTCTACAGTTACAGACAGTTCTACAGTTCCAGCCAGTTCTACAGTTCCAGCCAGTTCCACCGTTCCAGCCAGTTCTACAGTTCCAGTAATTTACACAGTTGCACAGCTCCAGCCAGTTCCACAGTTCCAGCAAGTTCTACAGTTCCAGCCAGTTCTACAGTTCCACAGTTCTAGTCAGTTCCACAGTTCCAGCCAGTTCTACAGTTCCAGCCAGTTCTACAATTCCAGTCATTTACACGGTTCCACAGCTCCAGCCAGTTACACAGTTCCAGCCAGTTCTACAGTTCCAGCCAGTTCTACAGTTCCAACCAGTTCTACAGTTCCAGCAGTTCTACAGTTCCAGACAGTTCTACAGTTCGTGTCATTTACACAGTTCCACAGCTCCAGCCAGTTCCACAGTTCCAGCCAGTTCTACAGTTCCAGCCAGTTCTACAGTTCAAATCACTTCTACAGTACCAGCCAGTTCTACAGTTCCAGCCATTTACACAGTTCCACAGTTCCAGCCAGTTCTACAGTTCCAGCCAGTTCTACAGTTCCAGCCAGTTCTACAGTTGCATTCAGTTCAAGACAGTTTTACAGTTCCAGTCAGTTCTACAGTTCCAGCCAGTTCCACAGTTCCAGTCAGTTCTACAGTTCCAGCCAGTTCCACAGTTCCAGCCAGTTCTACAGTTCCAGTCAGTCCCACATTTACAGCGAGTCCCACAGTTCCAGCCACTTCTACAGTTCCAGCCACAACTAGAGTTCCAGCCACGTCTACAGTTCCAGCTAGTTCCACAGTTCCAGCCAGTTCTACAGTTCCAGTCAGTCCCACATTTACAGCGAGTCCCACAGTTCCAGCCACTTCTACAGTGCCAGCTACAACTACAGTTCCAGCCACTTCTACAGTGCCAGCTACAACTACAGTTCCAGACACTTCTACAGTGCCAGCTGCAACTACAGTTCCAGCCACTTCTACAGTGCCAGCTACAACTACAGTTCCAGCCACTTCTACAATGCCAGCTGCAACTACAGTTCCAGACACTTCTACAGTGCCAGCTGCAACTACAGTTCCAGCCATTTCTACAGTGCCAGCTACAACTACAGTTCCAGCCACTTCTACAGTGCCAGCTACAACTACAGTTCCAGCCACTTCTACAGTGCAAGCTACAACTACAGTTCCAGCCACTTCTACAGTGCCAGCTACAACTACAGTTCCAGCCACTTCTACAGTGCCAGCTGCAACTACAGTTCCAGCCACTTCTACAGTGCCAGCTACAACTACAGTTCCAGCCACTTCTACAGTGCCAGCTGCAACTACAGTTCCAGCCACTTCTACAGTGCCAGCTACAACTACAGTTCCAGCCACTTCTACAGTGCCAGCTGCAACTACAGTTCCAGACACTTCTACAGTGCCAGCTACAACTACAGTTCCAGCCACTTCTACAGTGCCAGCTGCAACTACAGTTCCAGACACTTCTACAGTGCCAGCTACAACTACAGTTCCAGCCACTTCTACAGTGCCAGCTGCAACTACAGTTCCAGACACTTCTACAGTGCCAGCTACAACTACAGTTCCAGCCATTTACACAGTTCCAGACAGTTCTACAGTTCCAGTCAGTTCCACAGGTCCACAGTTATAGACAGTTCTACAGTTCCAGGCAGTTCTACAGTTCCAGCCATCTACACAGTTCCACAGCTCCAGCCAGTTCCACAGTTAAAGACAGTTCTACAGTTCCAGTCAGTTCCACAGTTCCACAGTTCCAGCTAGTTCCACAGTTCCAAACAGTTTTACAGTTCCAGCCATTTACACAGTTCCAGCCAGTTCTACAGTTCCAGCCAGTTGCACAGTTCCAGGCAGTTGCACAGTTCCAGACAGTTCCACAGTTCCAGACTGTTCTATAGTTCCAGCCATTTACACAGTTCCACAGCTCCAGCCAGTTCCACAGCTCCAGACAGTTCCACAGTTCCAGACAGTTCCAGACAGTTTTACAGTTCTAGTCAGTTATACAGTTCTAGTCAGTTCTACAGTTCCAGCCATTTACCCAGTTCCTTCAGTTCCAGCCAGTTCCACAGCTCCAGCCAGTTCCACAGTTCCAGTCAGTTCTACATTTCCAGTCAGTTCTACAGTTCCAGTCAGTTCTATAGTTCCAGCCAGTTCTACAGTTCCAGCCAGTTCCAGTCAGTTCTACAGTTCCAGACAGTTCTACAGTTCCAGTCAGTTCCACAGTTCCACAGTTCCAGCCAGTTCTACAGTTCCAGCCAGTTCCACAGCTCCAGACAGTTCCACAGTTCCAGACAGTTCCAGACAGTTTTACAGTTCTAGTCAGTTATACAGTTCTAGTCAGTTCTACAGTTCCAGCCATTTACCCAGTTCTACAGTTCCAGACAGTTTTACAGTTCCAGTCAGGTTTACAGTTCCAGTCAGTTCTACAGTTCCAGTCAGTTCTATAGTTCCAGACAGTTCTACAGTTCCAGTCAGTTCTACAGTTCCAGTCAGTTCTATAGTTCCAGTCAGTTCTACTGTTCCAGGCCGTTCTACAGTTCCAGCCAGTTCCACAGTTCCAGTCAGTTCTACAGTTCCAGCCAGTTCCACAGCTCCAGCCAGTTCCACAGTTCCAGTCAGTTCTACTGTTCCAGCCAGTTCTACAGTTCCAGACAGTTCCACAGCTCCAGCCAGTTCCACAGTTCCAGTCAGTTCTACAGTTCCAGTCAGTTCTATAGTTCCAGACAGTTCTATAGTTCCAGCCAGTTCCACAGTTCCAGTCAGTTCTACAGTTCCAGTCAGTTCTACAGTTCCAGCCTGTTCCACAGTTCCAGACTGTTCCACAGTTCCAGACAGTTTTACAGTTCTAGTCAGTTCTACAGTTCCAGACAGTTCCAGGCAGTTTTACAGTTCTAGTCAGTTCTACAGTTCCAGCCAGTTCCACAGTTCCAGACAGTTTTACAGTTCTAGTCAGTTCTACAGTTCCAGTCAGTTCTACAGTTCTAGTCAGTTCTACAGTTCCAGTCAGTTCTACAGTTCCAGCCACTTCTACAGTGCCAGCTACAACTACAGTTCCAGACACTTCTACAGTGCCAGCTGCAACTACAGTTCCAGCCACTTCTACAGTGCCAGCTACAACTACAGTTCCAGCCACTTCTACAATGCCAGCTGCAACTACAGTTCCAGACACTTCTACAGTGCCAGCTGCAACTACAGTTCCAGCCATTTCTACAGTGCCAGCTACAACTACAGTTCCAGCCACTTCTACAGTGCCAGCTACAACTACAGTTCCAGCCACTTCTACAGTGCAAGCTACAACTACAGTTCCAGCCACTTCTACAGTGCCAGCTACAACTACAGTTCCAGCCACTTCTACAGTGCCAGCTGCAACTACAGTTCCAGCCACTTCTACAGTGCCAGCTACAACTACAGTTCCAGCCACTTCTACAGTGCCAGCTGCAACTACAGTTCCAGCCACTTCTACAGTGCCAGCTACAACTACAGTTCCAGCCACTTCTACAGTGCCAGCTGCAACTACAGTTCCAGACACTTCTACAGTGCCAGCTACAACTACAGTTCCAGCCACTTCTACAGTGCCAGCTGCAACTACAGTTCCAGACACTTCTACAGTGCCAGCTACAACTACAGTTCCAGCCACTTCTACAGTGCCAGCTGCAACTACAGTTCCAGACACTTCTACAGTGCCAGCTACAACTACAGTTCCAGCCATTTACACAGTTCCAGACAGTTCTACAGTTCCAGTCAGTTCCACAGGTCCACAGTTATAGACAGTTCTACAGTTCCAGACAGTTCTACAGTTCCAGCCATCTACACAGTTCCACAGCTCCAGCCAGTTCCACAGTTAAAGACAGTTCTACAGTTCCAGTCAGTTCCACAGTTCCACAGTTCCAGCTAGTTCCACAGTTCCAAACAGTTTTACAGTTCCAGCCATTTACACAGTTCCAGCCAGTTCTACAGTTCCAGCCAGTTGCACAGTTCCAGACAGTTGCACAGTTCCAGACAGTTCCACAGTTCCAGACTGTTCTATAGTTCCAGCCATTTACACAGTTCCACAGCTCCAGCCAGTTCCACAGCTCCAGACAGTTCCACAGTTCCAGACAGTTCCAGACAGTTTTACAGTTCTAGTCAGTTATACAGTTCTAGTCAGTTCTACAGTTCCAGCCATTTACCCAGTTCCTTCAGTTCCAGCCAGTTCCACAGCTCCAGCCAGTTCCACAGTTCCAGTCAGTTCTACATTTCCAGTCAGTTCTACAGTTCCAGTCAGTTCTATAGTTCCAGCCAGTTCTACAGTTCCAGCCAGTTCCAGTCAGTTCTACAGTTTCAGACAGTTCTACAGTTCCAGTCAGTTCCACAGTTCCACAGTTCCAGCCAGTTCTACAGTTCCAGCCAGTTCCACAGCTCCAGACAGTTCCACAGTTCCAGACAGTTCCAGACAGTTTTACAGTTCTAGTCAGTTATACAGTTCTAGTCAGTTCTACAGTTCCAGCCATTTACCCAGTTCTACAGTTCCAGACAGTTTTACAGTTCCAGTCAGGTTTACAGTTCCAGTCAGTTCTACAGTTCCAGTCAGTTCTATAGTTCCAGACAGTTCTACAGTTCCAGTCAGTTCTACAGTTCCAGTCAGTTCTATAGTTCCAGTCAGTTCTACTGTTCCAGGCCGTTCTACAGTTCCAGCCAGTTCCACAGTTCCAGTCAGTTCTACAGTTCCAGCCAGTTCCACAGCTCCAGCCAGTTCCACAGTTCCAGTCAGTTCTACTGTTCCAGCCAGTTCTACAGTTCCAGACAGTTCCACAGCTCCAGCCAGTTCCACAGTTCCAGTCAGTTCTACAGTTCCAGTCAGTTCTATAGTTCCAGACAGTTCTATAGTTCCAGCCAGTTCCACAGTTCCAGTCAGTTCTACAGTTCCAGTCAGTTCTACAGTTCCAGCCTGTTCCACAGTTCCAGACTGTTCCACAGTTCCAGACAGTTTTACAGTTCTAGTCAGTTCTACAGTTCCAGACAGTTCCAGGCAGTTTTACAGTTCTAGTCAGTTCTACAGTTCCAGCCAGTTCCACAGTTCCAGACAGTTTTACAGTTCTAGTCAGTTCTACAGTTCCAGTCAGTTCTACAGTTCTAGTCAGTTCTACAGTTCCAGTCAGTTCTACAGTTCCAGTCAGTTCTACAGTTCCAACCAGTTCTACAGTTCCAGCCAGTTCCACAGTTCCAGTCAGTTCTACAGTTCCAGCCAGTTCCACAGCTCCAGCCAGTTCCACAGTTCCAGTCAGTTCTACAGTTCCAGTCAGTTCTATAGTTCCAGACAGTTCTATAGTTCCAGCCAGTTCCACAGTTCCAGTCAGTTCTACAGTTCCAGTCAGTTCTACAGTTCCAGCCTGTTCCACAGTTCCAGACTGTTCCACAGTTCCAGACAGTTTTACAGTTCTAGTCAGTTCTACAGTTCCAGACAGTTCCAGGCAGTTTTACAGTTCTAGTCAGTTCTACAGTTCCAGCCAGTTCCACAGTTCCAGACAGTTTTACAGTTCTAGTCAGTTCTACAGTTCCAGTCAGTTCTACAGTTCTAGTCAGTTCTACAGTTCCAGTCAGTTCTACAGTTCCAGTATGTTCTACAGTTCCAACCAGTTCTACAGTTACAGACAGTTCCACAGTTCCAGTCAGTTCTACAGTTCCAGTCAGTTCTACAGTTCCAGTCAGTTCCACAGTTCCAATCAGTTCTACAGTTACAGACAGTTCAAGACAGTTTTAGAGTTCTAGTCAGTTCTACAGTTCCAGCCAGTTCCACAGTTCCAGACAGTTTTACAGTTCTACAGTTCTACAGTTCCAATCAGTTATACAGTTCCAGTCAGTTCTATAGTTCCAGTCAGTTCTATAGTTCCAGCCAGTTCCACAGTTCCAGTCAGTTCTACAGTTCCAGACAGTTCCACAGTTCCAGACAGTTTTACAGTTCTACTCAGTTCTACGGTTCCAGACAGTTTTGCAGTTCTAGTCAGTTCTACAGTTCCAGCCAGTTCTAAAGTTCCAGCCAGTTCTACAGTTCCAGCCAGTTCTCCAGTTCCAGCCAGTTCTACAGTTCCAGCCAGTTCTCCAGTTCCAGCCAGTTATACAGTTCCAGCCAGTTCTATAGTTCCAGTCAGTTCTACAGTTCCAGCCAGTTCTAAAGTTCCAGCCAGTTCTACATTTCCAGCCAGTTCTCCAGTTCCAGCCAGTTATACAGTTCCAGCCAGTTCTACAGTTCCAGCCAGTTCTACAGTTCCAGCCAGTTCTCCAGTTCCAGCCAGTTCTACAGTTCCAGCCAGTTCTACAGTTCCAGCCAGTTCTACAGTTCCAGCCAGTTCTACAGTTCCAGCCAGTTCTACAGTTCCAGCCAGTTCTACAGTTCCAGTCAGTAACACTACCCTTTGCTATGCCTATTAATTTAGCTGGTTAACTGTGAATGGAATCTACCGCACCAATTATTTTCCTCTCTCTGTGGAGAGAGTGACTCAATCCCAGACACTTCCATTAAGTATGGTTTGGAAATAGGGCATTTGAATGTTGTTTTTGACTAATGCAAATGCCACAGATCCAACAAAGATCCATGAAAGACAATAGTGTCAATTTGAAGAATCAGATTGAATATATACATCAATCTACAGTGCATGCCATCATTATGTAAGCCAGCATAAGGGTGCATGGGCATGTCTAATGTCAAGGATATATATCCTTATTATTTGACTGTCACTGGAGATATCACATTCACACATGATTGAATCATCTGTAATTAGGTAGATGTCTCCTAGCCACGACTACAGCCTATCAGAGATGGAGCCTGTAATTAGGTAGATCTCTCCTAGCCACGACTACAGCCTATCAGAGATGGAGCCTGTAATTAGGTAGATGTCTCCTAGCCACGACTACAGCCTATCAGAGATGGAGCCTGTAATTAGGTAGATGTCTCCTAGCCACGACTACAGCCTATCAGAGATGGAGCCTGTAATTAGGTAGATGTCTCCTAGCCACGACTACAGCCTATCAGAGATGGAGCCTGTAATTAGGTAGATGTCTCCTAGCCACGACTACAGCCTATCAGAGATGGAGCCTGTAATTAGGTAGATGTCTCCTAGCCACGACTACAGCCTATCAGAGATGGAGCCTGTAATTAGGTAGATGTCTCCTAGCCACGACTACAGCCTATCAGAGATGGAGCCTGTAATTAGGTAGATGTCTCCTAGCCACGACTACAGCCTATCAGAGATGGAGCCTGTAATTAGGTAGATGTCTCCTAGCCACGACTACAGCCTATCAGAGATGGAGCCTGTAATTAGGTAGATGTCTCCTAGCCACGACTACAGCCTATCAGAGATGGAGCCTGTGTATGTGTCCCCCCATAAATTACAGCTTGTCTTCAAATTAAAAGGATCAGTCTGGTGCATTCACTCGAAGCCCCCTTGAGCATTCATCACTTAGAGGGCCAGAATCAAGTTCACCCAGGAAGAAAAATATATTGAGACACGAATGCAACAAGGCAAAGAATAATTCTGATAGCTACGCATCTCGACTTGACATTTAGCACCAGACTTCACTTCAGTCTGAAAATGTCACTGGGTAGAAGGAAAAGTTTCTAATTCCCTGACCTTCCAAAACAAAGTTGGTTTGCTGTCTTAAACACAAACTAGTGTACTGCAATGAGGAAAGGGGAAGAAGCAAGTGACATTTAGGACTTCAATACAAACACAGAAATGAGATCAAGACAGTTTGGTGTCATATAGTGATGCAGTGGATTACCTCTAAGACTCAACTGGATAGAAGATTAAGCTGAACAAAAGGACTGTGTGTGCATGTGTGTGTCTTTTGACTGGTCTGGGGACTAACTGTGATAATCACAAAGACAAACACACCTCATCTATCATTGTGTGTGTGTGTGTGTGTGTGTGTGTGTGTGTGTGTGTGTGTGTGTGTGTGTGTGTGTGTGTGTGTGTGTGTGTGTGTGGTGTGTGTGTATGCGCGAGCTGAGTGGGAACAGCAGCCGGCTGGACAGATGGGCTAGGGTAGTGGTATCACTGACTCTGTGTGCCACCAGGTCAGAGCCGTGCTATTCCAGATGGGTGGGAGGACTGGGGAAAGTGACTTATGAGTGATGCAGAATCACTGTCGCGTAAGCATGAAGGAAACCATACTACACTGGGGTACTTGTCATGGTTTAGTTTTTTATGGCTGAAGACGGGTCGCTCAATGTTCAGGATTATACTGATTCACTACTGCATGACTCAAGTTTCCTCAAATCTTCATGCAGCTACGCGGAGGACCAGAACAGGAAATAGCCTAATCGAAACCATTCTAAAATGTCAGCAATAGCTGGTGTTGAGTTGACTCCATTTTTTCAGTTTTACCTCTGATATCATTCACTTTGATCTCTCTGCTGTGTATTTCGGTGTGGAGAGACAGAGTGCTTCCCCCTCTCTCTGGGTCAGGAGGTCTGTCCACGAGGGACGTCTGCTTTCAAAGCCATCTCACTACTCTAATGGGGCACCAGGGGAGAACACGGTTCAACAGGGGGCAACAGGGACCACATACAGCTTGTGGCAAGCTTAATTGAGTATAAAAAGAGATCCTCCTCTTCGCCCTCTACCTTTGGGATAAAGCTATGCAGAATGTTTAAGTAAAAGGTCTGTATGTGGAGTGCAGGTTAAAAGGAACGCAATTGACTTCACTTGTCTAGAAAGAAAGTAGACAGTGGAGTCTCACGCCTCAGTGTTCCAGATAGAATATCTATAGCTTTCAAGTGAACACCTTTTACTGTAGTTAGGAGCTATTGATAAATTCAGGTGCTGGTTGAGTTAGGTCTCTTTCAAAGGAAAAACACTCTTTACATTGAAGATAAATATCACCGCTCTCTTCCAACCATGAACACCTACTTAGACAGATCAATCAGGTCAAAAGCCATAGAATACAGTGCACACACACACACACACACACACACACACACACACACACACACACACACACACACACACACACACACACACACACACACACACACACACACACACACACACACACACACACACACACACACACACACACACACACACACACACACACACAGCAACAAAAAACATCTCAATACATTTTTTTTTGCAATAAATCACCCGAAATGTGTTGATCAATAGCTTTGACCAATAAACAGCTTTTTCTCGGTTCTTCCATCAGTTTTCTGAGGACTGCTGTGAGGTGGGGAGATTGGCCCAGGCCAGCCTCAGTGTGGTAGGAAGTGTTAATGTGTGTTAATACACTAAAAGGGGCCTGTTCTAGAGAATGGGTTGTCACCGGTAAATGACTGTGAGTGACAGCTCCACTAGTGTGCTATAGGCCCGGGGAGAGGAGCTGTCAGGAAGGCCAGAGCTGGAGCAGATTATTTGTTGGGTTTGAGAGTATGATGCCGTGTAGGTCTGAGACAGGCCAGGGCTCAGTCAATCACACACGAAGAGGGAGAAGTTGGGTTAATTAACTCTCATACACTCACACTCAGGGTAGATAGACCCTAAAGCCCTAAAGCAATGGACGTGTGACACAGTGTAGGCTAGTGCACTTTCTTATTGAAAGTGAGAGAGCGTAGAAAGACAAGGTTGGCAAAGAGGGTGCAATTCATAACAAACAAAACAATAAAATCTGTTCTAGAGGGATTCATCTCAGTACACCAGCTAATGCTATGAGCTCAGAGAGTGGAGGTCCACCGAGAAAGAAATAGTGCCTATTCTTCTCCCTGACACAGGGCATATTATACAGAGCTGGACCCCACACAGCCTGATTACTGATGTTAAATCAATACTAACCAGCCTGACTCTCATTGAACGTACGGTGGAAAAACAGAAACAGCTGGGGATATCAGCATCTGAACGCTTTGGTAATAAAGGAATAGACATTAATATGAATAGGCAGTTAGGAAATATAGAGATGCACTGTATTCATCTACTGTAGATAAGGGATTCTTGAAAGACGGGCAATACGTTTTTTACATAATATTTTTCATCATATTAACATTTGAAATATAAATGTTAATAGATAAAAGTATTAGCTATCCCACCATGTAAAGGAACAACCTCCTGATTCTTAAACGTTTCTAAAAAATGCAACTAACTGGATTCATGTCAACTTCGTCAGACACCTCAAAAGACATTTAATTCTTATGCTAATTCTGCAACGAGTGTTTAAAGGCCAGGATTGTTTAATGGTAAAATGAGAATATTAAAATATGCAATAAAAATCTCCAAACTTATTTTGGTTTTATAGCGCTATATATTGCTCTAGGTCTAATTTTGTTAGCATTTTGGCATGTTTTTCTAGATTTAGAACATAAAACAACATGAATAAAGGAAACATTGTCCCTTAGGTCTTTGTCCCTTAGCAAGTACTTTAATAGTTTAAAGCTGCAATGTGTTATAGATTTGTCATTTTTATTGAAAGCAAGTCTAAGAAGCAGTTGATCTGTTCTATGTGCACTATTTCTATGCTTCCCATTGTTACATTTAGTTTTTGCGTCTTTACATTCGGTTTTGTACACCAGCTTCAACCAGCTAAAAATACATAATGTATAATGATTATCTACACTATAGTTACTTGTTTTGTACCATAAACTGAAATTAGGCAAACTATTTGAATTTTAGCAACCAGGAAATAGCAGGGTGATTTCTAGGTAGTACACAATTAAGCATGTTTCAGAACAGTGGTTAAAACATTTCTCCCAAATATTTGCCAAATAATTAGCTTAACCATCTGTGACGAAGTTGACAAGGCACTGACTGAGTCGACAAATACATTTTTGCCTCTGAAAATAAAAGTTCACTGAAAGAATTTGCAAAATATAGAAAATTATTCATTTGAAAATTCCCAATAAAAACATAACTGTTCTATCTTTCAGCACTCTGACGGAGTTGACATTAGATGAATACCTTCATTCAAGAGGTATACAAAGTAACAGTTTAGTTTTTTCTCAGTTGCTTTATAACTCTAAAACCTCATTTAAATAAGCATATTTGAACAAAAATTCATACCCTATGTCAATCTATTGGGGAGACAGTTTATGATTGTGACCATGGTGATTTCAAAATTGCTTGTTTAATTCTATCAAAAGTAGAGAACTTTATAGACCATGAGTGGTTAAACTACATGTAATGAGGACATGAATAAGAGGTCCTTGTGGTAGAGCTGACCCTGCTCGTTCCTGATTCATTTTAGACAAATCTGACGAAGTTCATCAAATCTACAGACACATATTTTAGGAATCACAGTTTTGAGATAAAGATTCTTTAAAGTCAGAGAAGGCTTTTGCAAGAAACTACATAATATTATTTTTCAATATTAATGGCAGTTTTTAGAATTTTAAACACTTTTTTGAGAGTTTGATATTGGGATCCTTTGCTCCAGACATTGGTATTTCTGGGCAAAGAGCTGACAAATTATTTAGAAAATTCCAAAAGAAAATCTTTCCTCTCATAAAATTCCCCTACATGTAATTCTTAAGCTCAAATAATGCAACAAAAGTATTTTTGTAATTATATAAAATAAAGTTTCCCTGCTGGACTAGGATTGTCCTGACTTTCAAGATTCCACCCTCCCACACACAGTCCCAAAGCGCTGTGTCAGCTTCCTCTGTATTGATCTTGGTGCATCTTGGGGGAATTTGGTCTGAACAATGGTCAGGGAGGAGTAAAACCAATTGAAAATAGAAACAAGATGTATAAATAAGTCATGCTGTTCTGCCTCAGAGAGTTCTGGAATGGCACAATGGCAAAGTCACCTTGACACGACCTGGACCTCTATCTCATTCCTCAGGCACAGCTGCCCCATGCTGCCCCAAAAGGCCAAGCTAGCATACTAACACTCCAAATGACTATTGATGTGCTTTTAAATTAATAAAACACCCATTCCTCTACCTAGGCAGGCCTTCTTCCAAATGTCAGGCAAATTCCTCTTAGTCCATTTACATTGAGTGTACAAAACACCTTCCTAATAATGAGTTGCACCCAAAACAGCCTCAATTTGTCAGGGCATGGTCTAGAAGGTGTTGAAAAGATTCCACAGGGATGCTGGCCCATGTTGACTCCAATGCTTCTCACAGTTGTGTCAAGTTCACTGGATGTCCTTTGGGTGGTGGACCATTGTTGATACACACGGGAAACTGTTGAGCGTGAAAAGCACAGCAGCGTTGCAGTTCTTGACACACTCAAACCGGTGTGCCTGGCACCTACTACCAACTACTACCCCATTCAAAGGCATTTCAATATTTTCTCTTTCCCATTGACTCTCTGAATGGCACACATACACAATCTACGTCTCAATTGTCAAAAGACTTAAACATCCTTCCTTAACCTGTCTCCTCCCCTTCCTCTTTTAAAAAAAAATAACCTGAATTTAACTAGGCAAGTCAGTTAAGAATACATTCTTATTTACAATGACGGCCTAACCCGGACGACGCTGGGCCAATTGTGTGCCACCCTATGGGACTCCCAATCACTGAAGGTTGTGATACAGCTTGGATTCACTGAGATGCAGTGCCTTAGACCGATGTGCCAGTCAAGAGCCCACTGATTGAAGACAGTAATAGTGAAGACATCAAAACTATGAAATAACACATGGAATCATGTGCTAACCAAAAAGAAAAATCTAAAGAAGAAAAATCTAAATATATTTTATATTCCTCAAAGTAGCCACCTTTTGCCTTGATGACAGCTTTGCACACTCTTGGCATTCTCTCAACTAGCTTCACCTGGAATGCTTTTCCAATAGTCTTGAAGGAGTTCCCACATATGCTGAGCACTTGTTGGCTGCTTTTCCTTCACTCTGCAGTCCAACTCATCCCAAACCATCTTAATTGGGTTGAGGTCGGGTGATTGTGGAGGCCAGGCCATCTGATGCAGCACTCCATCACTCTCCTTCTTGGTCTAATATCCATTACATAGCCTGGAGGTGTGTTGTCCTGTTGAAAAACAAATGATCAACCCACTAAGCGCAAACCAGATAGGACGGCATATCGCTGCAGAATGCTGTGGTAGCCATGCTGTTTAAGTTTGCTTTGAATTCTAAATAAATCACAGACAGTGTCACCAGCAAAGACCCGCCACACCATCACACCTTTTTTAAATATATTTTTATTTCACCTTTACTTAACCAGGTAGGCTAGTTGAGAACAAGTTCTCATTTGCAACTGTGGCCTGGCCAAGCAAAGCAGTGTGACACAGACAACAACACAGAGTTACACATGGAGTAAACAAACAAGCCAATAACACAAACAAGTCAATGGCACAGCAGAGAAAGGAAGTCTATATACAGTGTGTGCAAAAGGCATGGGGAGGTAAGCAATAAATAGGCCATAGGAGCAAATAATTACAATTTAACAGATTAACACTGGAGTGATAAATGAGCAGATGATGATGTGCAAGTAGAGATACTGGTGTGCAAAAGAGCAGAAAAGTAAATAAAATAAAAACCGTATGGGGATGAGGTAGGTAGATTGGGTGGGCTATTTACAGATGGACTATGTACAGCTGCAGTGATCGGTTAGCTGCTCAGATAGTTGATGTTTAAAGTTGGTGAGGGAAATAAAAGTCTCCAACTTCAGCGATTTTTGCAATTCATTCCAGTCACTGGCAGCAGAGAACTGGAAGGAAAGGCGGCCAAATGAGGTGTCGGCTTTGGGGATGATCCGTGAGATATACCTGCTGGAACGTGTGCTACGGGTGTTTAAAGTTAGTGGCCCGGGGCTAGTAGAAGCGTCTGCTCCAACGGAGGCCGGTTGAAGGCACAGAGGATGGAGTATTCGTCGGTAGACCTGTCGTGGTGGTGCGGCGGGGCGCCGTGTCGATTAAGGATCCAAGCCAGGTGGCGAAAGAGGTATTGTAGTTGTAGTAATTTAGTTTTCTATCCGGGAGATGCGCCTGGCTCACGGCTAACTGGTGCTAGCTTTGCGGCAGAGGCGTTAGCCACTATAGCCACTCGGTAGCAGCGGTGATCCGGTGCCAAGGTCCAGAGCTTACGGCAAGGATCCGGTGGAGTAGTGTGTTCTAGCCGTCTTTGGGTGGAGTCCGGGTGAACAACTGAGTAGGCCGGGAGGTGGGCCTCAGGGATAGCTTCGGTACTGGGTAACTCGGTGGGTGCTAGCTAGCTAGCTGTGCAGAAGGTAGAAGCCGCTAGCAGTGGCTAACAATGACTAAATAGCTTGTAGCTAATTAGCTGGTTAGCTTCTGATGGCTGTGGTTCTTGCTATAAGGTCTAAAAATGACAAATAATAGTGGTTCCGTGTCACATTGGGTGAGGCAGGTTACCGGAAGGTATAATTGAACTAAAATGGAGAAGAGATTGAAAATAAAATTGAAATCTATACCAAAAAATTCAAACATAAAGATATAAAACTGTATTTTTTTGTGAAGAATCAACAACAAGTGGGACACAATCATGAAGTGGAACGACATTTATTGGATATTTCAAACTTTTTTAACAAATCAAAAACTGAAAAATTGGGCGTGCAAAATTATTCAGCCCCTTTACTTTCAGTGCAGCAAACTCTCTCCAGAAGTTCAGTGAGGATCTCTGAATGATCCAATGTTGACCTAAATGACTAATGATGATAAATACAATCCACCTGTGTGTAATCAAGTCTCCGTATAAATGCACCTGCACTGTGATAGTCTCAGAGGTCCGTCAAAAGCGCAGAGAGCATCATGAAGAACAAGGAACACACCAGGCAGGTCCGAGATACTGTTGTGAAGAAGTTTAAAGCCGGATTTGGATACAAAAAGATTTCCCAAGCTTTAAACATCCCAAGGAGCACTGTGCAAGCGATAATATTGAAATGGAAGGAGTATCAGACCACTGCAAATCTACCAAGACCTGGACGTCCTTCTAAACTTTCAGCTCATACAAGGAGAAGACTGATCAGAGATGCAGCCAAGAGGCCCATGATCACTCTGGATGAACTGCAGAGATCTACATCTGAGGTGGGAGACTCTGTCCATAGGACAACAATCAGTCGTATATTGCACAAATCTGGCCTTTATGGAAGAGTGGCAAGAAGAAAGCCATTTCTTAAAGATATCCATAAAAAGTGTTGTTTAAAGTTTGCCACAAGCCACCTGGGAGACACACCAAACATGTGGAAGAAGGTGCTCTGGTCAGATGAAACCAAAATTGAACTTTTTGGCAACAATGCAAAACGTTATGTTTGGCGTAAAAGCAACACAGCTGAACACACCATCCCCACTGTCAAACATGGTGGTGGCAGCATCATGGTTTGGGCCTGCTTTTCTTCAGCAGGGACAGTGAAGATGGTTAAAATTGATGGGAAGATGGATGGAGCCAAATACAGGACCATTCTGGAAGAAAACCTGATGGAGTCTGCAAAAGACCTGAGACTGGGACGGAGATTTGTCTTCCAACAAGACAATGATCCAAAACATAAAGCAAAATCTACAATGGAATGGTTCAAAAATAAACATATCCAGGTGTTAGAATGGCCAAGTCAAAGTCCAGACCTGAATCCAATCGAGAATCTGTGGAAAGAACTGAAAACTGCTGTTCACAAATGCTCTCCATCCAACCTCACTGAGCTCGAGCTGTTTTGCAAGGAGGAATGGGAAAAAATGTCAGTCTCTCGATGTGCAAAACTGATAGAGACATACCCCAAGCGACTTACAGCTGTAATCGCAGCAAAAGGTGGCGCTACAAAGTATTAACTTAAGGGGGCTGAATAATTTTGCACGCCCAATTTTTCAGTTTTTGATTTGTTAAAAAAGTTTGAAATATCCAATAAAAGTCGTTCCACTTCATGATTGTGTCCCACTTGTTGTTGATTCTTCACAAAAAAATACAGTTTTATATCTTTATGTTTGAAGCTTGAAATGTGGCAAAAGGTCGCAAATTTCAAGGGGGCCGAATACTTTCGCAAGGCACTGTATATATATATATTATTTTCTTGGGGGGCCAAATAAAATCACCAGAGGGCCACCAGTTAGGGAACCCTGCTATAGAGTGAGGAGTCATGGCTCACAGAGTTTAAGTGGCATCTCTTCTGTCAACCAGAGCCACAGCCACACATGCTCAGAGGCTCTGTCTCTCCCTCTCTCTCCGCTCTGTCTCTCTCTCTCTCTCTCTGCTCGCTCTCTCTCTCTCTCTCTCTCTCTCTCTCTCTCTCTCTCTCTCTCTCTGCTCGGTCTCTCTCTCTCTCTCTCTCTCTGCTCGGTCTCTCTCTCTCTCTCTCTCTCTCTCTGCTCGGTCTCTCTCTCTGCTCGGTCTCTCTCTCTGCTCGGTCTCTCTCTCTGCTCGGTCTCTCTCTCTGCCTCTCTCTCTCTCTCTCTCTCTCTCTCTCTCTCTCTCTCTCTCTCTCTCTCTCTCTCTCTCTCTCTCTCTCTCTCTCTCTCTCTCTCTCTCTCTCTCTCTCTCTCTCTCTCTCTCTCTCTCTCTCTCTCTCTCTCTCTCTCTCTCTCTCTCTCTCTCTCTCTCTCTCTCTCTCTCTCTCTCTCTCTCTCATTCAATTCAAGGGCTTGTTTCATTGGCATGGGAAACATGTGTTAACATTGCCAAAGCAAGTGAGGTAGATAACATATAAAGTGAATATATAAAGTGAAATAAACAATAAAAATTAACAGTAAACATCACACATGCAGAAGTTTCAAAACAATAAAGACATTACAAATGTCATATGACATATACAGTGTTTTAACACTCGTCTCTCTCCACTCGTCTTTCTCTCTCTCCACTCATCTCTCTCTCTCGGTCTCTCTCTCTCAGTGTAGATTGCCACTATAAAATTATAAGACAAGTGTTAAATCTGTCATTAAAGTGCACATTGAAGTGGGTCATTGAAGAGGGTCATTGAAGAGGGTCATTGAAGTGGGCCACTGAAGTGGGTAATTGAAGTGGGTCATTGAAATGGGTTCTTAAAGTGGGTCATTGGAGTTGGTAATTGAAGGGGGTCATTGAAGTGGGTCTTTGAAGTGGGTCATTGCAAAGCGAAAATACATTTGACTAAAAAAGCATGTATGTCCTAGCAGTTGAGACTGTGCCTCAACATCTGTGCCCCACAATATACTAGCATAAGGTGATGTGTCACCAGATATGGTAGCCTAGAGTAGGAAATGACTGGAAACAAGCAGAGGAGTTTCCATCAGAGGTATCAAGTCATCTGAAGAGAGAGAACAGAATAGTAGTCGAGACTGGAGAGTGTGAATCTGTGTAAACCAACACACACACCACACCACTACAGTAGCACAGCAGAGAGAGATAGAGAGCGAGAAGAGCGGTCACTGGTCTAGTCCTCATCACTGTGCCTTCTGCTACTGCATGCTGGGTAAGGAAACATGATCTCAGCACCTTGGCCTCACACACTAACCCACTAGACCAGACCAGAGGGGAAATGGCTAGTGTCAGCTCTCAACACTCTGTGTTGTGAGGATCATCTACTGTCAACAGTCCACTATCTAAAGCCGGGTACTCTACTCTACTGACCATTAATGTCACTGTCTCCAGTTCAAACCTTCAGCATTTTGAAACTACAGAGGTCAATAGAGAGCATTAGTAGTATTCCATAATGCCGTTCAGCCCTCTCATACAGTATCCCTGTACTAGTATGTGTGTAGAGAATGTTCCTGTCACCGCCAGGTGGTGAGCCATCTCAGTAGTATCTCAGGGTTAGCCTTCTAACTGCTCCCTCCACTCAGCACTGTCCTAAACCAGAGAGCTCTGATCAAGTGATTAGATCAGTTGTATAGCTGGTCTGCTGAGGGGGAGAGGACATGCTTCTACCGCACTCTCACCGTACAGGGCAGGGGCGGTGGTTGGGGATGGAGGAGGGCCAAAGATTCCCGGAATGACACATTAGTGACAGGAAGATTAATGATCCAACACACAAAGAAGCGCTGGCTTTGAAAAGATACCCAGGACCTCCTCTGTCACCTGGCCACAATCCATAAAGATCCAAGCTGCACCGCACTACAGCATGGAGCAGCACATTCTACTGGCCAATCAATGAGTAGCTTCACAGAGCTATCTACGGTGCCCCCCTCCCCTCCTCCCCCAGCTAATCTGATAGCTACTGTAGCAGCAACGGCAGGAAAAGGGCAGGAAAAAAGACCTGTCAGAGATTGTGAAGAGCATTTATCTATGTTAATGTGAAGGAGTTGGTACAGACGACTGGAGTGGAATGTGAGTATTGTGTGTGTGTGTGTGTGTGTGTGTGTGTGTGTGTGTGTGTGTGTGTGTGTGTGTGTGTGTGTGTGTGTGTGTGTGTGTGTGTGTGTGTGTGTGTGTGTGTGTGTGTGTGTGTGTGTGTGTGTGAATTTATCAGTAGTGCAGAGCCAAATAGACAGATTGAAGGCCCTTCAGTACTCTCGTTCACATGGAAATGAGAAGTCAACAATGTCGCTGTCACCCACACAACTCACTGCATGGTCATCCTGATGAAGGACACCAGGAGAGAGACCAGGAGTAATTAATAACAGGAATACTGTCACTGGTACCACTGATAGAGAGAATCGTCCTGATTGCTGAAGCCACCTCTAAACTTTTAAAATACTTTGTCCACAATTTCCTTTCCAGGACTTAAAATATGACATAAAATCATAGTCTGAAACCAATCATGAGCAGTGAACGTATCATTTGTATCCAACAAACAAAGTATCCATTTAACATGTATGCCATCGGCAAGGCCAAGCACTTGTTTTACATCAGAAACTCACCCACACCATAGTCTGCCCACTTTAGTCGTAGGACAGGTCTAAAACCAAATCAAATTGTATTTATCACATTCCCCGAATACAACTGGTGTAGACTTTACAATGAAAGTCTCACCTTTCCCAACAATGCAAAGTTTAAAACGGAATAATACAAAATAAAATGGTAACTAACACAAGAGGAATACAATAAAGTACAAAGAACGGAGCTACAGTATATACAGAGAGTACCAGTACCAGATCAATGTGGAGCTATATACAGAATACCAGTACCAGATCAACGAGCTATATACAGAGAGTACCAGTACCAGATCAATGTGGAGCTATATACAGAGAGTACCAGTACCAGATCAATGTGGAGCTATATACAGAGAGTACCAGTACCAAATCAATGTGGAGCTATATACAGATACCAGTACCAGATCAATGTGGAGCTATATACAGAGAGTACCAGTACCAGATCAATGTGGAGCTATATACAGGGGTACCAGTACCAGATCAATGTGGAGCTATATACAGAGAGTACCAGTACCAGATCAATGTGGAGCTATATACAGAGAGTACCAGTACCAGATCAATGTGGAGCTATATACAGAGAGTACCAGTACCAGATCAATGTGGAGCTATATACAGAGAGTACCAGTACCAGATCAATGTGGAGCTATATACAGGGAGTACCAGTACCAGATCAATGTGGAGCAATATACAGAGAGTACCAGTACCAGATCAATGTGGAGCTATATACAGAGAGTACCAGTACCAGATCAATGTGGCGCTATATACAGAGAGTACCAGTACCAGATCAATGTGGAGCTTCATACAGAGAGTACCAGTACCAGATCAATGTGGAGCTATATACAGAGAGTACCAGTACCAGATCAATGTGGAGCTATATACAGAGAGTACCAGTACCAGATCAATGTGGAGCTATATACAGAGAGTACCAGTACCAGATCAATGTGGAGCTATATACAGAGAGTACCAGTACCAGATCAATGTGGAGCTATATACTGAGAGTACCAGTACCAGATCAATGTGGAGCTATATACAGAGAGTACCAGTACCAGATCAATGTGGAGCTATATACAGAGAGTACCAGTACCAGATCAATGTGGAGCTATATACAGAGAGTACCAGTACCAGATCAATGTGGAGCTATATACAGAGAGTACCAGTACCAGATCAATGTGGAGCTATATACAGAGAGTACCAGTACCAGATCAATGTGGAGCTATATACAGAGAGTACCAGTACCAGATCAATGTGGAGCTATATACAGAGAGTACCAGTACCAGATCAATGTGGAGCTATATACAGAGAGTACCAGTACCAGATCAATGTGGAGCTATATACAGAGAGTACCAGTACCAGATCAATGTGGAGCTATATACAGAGAGTACCAGTACCAGATCAATGTGGAGCTATATACAGAGAGTACCAGTACCAGATCAATGTGGAGCTATATACAGAGAGTACCAGTACCAGATCAATGTGGAGCTATATACAGAGAGTACCAGTACCAGATCAATGTGGAGCTATATACAGAGAGTACCAGTACCAGATCAATGTGGAGCTATATACAGAGAGTACCAGTACCAGATCAATGTGGAGCTATATACAGAGAGTACCAGTACCAGATCAATGTGGAGCTATATACAGAGAGTACCAGTACCAGATCAATGTGGAGCTATATACAGAGAGTACCAGTACCAGATCAATGTGGAGCTATATACAGAGAGTACCAGTACCAGATCAATGTGGAGCTATATACAGAGAGTACCAGTACCAGATCAATGTGGAGCTATATACAGAGAGTACCAGTACCAGATCAATGTGGAGCTATATACAGGGAGTACCAGTACCAGATCAATGTGGAGCTATATACAGAGAGTACCAGTACCAGATCAATGTGGAGCTATATACAGGGAGTACCAGTACCAGATCAATGTGGAGCTATATACAGAGAGTACCAGTACCAGATCAATGTGGAGCTATATACAGGGAGTACCAGTACCAGATCAATGTGGAGCTATATACAGAGAGTACCAGTACCAGATCAATGTGGAGCTATATACAGAGAGTACCAGTACCAGATCAATGTGGAGCTATATACAGAGAGTACCAGTACCAGATCAATGTGGAGCTATATACAGAGAGTACCAGTACCAGATCAATGTGGAGCTATATACAGAGAGTACCAGTACCAGATCAACGTGGAGCTATATACAGAGAGTACCAGTACCAGATCAACGTGGAGCTATATACAGAGAGTACCAGTACCAGATCAACGTGGAGCTATATACAGAGAGTACCAGTACCAGATCAATGTGGAGCTATATACAGAGAGTACCAGTACCAGATCAATGTGGAGCTATATACAGAGAGTACCAGTACCAGATCAATGTGGAGCTATATACAGAGAGTACCAGATCAATGTGGAGCTATATACAGAGAGTACCAGTACCAGATCAATGTGGAGCTATATACAGAGAGTACCAGTACCAGATCAATGTGGAGCTATATACAGAGAGTACCAGTACCAGATCAATGTGGAGCTATATACAGAGAGTACCAGTACAAGATCAATGTGGAGCTATATACAGAGAGTACCAGTACCAGATCAATGTGGAGTTATATACAGAGAGTACCAGTACCAGATCATTGTGGACCTATATACAGAGAGTACCAGTACCAGATCAATATGGAGCTATATACAGAGAGTACCAGTACCAGATCAATGTGGAGCTATATACAGAGAGTACCAGTACCAGATCAATGTGGAGCTATATACAGAGAGTACCAGTACCAGATCAACGTGGAGCTATATACAGAGAGTACCAGTACCAGATCAACGTGGAGCTATATACAGAGAGTACCAGTACCAGATCAATGTGGAGCTATATACAGAGAGTACCAGTACCAGATCAACGTGGAGCTATATACAGAGAGTACCGGTACCAGATCAATGTGGAGCTATATACAGAGAGTACCAGTACCAGATCAATGTGGAGCTATGTACAGAGAGTACCAGTACCAGATCAATGTGGAGCTATATACTGAGAGTACCAGTACCAGATCAATGTGGAGCTATATACAGAGAGTACCAGTACCAGATCAATGTGGAGCTATATACAGAGAGTACCAGTACCAGATCAATGTGGAGCTATATACTGAGAGTACCAGTACCAGATCAATGTGTAGCTATATACAGAGAGTACCAGTACCAGATCAATGTGGAGCTATATACAGAGAGTACCAGTACCAGATCAATGTGGAGCTATATACAGAGAGTACCAGTACCAGATCAATGTGGAGCTATATACAGAGAGTACCAGTACCAGATCAATGTGGAGCTATATACAGAGAGTACCAGTACCAGATCAATGTGGAGCTTCATACAGAGAGTACCAGTACCAGATCAATGTGGAGCTATATACAGAGAGTACCAGTACCAGATCAATGTGGAGCTATATACAGAGAGTACCAGTACCAGATCAATGTGGAGCTATATACAGAGAGTACCAGTACCAGATCAATGTGGAGCTATATACAGAGAGTACCAGTACCAGATCAATGTGGAGCTATATACTGAGAGTACCAGTACCAGATCAATGTGGAGCTATATACTGAGAGTACCAGTACCAGATCAATGTGGAGCTATATACAGAGAGTACCAGTACCAGATCAATGTGGAGCTATATACAGAGAGTACCAGTACCAGATCAATGTGGAGCTATATACTGAGAGTACCAGTACCAGATCAATGTGGA
This sequence comes from Oncorhynchus clarkii lewisi, assembly GCF_045791955.1. Classification (NCBI taxonomy): domain Eukaryota; kingdom Metazoa; phylum Chordata; class Actinopteri; order Salmoniformes; family Salmonidae; genus Oncorhynchus; species Oncorhynchus clarkii. The sequence goes on along the minus strand of NC_092173.1, from coordinate 32,474,813 downwards.
GCTATATACAGAGAGTACCAGTACCAGATCAATGTGGAGCTATATACAGAGAGTACCAGTACCAGATCAATGTGGAGCTATATACTGAGAGTACCAGTACCAGATCAATGTGGAGCTATATACAGAGAGTACCAGTACCAGATCAATGTGGAGCTATATACAGAGAGTACCAGTACCAGATCAATGTGGAGCTATATACAGAGAGTACCAGTACCAGATCAATGTGGAGCTATATACAGAGAGTACCAGTACCAGATCAATGTGGAGCTATATACAGAGAGTACCAGTACCAGATCAACGTGGAGCTATATACAGAGAGTACCAGTCAGTACCAGATCAATGTGGAGCTATATACAGAGAGTACCAGTGCCAGATCAATGTGGAGCTATATACAGAGAGTACCAGTACCAGGGAGAGGTAGAGGGAGAAGGAAAAGGAGAGGAGATGGAGGAAGAGGGAAGAGGAGGGGAGGTAGAGGAAGAGGGAAGAGGAGGGGAGTTGGAGGAGGAGGGTAGAGGAGGGGAGGTAGAGGAGGGAAGAGGAGGGCAGGTAGAGGAGGGAAGAGGAGGGGAGGTGGAGGAGGAGGGAAGAGGAGGAGAAGTAGAGGAAGAAGGAAGAGGAGGATAGGTAGAGGAAGAAGGAAGAGGAGGGAGGTGGAGGAAGAGGGAAGAGTGGGGAGGAAGAGGACAAGGAAGAGGGAATAGGGGGGAGGTGGAGGAGGGAAGAGGAGGGGGGAGGGGGGAAGAGGAGGGGAGGTGAAGGAGGAGGAGGGAAGAGGAAGGGAGGTGGAGGAGGGAAGAGGAGGGGAGGTGGAGGAGGAGGGAACAGGAGGGGAGGTGGAGGAGGAGGAGGGAAGAGGATGTGGAGGAGGGGGGATCAGGAGGGGGTGCACCTTCTCTATGAGCTGACAGCTGACATATGTCACCTGATGCACAGCTGGGACACTGCTACCAACACCATCATCATCACTCTGTCAATAGAAACAGATGTGTCTGTGTGTGTGTCTGTGTGTGTGAGTGTGTGTGCATATCTGTCTGTCTCTCTGTGTGTGTGTGTGCGTGTGCGTGTGTGTGTGTGAGTGTGTGTGCATATCTGTCTGTCTCTCTGTGTGTGTGTGTGCGTGTGTGTGTGTGTGTGTGTGTGTGTGTGTGTGTGTGTGTGTGTGCATCAGTCTGTCTGTGTCTGTGCTGTCTGTTCATGCTGGCCCTCCATCCCAGGTCCTGTCACGTCTCGTCACCTCATTCAGGTGGTCACATGACAGGGGCCTCTGTCCTCCCAGCATTCTTCAGCTCTGTGATGGGCATCCAGCCAGTGGTTGATCACCCTCCATTCTGTTCTCCCTCGTCAGCACTCCCCTGTCCCCATCCACCACGTCATTGGTGCTCTGCCGTAATAAAACCAATGTCATCCGCTCCTTGTGAAGTTCAAAGAAATAGATAACCATGGAAATCTAGCCAATAGAAATAGATAGCCGTGGAATTCTAGCCAATAGAAATAGATAACCGTGGAAATCTAGCCAATAGCTTTTGTTCCCAATTAATTTCATGGTTTCTTTGTGTAGCATTTCGATTTCCTGGGTGGGGTTTGGCACAGATAATCAGCTAATCTCTCAGTAATATCAGTCTTTATCAAGACAATGAGCTGTTTCAAAGGGGTGATGATATTGAATCTGTTTAGTCATGTTTCTACTGTGACTGTTATAGTGGCTTTTGTTTGTGTGTGTGTGAAAGGAAGAAAGAAAGAAAGAAAGAAAGAAAGAAAGAAAGAAAGAAAGAAAGAAAGGGGGAGACCTAGTCAGTTGTCCAACTGAATGTACTCAACTAAAATGTGTCTTCCGCATTTAACCCAACCCCTCTGAATCAGAGATGTGCAGGGGGCTGCCTTAATCGACATCCACGTGCTCGGCGCCCGGGGAACAGTGGGTTAACTGCCTTGCTCAGGGGCAGAACAACAGATTCTGCAACCCTCCGGTTGCTGGATGTGTGTGTGTGTGTGTGTGTGTGTGTGTGTGTGTGTGCTCATGTGTGTGTGTGTGTGTGCTCGTGTGTGTGTGTGTGCGCATGCATGCTTCTGTGTGTGTGTGTGTGCCTGCGCGTGCATGCATGCGTGTGTGTGTTGGGTGCGTGTGTCCGTGTGTGTCTAAATGGAGATAATTGATCAGGTGAGGTTGTCAAGCTTATTATCTGGACACACACCAATACAGGGACTTAGTTCCCTGCAATAAATGATGGAGTCGACAGAGATGGTCGCCTCGCTTCAGGTCCTTAGGAAACTATGCAGTAATTCGTTTTTTTATGTATTATTTCTATTTCTACATTGTTAGCCCATAAAATCTCAAGTGTTATTACATACAGCCGGGAAGAACTATTGGATATAAAAGATACGTCAACTTATCAACATTACGACCAGGAATACGACTTTCCCGAAGCGGATCCTTTGTTTGGACCTCCACCCTGGACATGGGATCTTATCCCAGAGGCCGTCCCAAAAAAACGTGGTCGCCGCAGGAGAGGCAGACGGCCTACAGGTCAGACTTAGAAGGCGAGCACACCATCCACTGATTCCGAGCGTTTTACTCGCCAATGTCCAATCTCTAGACAACAAGGTGAATGAAATTAGGGCACGAGTTGCCTTCCAGAGAGACATCAGAGATTGTAACATTTTCTGTTTCACGGAAACATGGCTCACTCGGGATATGTTGTCAGAGTCGGTACAGCCACCTGGTTTCTTCACGCATCGCGCCAACAGAAAAACATCTCTCTGGTAAGAAGAAGGGCGGGCGTGTATGACTTATGATTAACGACTCATGGTGTAATCATAACAACATATAGGAACTGAAGTCCTTTAATTACAATCAAATGCCGACCGCATTATCTGCCAAGATAATTATTTTTGATTATAGTCACAGCCGTGTATATCCCCCCCAAGCAGATACCTCAACAGCCCTGAAAGAACTTCACTGGACTATATGTAAACTGGAAACCATATAACCTGAGGCTGCATTTATTATAGCTGGGATTTTAACAAATCTAATCTGGGAACAAGGCTTCCTAGATTCTATCAGCATACCGAATGCGCGACACAAGCTGGTAGAATTCTGGACCATTGCTACTCTAACTTCCCTGATGCATACAAAGCTCTCCCCCGTCCTCCCTTCGAGAAATCTGACCATGACTCCATTTTGTTGCTCCCAGCCTATAGACAGAAACTAAAACAGGAAACGCCCATGCTCAGATCTATCCAAATCTGGTCTGACCAATTGGATTCCACGCTTCAAGATTGCTTCGATTACATGGACTGGGATATGTTCCGGGTAGCCTCAGGCAATAACAGTGACGTATACGCTGACTCGGTGAGCGAGTTTATTAGAAAGTGCATTGGTGATGTTATACCCACTGTGACTATTAAAACCTTCCCTAACCAGAAACCATGGAAACCATGGATTGATGGAAGCATTCGCACAAAACTGAAAGTGCGAACCACTGCTTTGAATCAGGGCAAGGTGACCGGAAACATGACCGAATACAAACAGTGTAGCTATTCCCTCCGCAAGGCAATCAAACAAGCTAAACGTCAGTATAGAGACAAAGTGAGGTCGCAATTCAAAGGCTCAGACACGAGAGGTATGTGGCAGGGTCTACAGTCAATCACGAACTACAAAAGAAAAAACAACCCCGTCGCGGACCACGATGTCTTGCTCCCAGACAGACTAAACAACTTCTTTGCTCGCTTTGAGGACAATACAGTGCCACTGACACGGCCCGCTACCAAAGCCTGTGGGCTCTCCTTCTCCATGGCCAACGTGAGTAAAACATTTAAACGTGTTAACCCTCGCTTGGCTGCCGGTCCAGACGGCATCCCTAGCCGCGTCCTCAGAGCATGTGCAGACCAGCTGGCTGGTGTGTTTACGGACATATTCAATCAATCCCTATCCCAGTCTGCTGTGCCCACATGCTTCAAGATGGCAACCACTGTTCCTGTCCCCAAAAAAGCTAAAATAACTGAACTAAATGACTATCGCCCTGTAGCACTCACTTCTGTCATCATGTAGTGCTTTGAGTGACTAGTCAAGGATCATATCACCTCCATATCACCTCCTACCTACCTGATAGCCTAGACCCAATCCAATTTGCTTACCGCCCCAATAGGTCCACAGATGATGCAAACTACATCACACTGAACACCGCCCATTCCCATCTGGACAAGAGGAATACCTATGTAAGAATGCTGTTCATTGACTACAGCTCAGCATTTAACACCATAGTACCCTCCAAACTCGTCATTAAGCTCGAGACCCTGGGTCTCGACCCCGCCCTGTGCAACTCGGTCCTGGGACTTTCTGACGGGTCGCCCCCAGGTGGTGAAGGTAGGAAACAACATCTCTGATCCTCAACACTGGGGCCCCACAATGGTGCGTTCTCAGCCCTCTCCTGTACTCCCTGTTCACCCATGACTGCGTGGCCATGCACGCCTCCAACTCAATCATCAAGTTTGCAGATGACACTGGTAGGCTTTATTACCAACAACGACGAGATGGCCTACAGAGAGGAGGTGAGGGCCCTCGGAGTCTGGTGGCAGGAAAATAACCTCTCACTCAACGTCAACAAAACAAAGAAGATGATCGTGGACTTCAGGAAACAATAGAGGGAGCATCCCCCTATCCACATCGACAGGACAGTAGTGGAGAAGGTGGAAAGTTTTAAGTTCCTCGGCGTACACATCACGGACAAACTGAAAATGGTCCAACCACACAGACAGCGTGGTGAGGAAGGCGCAACAGTGCCTCTTCAAACTCAGGAGGCTGAAGAAATGTGGCTTGTCACCTAAAACACTAACAGACTTTAACAGATGCCCAATCGAGAGCATCCTGTCGGGCTGTATCACCGCCTGGTATGGCACCTGCTCCGCCCACAACCACAAGGCTCTCCAGAGGGTAGTGCGGTCTGCAAAACGCATCACTGGGGGCAAACTACTTGCCCTCCAGGACACCTTCAGCACCTGATGTCACAGGAAGGCCAAAAAGATAATCAAGGACAACAACCACCCGAGCCACTACCTGTTCACCCCACTATCATCCAGAAGGAAAGGTCAGTACAGGTCCATCAAAGCTGGGACCGAGAGACTGAAAAACAGCTTCTATCTCAAGGCCATCAGACTTTAACAGCCATCACTAACATAGAGTGGCTGCTTCCAACACACCGACTCAAATCTCTGGCCACTTTAATACATTTAATACATTGATTTAATAAATGTATCACTAGTCACTTTAAATAACACCACTAATAATGTCTACATATCCTTCATTACTCATCTCATATGTATTCTATACCATCTACTGCATCTTGGCTATGCCGCACGGCCATAGGCCGTGGAGGAGATCTTTGTGGGCTATACTCAGCCTTGTCTCTGGATGGTAAGTTGGTGGTTGAAGATATCCCTCTAGTGGTGTGGGGGCTGTGCTTTGGCAAAGTGGGTGGGGTTATATCCTTCCTGTTTGGCCCTGTCCGGGGGTGTCCTCGGATGGGGCCACAGTGTCTCCTGACCCCTCCTGTCTCAGCCTCCAGTATTTATGCTGCAGTAAATTATGTGTCGGGGGGTTAGGGTCAGTTTGTTATATCTGGAGTACTTCTCCTGTCCTATTCGGTGTCCTGTGTGAATTTAAGTGTGCTCTCTCTAATTCTCCCTTTCTCTCTTTCTTTCTCTCTCTCGGAGGACCTGAGCCCTAGGACCATGCCCCAGGACTACCTGACATGATGACTCCTTGCTGTCCCCAGTCCACCTGGCCGTGCTGCTGCTCCAGTTTCAACTGTTCTGCCTTATTATTATTCAACCATGTTGGTCATTTATGAACATTTGAACATCTTGGCCATGTTCTGTTATAATCTCCACCCGGGACAGCCAGAAGAGGACTGGCCACCCCACATAGCCTGGTTCCTCTCTAGGTTTCTTCCTATGTTTTGGCCTTTCTAAGGAGTTTTTCCTAGCCACCGTGCTTCTACACCTGCATTGCTTGCTGTTTGGGGTTTTAGGCTGGGTTTCTGTACAGCACTTTGAGATATCAGCTGATGTACGAAGGGCAATATAAATACATTTAATTTGATTTGAATTTGATTTGATAGGCAAGATGCAGTCGTTGTGAATTTGTTAGATTACTTGTTAGATATTACTGCACTGTCGGAACTAGAAGCACAACATTTCCCTACACTCACATTAAAATCTGCTAACCATGTGTATGTGACCAATAAAATGTGATTTGATTTGATTAGTTCAAGTATATCCCTTATATCACCGCAAACAGGTTTTCTCAGAGGAGATGCTAAGAGCAGTTGTCAGGTTATAGCAAAACAAAATGGATGCTGTTGACTTTGTATGTTAGAATGGCCAGAGTGAACTGATACACTGAATAGACGTGGGACACGTTGGAAAGAAAATGGATTCTAAAGAAAACAGCTCGACAGTGAGGTCTAGGATGGAAAAAATGTTTTGTGTTCTCCAAAATTCTGCCATAATTCAGATCAGGTATGATATACAATGTATAAGAGTCTGTTTCCTCTTCTAATCTTTCTGCTTACTATTTCCATGAAGCAGAAACCGTCCTCAAGTCTAGACAGTAATCCTATCCTCCAATGTCCCCTAGCGGTTCTTATCCTCAGTCATTAGGTATGGCCCTGCCTGCAGCAGGTGGGACAACATCACTGGTGGGAGATAAGAGGAGCTCATAAATACATAGCAGCTTTTCATTTCCTAAAAACACAGTGGATAGTATCGCAGGACGGGTAGAAGACTATACTCATATCTGTCTCTGGAGAATCACTGTCCAGGTTGTTTTTACTCCAATGGAAAAATGGGGTGAGGAGGGGAGGGGCAGCTGTGACTAGAACACAGAATATTACCTTGAGGCCAAAGTTTGGAGGATGTTTGATACACTTGGAGCAACTCTCCATAGGAAATGGAGGGGCATGAAAAATACTTAATTAATTTGTATGTTGTTAAAATGTGTCATTTTATTAGAGTTGAGGTTTACACAGACACAATCAACCATAATGCATCCTGAACCACCAGATAAGGGAATATCTGTGAATAGTTAAATGTATCATTCTACATTAAATTATGTTATTTCTCCAGACTATCTTCTCCTGCCAAACACTGAAATGTAATGATCAGGTCAAGGACATCACAAAATACTCCATAATATCTGCTCTACTAAAATGGTGTTATTACCATCATGATTCATTACAATGATAAAATAGGAAGCACTTCACTATACTGGACATTAAACTCCATTTAGGACCAATTTACAAAATGTGATTGTTTGATTACACAGTGAAAAATGAAAGACCAACGTAATACTGATACGTAAATGATAAAAATACCTAGGATTGAAGGTAGAGGAGAGACGTAAATAATAAAAAATACCTAGGATTGGAGGTAGATGAGAGACGTAAATGATAAAAATACCTAGGATTCGAGGTAGATGAGAGACGTAAATGATAAAAATACCTAGAATTGAAGGTAGATGAGAGACGTAAATAATAAAAAATACCTAGGATTGGAGGTAGATGAAATGATAAAAATACCTAGGATTGAAGGTAGAGGAGAGACGTAAATGATAAAAATACCTAGGATTGGAGGTAGATGAGAGACGTAAATGATAAAAATACCTAGGATTGGAGGTAGATGAGAGACGTAAATGATAAAAATACCTAGGATTGGAGGTAGATGAGAGACGTAAATGATAAAAATAGGATTGGAGGTAGATGAGAGACCTAGGATTGGAGGTAGATGAGAGACGTAAATGATAAAAATACCTAGGATTGGAGGTAGATGAGAGACGTAAATGATCAAAAACACCTAGGATTGAAGGAAGATGAGAGACGTAAATGATAAAAATACCTAGGATTGAAGGTAGATGAGAGACGTAAATGATAAAAATAACTAGGATTGGAGGTAGATGAGAGACGTAAATTATAAAAATAGCTAGGATTGGAGGTAGATGAGAGACGTAAATGATAAAAATACCTAGAATTGAAGGTAGATGAGAGACGTAAATAATAAAAAATACCTAGGATTGGAGGTAGATGAGAGACGTAAATTATAAAAATACCTAGGATTGGAGGTAGATGAGAGACGTAAATGATAAAAATACCTAGGATTGAAGGAAGAAGATGAGAGACGTAAATGATAAAAATACCTAGGATTGGAGGTAGATGAGAGACGTAAATAATAAAAATACCTAGGATTGGAGGTAGATGAGAGACGTAAATGATAAAAATACCTAGGATTGGAGGTAGATGAGAGACGGGAGCTAGAACAGGGCTGTATTATCTCTCGTAGGTATGAAACAGTGGCTGGTCTAATCAGATCCTCTAGCCTCTCCACTCCATACACCCACCAGTCTCTCTCTCTCTCTCTCTCTCTCTCTCTCTCTCTCTCTCTCTCTCTCTCTCTCTCTCTCTCTCTCTCTCTCTCTCTCACTCACACACACACACTCACACACACACACTCACACTCACACACACACACACACACACACACACACACACACACACACACACACACACACACACACACACACACACACACACACACACACACACGGTGATGAGAGAGATTTCTCTCTCAGCCCAACAGCCTCTTCAGTACCTGAGTGTGAGGGGGAAGCAACAGTCTTTGTGGCTCTGAATGTGTAGAAAATCGAATCGTACACGGATTTACATTTCACTGCTAATGCTGCAAGATATGGATGCAAATAGACCTACTGAAAATATAGCTCAGTACTATAGACTTTGCTGAAAGTGTCCAGAGTTTAATAGAATCCAACACCTCAGTCTCTGGATATGGGAGAGGACGTTCTAGAGGACATGTAGGTAATATAACAGAGTAGACCCACTTGGCTTGCTGTGCGGAGATTGACCTGCCAGATGAGGAAGATGTCATTGGGGAACCCTGACCCCTCCCTCCTCCTCCTCCTCATTGATTGTCCCTATGTCTGCTTCCCAGTGCCGAGTCTCTTGGCAGTGGGAGGCAAAGAGTCAGAGAACAAAAGGAGGTTTGGGTATCAATTCAGCCCTCACCTCTCCTCTCTGCCTCCTTTCACATGCAAAGTGCTGGGCTGCGTTTGGGCCAGAAATGGACGCTGACAATTACAGCCTGACACAGACCCATCACTGGAGACACACCTCTGTCCTGATTGACAAATGAAAGGGCTGAAATAACCTCCATTTAAAAATGGGACAGTGGCAGAATAGGGGGATCATCTTGAATATCTAGTCTCAAATGGGGAAAGTGAAAAAAGATGAGAGTGCATGAGAAATTGAGCTCACAATTCAGTACTTTAAAATTCCCATCTAGGCCACATTCAGCACCAAAGATGTTTGGTATCACAGACAACTTTCAGGCTCTGACTATTTAATGCACTGCTACACCAATGTAGTGCAGGCTGGGTGTTACACCAGGTTAGTGCAGGCTGGGTGTTACACCAGGTTAGTGCAGGCTGGGTGTTACACCAGGGTAGTGCAGGCTGGGTGTTACACCAGGGTACTGCAGGCTGGGTGTTACACCAGGTTAGTGCAGGCTGGGTGTTACACCAGGTTAGTGCAGGCTGGGTGTTACACCAGGGTAGTGCAGGCTGGGTGTTACACCAGGGTACTGCAGGCTGGGTGTTACACCAGGGTACTGCAGGCTGGGTGTTACACCAGGGTACTGCAGACTGGGTGTTACACCAGGGTAGTGCAGGCTAGGTTCTATACCAGGTTACTGCAGGCTGGGTGTTACACCAGGTTACTGCAGGCTGGGTGTTACAACAGGGTAGTGCAGGCTGGGTGTTACACCAGGGTAGTGCAGACTGGGTGTTACACCAGGTTACTGCAGGCTGGGTGTTACAACAGGGTAGTGCAGGCTAGGTTCTACACCAGTGTACTGCAGGTTGGGTTCTACACCAAGGTACTGCAGGCTGGGTTCTACACCCTTCGCACACGCATGCGCACACACACACAGACACACTATAATACGCTTATGCTACCTGAAAAAGCACTGCATGAAGTACTCCATACTTTTTACAAAGTGAAAATCAAGAAAAGTGTCCTAGACACCCGAGGTGTGATTTCTTAGAGGCAGACAGAGAGGTGTTCATTGTGTTCCCCGGCACGTACAACCATAGATTTCCAATCATGGGCACCGTTCAGTCTGTCTGCCAGTCTTCAATGTTTCTCATTTACCACAGCTCTGTGCAGAATCTGAATCAACAGCCTGTGAAGATAGGAGGCCTGTTGTGTGCCACAGCAGGTGTGCACCTCGGCCCCCCTCTATCAGTAGGGACATGGCTCTCCTTGCTGATGCACATACAGTACCTGTCTTTAGCTGTACAGTATGTGCACCTGCTTGAATCATTAGCTTGTATAGTTTGCACATGTTCCTAAACTAAGTGCATAACTACCAGTACAACTGACTGACAGTGACTGTATCAAGGTTCATTAGGTGCACGTAGGTGTGCTTGACAACACAGGTATAAATAACTAGTCGGAGGCACATCCCTGGGAGACTGACAGTTGAAGACAGTGATATGAGGAGAAATTAATTTGTGAGGTAACACTGTCCCCCAGCCCCAGGGTATGACCCCCTTGAGAGACAGAGGCTTATAGGGCGGGTAGGGTGGCCAGGAGGGGGCAGGGGGTGGGGGGGGTTACAGAGGTGTTTGTGTCATGTCTCTATGGGGATCAATACACACTGAACGTTGTGTGAACAAACTGCGACACACAGTCAGAGAGAGTGTGAGGAGGAATGGAGCACAGAGAGAAGGTGGAGAGAAGCTTATGCTTTGATCAACAGTCTTTAACAAACTCCACTTTTGAAGCTAATATGTATTATTTTTACCTCTCCATGTGTTATGGTCATTACAAGGAAAAAGACAGCTAACAAGGTAGATTTTCTCTAAACCTTTACAAGTGATTCTGAGTCTCTGAGTGATTCTGAGTCTCTTGATGCGACAATGTCAAATCAAATCAAATTGTATTTGCCACATGCGCCGAATACAACAGGTGAAATGGTTACTTACAAGCCCTTAACCAACAATGCTTTAAGAAGTTAAGGGGAAAGAAGTGTTAAGTAAAAAAAATGAAAATGAAAGTAAACATGTAATTAAACAGCAGCAGTAAAATAACAATAGCGAGGCTATATACAGGGGGTACCTGTTACAGAGTCAATGTGCAGGGGCACCGGTTAGTCGAGGTAATTGAGGTAATATGTACATGTAGGTAGAGTTAAAGTAACTATGCGTAAATAATAAACAGAGAGTAGCAGCAGTGTAAAAGAGGGGTCTGGGTAGCCCTTTGATTAGCTGCTCAGGAGTCTCCGGTACCGCTTGAGGTGCAGTAGATGAGAGAACAGTCTATGACTAGGGTGGCTGGAGTCTTCGACAATTTTTAGGGCCTTCCTCTGACACTGCCCAGTATAGAGGTCCTGGATATCAGGAAGCCTGGCCCCAGTGATGTACTGGGCCGTACGCACTACCCTTTGTAGTTCCTTGCGGTTGGAGGCTGAGCAGTTGCCATACCAGGCAGTGATGCAACCAGTCAGGCAGCTCTCGATGGTGCAGCTGTAGAACTTTTCAGTCTCCTGAGGGGGAATAGACTTTGTTGTGCCATCTTCACGACTGTCTTAGTGTGTTTGGACCATGATAGTTTGTTGGTGAGGTGAACTTGAAGCTCTCAACCTGCTCCACTGCAGCCCCGTCGATGAGAATGGGGGCATGCTCGGTCCTCCTATTCCCATTGTACACAATCATCTCCTTTGTGATCACCTTTTGATCACGTTGAGGGAGAGCTTGTTGTCCTGGCACCACCCGGCCAGGTCTCTGACCTCCCTATAGGCTGTCTTATCGCAGTGATCAGGCCTACCACTGTAGGAAGGTAAAAGTCGATTACCTTCTCAGCGTCAGATCCTTACAAGGCACTCGGACCTTCGTCTTCGATACCTCTGTCTCTTTCTCCTGCTAATGACGGGGAAGAAGGCCTTCTCGGGCGTCTGAAGTAAATCCTTTCTGTCCAACTCGTTGAAGAAAAAGTATTCCTCCAGTACGGTGTGAGTCATCACTGTCCTGATATCTAGAAGCTATTTTCGGTCATAAGACACGGTGGCAGAAACCTAGTGTAGAAAATAAGTTACAAATAATGTGAAAAAACATACACAATAGCACAATTGGTTACGGGATCATAAAACGGCAGCCATCTACTTTGCACATTCTCCCATTGCAAATCTACCATTCCAGTGTTTTACTTGCTATATTGTATCTACTTTGCCACCATGGCCTTTTTGCCTTTACCTCCCTTATCTCACCGCATTTGCTCACATCGTATATAGACTTGTTTATACTGTATTATTGACTGTATGTTTGTTTTACTCCATGTGTAACTCTGTGTCGTTGTATGTGTCGAACTGCTTTGCTTTATCTTGGCCAGGTCGCAATTGTAAATGAGAACTTGTTCTCAACTTGCCTACCTGGTTAAATAAAGGTGAAATAAATAAATAAAATAAAATCTACTTTGGCATCATTCTCTCTCTCGATGTAGCTAGCTGTGTGTGTGGGTGGCTGGTTATGGCTATCGGAGGCGTCAGCGTTTTTATGATGGCATTATGGGGCTTCAGCTGTTTCTGTTGATCTTTCATAATTTCTTAATTATGAGTTGTACACGCCACTGTAAACACACAGTGCATCTGACTACATCAAACATCTTCCTGTCATCTAATTGCATTTACTACTGTGGCTCATTAGAAGTGTTACTTTATTTAGTTATTTGAAATATGTTTCCCCTCAATCTAATTCCTTTCCTGGCCATGTTCAGCTGAGGACTACATGTCCAGTACTGTGAATGGATGATAATGGTAAAGTTGTGGGAGATTCTTCAGAAATAAAGAGTAATCACATGGATGCTCAAATTCAGGACACAACATCCTGTGCTTGAATGCCAAAACCCGAGAGACAGAAAAAAAGCTCTATGATGAAGCCCTGAAAAAAACAGACTCACAAACGACCTTCTCCTGACCCTTCCAAGAGGATTCCTCATCATTAAATGTTGTCCTGAGGGCGGATGGGGCGTGATGAAGGAACAGTGTCCTGGTCCTTCTCTGTAATTAAATGTCTGCTGGATGGAGTGAGATGAGAGAGAGGAGAGGAGAGGCGAGAAGAGAGGTGATAAGTGCCCAGCTCAATTCCCCATGACAAGGAAATATGGTTAGCCGCTTGAAACAATAAGGTTATCAGTGGACAAAGTCTCCTTACAGTAAAACCTAAGATGGCAGAGAGATTACCAGTGGATACCCACAGATCATCCAGGCCTTTCTTTAGCAGACAAATGGAAAATGAAGGGGAAATGGAAAGATGGAGAAAGGAAGGTTTCAAGCAATGAAAACAATTTCAACCAGTGCAAAAAACATACAATTGCTGTCCACAAGACTGATCAGCCATTGAATTTTTTTTTTTACCCTGCATATGAAACAAAGGATTTTTTCCTGTGCAGCCTGCATTAGAACTCGATGCTAATACAGTATCTGACAGCAGTAGCCAATTAACAGTGCCGGTACTAATGAGATCCCCATGGTCAGGCCCACAGATTGGCCCAGGGTCCAGACATATTCCATGTAGCAGATTCACATGTGGTCTGCCTCAGAGAACACACAGCACAGTAGTACTCACTTCTGTCAAACAAAAGGAAGATTAACTGTTAGTTGTCCACATTGCTCATTTACAAGTCAAGTCACGATACAACCTGACTTTCAATTACAGTGCTACAAATGTACAGTTCATTCCAAGGTTTCAGAATGTCACTGGAACATCTCTCCCTTTCCTCCTGCAATAGCTTTGAATCCTATATAAACAGCCTTAGAAACAGAATGCCTTTTTGACTCATTGAAACACACAGCACACAGAGCACCAGCATCTCCCAGAGACAGGCTTTAGTTTGTCTCAGCATTGTCCAAACAGATTACACCAAACAAGGCAAACAGACATCGCTTAACATGGAGGAGAATAAAATAGAACAAGGCAAATAATAGAAATGGAATGCTTATGAACTGACCCCAGGGAAAGCCACAACCATAGCTGACATACTCAGAGTGGCTTTCATGATGAAATCAGTCTGGTCTGTTGTGGTTTAATACAACATCCAAGTCTCTGAGGCAAAGGTGTTACCGTATTAAGGCAGACCCGGAGCATTCTGTTTCAAGAAATATGCTTTTTCATATGACTTATGTATACAGAATGGTCCTTGACATTCGCTTCTGCAATTTTCCTCAAGATCCTTTATATTTTGAAGAAATGTTCATTACAAGAAAAGGCTCTCCTTCAATATGTCTTTAGAATAATGGTGCCGTCTCCCTGGGGGAGAAATATGAAAATGCAGTGGTGGAATGAACATTTTCCCCCCAAACACAATTACAGGGCAATTTGCAAAGTGCTGCAGAGAGCAATCAGCAATCGCTGTTCTTGAAAGTTGGCGAGGGGAAGAAAAGAGACTTTCTTTCACGTCATGTGATGTCTCCTTTCTCATTGGTAAAAGCTTTCGTCCACTGTGTGGCAAGCGAAGATGTTGCATTATTGCTAGTCAGATCCACCATCTCTGGGAGTGGACTGTATATCACTACAGTAACTTGTTCGACAGATGAATGTGGCGCCATGGAGCACAGTCAGAGCAGACGGGTCAATTTCCCTGTCCTTAGTTTTAAATTAGAATAGACATCAGAAACAACCTTCAGATATCAGCATGGTCCTCAGCTGTTTGGGTTGCATCAGAGAGTAGAGAGTGAGGCCTGATCAGGATGTATATGGTGAGTATACGTCAAGAGTTAGCCCCATTAAGACTGGACCGACATGCCAAATGAGTGTGTCTGTGTGTGTTCGTTTGTTTGTGTACGCACAAGAGAGGGAGGGCCGAGAGAGTAAGTGAGAGAGCGAGAGAAGAAAGTGAGAGCGTTGTAGCTGTGTTGTTAGAGAGGGGTAAAGATAAAGAGTTTTGTTCAGTGCTGGGTGCTTATAGTACAGAACACTAATGCAGAGGACGTCAGCAGGATAGGAGGGAGCAGGAGATCCATTCTGCGTACGGTAGACTCCATCTTGGCACTCCCTGTTATAAACTATTCTTACTGTTGTGCACAATTGCCTCTGTAATTCAAAAAGGTCAGTGTGGCTGCTGTGTAATTCAGTATTCCTATAGTTCTGTATTAACCACATATTAAATCACCCTGCAGTGGGATGCACACATAATGAATACTGAGCACGGAGAACATGAGGGACCAGTGGAACATACAGGGCACTACACAACCCATCTGTCTGAGGGACCAGTGGAACATACAGGACACTACTCAACCCATCTGTCTGAGGGACCAGTGGAACATACAGGACACTACTCAACCCATCTGTCTGAGGGACCAGTGGAACATACAGGACACTACCCAACCCATCTGTCTGAGGGACCAGTGGAACATACAGGACACCTCTCAACCAATCTGTCTGAGGGACCAGTGGAACATACATGACACTACCCAACCCATCTGTCTGAGGGACCAGTGGAACATACAGGACACTACTCAACCCATCTGTCTGAGGGACCAGTGGAACATACAGGACACTACTCAACCCATCTGTCTGAGGGACCAGTGGAACATACAGGACACTACCCAACCCATCTGTCTGAGGGACCAGTGGAACATACAGGACACTACCCAACCCATTTACCCAACTACAACATTTTCCGTCAAGATAGAACTGCCAAAGGGGGAGGAGTTGCAATCTACTGCAGAGATAGCTTGCAAAGTTCTGTCATACTTACCAGGTCTATGCCCAAACAACTTATAATTTTAAAAATGAATCTCTCCAGAAGTAAGTCTCTCACTGTTGCTGCCTGTTATAGACCCCTCTCAACTCCCAGCTGTGCCCTGGACACCATATGTGAATTGATTGCCCCTCATCTATCTTCAGAGTTCGTTCTGATAGGTGACCTAAACTGGGATATGCTTAAAACCCCGGCAGTCCTACAATCTAAGCTATATGCCCTCAATCTCACGTAAATCTTAAAGGAACACACCAGGCACAACTCTAAATCCTTAAACATGGGCACTCTCATAGATATTATCCTGACCAACTTGCCCTCCAAATACACCTCTGCTGTTTTCAATCAGGATCTCAGCGATCACTGCCTCATTGACTGCATCCGCTATGGGTCCGCGGTCAAACGACCACCCCTCATCACTGTCAAAGGCTCCCTAAAACACTTCTGCAAGCAGGCCTTTCTAATCGACCTGGCCCGGGAATCCTGGAAGGATATTGACCTCATCCCGTCAGTCGAGGATGCCTGGTCGTTCTTTAAAAGTAATTCCCTCACCATCTTAAATAAGCATGCCCCATTCAAAAATTGTAGAACTAGGAACAGATATAGCCCTTGGTTCACTCCAGACCTGACTGCCCTTGACCAGCACAAAAACATATTGTGGTGGACTGCAACAGCATCGAATAGTCCCTGCGATATGCAACTGTTCAGGGAAGTCAGGAAAGCAAAAGTTAGCTTTTTCAAACAGAAATTGGCATCCTGTAGCTCTAACTCCAAAAAGGTTTGGGACACTGTAAAGTCCATGGAGATCAAGAGCACCTCCTCCCAGCTGCCCACTGCACTGAGGCTAGGTAACACGGTCACCACCGATAAATTCATGATAATCGAAAATTTCAATAAGCATTTCTCTACGGCTGGCCATGCTTTTCTCCTGGCTACCCCAACCCCGGCCAACAGCTCTGCCACCCCCACAGCTACCTGCCCGGGTCTCCCCAGCTTTTCCTTCACCCAAATCCAGATAGCAGATGTTCTGAAAGAGCTGCAAAACCTGGACTCGTACAAATCAGCTGGGCTGACAATCTAGACCCTATCTTTTTAAAACTATCCACCACCACTGTGCAACCCCTATTACCAGTCTGTTCAACCTCTCTTTCGTATCGTCCGAGATCCCTAAAGATGGGAAAGCTTTCGAAAGTCTTCGAAAGCCAAGTTAATAAAGCCAAGTTAATAAAGAGATCACTGACCATTTCGAATCCCACCGTACCTTCTCCGCTGTGCAATCCGGTTTCCGAGCTGGTCACGGCTGCATATCAGCCACGCTCAAGGTACTAAACGATATCATAACCACCATTGATAAAAGACAGTACTGTGCAGCCCTCTTCATCGACCTGGCCAAGGCTTTCGACTCTGTCAATTACCGTATTCTTATCGGCAGACTCAATAGCCTTGGTTTCTCAAATGACTGCCTCGCCTGGTTCACCAACTACTTTGCAATGAGCTTCAATGCCATACAACACTCCTTCTGTGGCCTCCAACTGCTCTTAAACGCTAGTAAAACCAAATGCATGCTTTTCAACCATTCACTGCCGGCACCCGCCCGCATGACTAGCATCACTACCTTGGATGGTTCTGACCTAGAATATGTGGACCACTACAAATACCTAGGTGTCTGGCTAGACTGTAAACTGTCCTTCCAGACTCATATTAAATATCTCCAATCCAAAATCAAATCTAGAATCGGCTTTCTATTTTGCAACAAAGCCTCCTTCATTCACACCGCCAAACTTACCCTAGTAAAACTGACTATCCCACCGATCCTCGACTTCGGCGATGTCATTTACAAAATAGCTTCCAATACTATACTCAGCAAACTGGATGCAGTCTATCACAGTGCCATCCGTTTTGTTATCAAAGCCCCATATACCACCCACCACTGTGACCTGTGTGTTCTAGTTGGCTGGCCCTCGCTACATATTCATCGCCAGACCCACTGGCTCCAAGTCATCTATAAGTCTTTGCTAGGCAAAGCACCTCATTATCTCAGCTCACTGGTCACGATAACAACACCCACCCGTAGCAAGCGCTATAGCAGGTATATCTCACTGGTCATTCCCAAAGCCAACACCTCCATTGGCCGCCATTCCTTCCAGTTCTCTGCTGCCAGTGACTGGAACGAATTGCAAAAATCGCTGAAGCTGGAGACTTATATTTCCCTCACCAACTTCAAACATCAGCTATCTGAGCAGCTAACCGATCGCTGCAGCTGTACATAGTCCATCTGTAAATAGCCCACCCAATCTACCTACCTCATCCCCATATTGTTTTAATTTACTTTTCTGCTCTTTTGCACACCAGTATCTCTACTTGCACATCATCATCTGCTCATTTATCACTCCAGTGTTAATCTGCTAAATTGTAATTATTTGCTCCTATGGCCTATTTATTGCCTACCTCCTCACGCTATTTGCACACACTGTACATAGACTTTCTTTTTTTCTATTGTGTTATTGACTGTACGCTTGTTTATTCCATGTGTAACTCTGTCTTGTTGTTTGTGTCGCACTGCTTTCCTTTATCATGGCCAGGTCGGAACTAGCCTACAGTGCCTTGCGAAAGTATTCGGCCCCCTTGAACTTTGCGACCTTTTGCCACATTTCAGGCTTCAAACATAAAGATATAAAACTGTATTTTTTTGTGAAGAATCAACAACAAGTGGGACACAATCATGAAGTGGAACGACATTTATTGGATATTTCAAACTTTTTTAACAAATCAAAAACTGAAAAATTGGGCGTGCAAAATTATTCAGCCCCTTTACTTTCAGTGCAGCAAACTCTCTCCAGAAGTTCAGTGAGGATCTCTGAATGATCCAATGTTGACCTAAATGACTAATGATGATAAATACAATCCACCTGTGTGTAATCAAGTCTCCGTATAAATGCACCTGCACTGTGTTAGTCTCAGAGGTCCGTTAAAAGCGCAGAGAGCATCATGAAGAACAAGGAACCCACCAGGCAGGTCCGAGATACTGTTGTGAAGAAGTTTAACGCCGGATTTGGATACAAAAAGATTTCCCAAGCTTTAAACATCCCAAGGAGCACTGTGCAAGCGATAATATTGAAATGGAAGGAGTATCAGACCACTGCAAATCTACCAAGACCTGGCCGTCCCTCTAAACTTTCAGCTCATACAAGGAGAAGACTGATCAGAGATGCAGCCAAGAGGCCCATGATCACTCTGGATGAACTGCAGAGATCTACAGCTGAGGTGGGAGACTCTGTCCATAGGACAACAATCAGTCGTATATTGCACAAATCTGGCCTTTATGGAAGAGTGGCAAGAAGAAAGCCATTTCTTAAAGATATCCATAAAAAGTGTTGTTTAAAGTTTGCCACAAGCCACCTGGGAGACACACCAAACATGTGGAAGAAGGTGCTCTGGTCAGATGAAATCAAAATTGAACTTTTTGGCAACAATGCAAAACGTTATGTTTGGCATAAAAGCAACACAGCTCATCACACTGAACACACCATCCCCACTGTCAAACATGATGGTGGCAGCATCATGGTTTGGGCCTGCTTTTCTTCAGCAGGGACAGGGAAGATGGTTAAAATTGATGGGAAGATGGATGGAGCCAAATACAGGACAATTCTGGAAGAAAACCTGATGGAGTCTGCAAAAGACCTGAGACTGGGACGGAGATTTCTCTTCCAACAAGACAATGATCCAAAACATAAAGCAAAATCTACAATGGAATTGTTCAAAAATAAACATATCCAGCTGTTAGAATGGCCAAGTCAAAGTCCAGACCTGAATCCAATCGAGAATCTGTGGAAAGAACTGAAAACTGCTGTTCACAAATGCTCTCCATCCAACCTCACTGAGCTCGAGCTGTTTTGCAAGGAGGAATAGGAAAAAATGTCAGTCTCTCCATGTGCAAAACTGATAGAGACATACCCCAAGCGACTTACAGCTGTAATCGCAGCAAAAGGTGGCGCTACAAAGTATTAACTTAAGGGGGCTGAATAATTTTGCACGCCCAATTTTTCAGTTTTTGATTTGTTAAAAAAGTTTGAAATATCCAATAAATGTCATTCCACTTCATGATTGTGTCCCACTTCCAAAAAAATACAGTTTTATATCTTTATGTTTGAAGCCTGAAATGTGGCAAAAGGTCGCAAAGTTCAAGGGGGCCGAATACTTTCGCAAGGCACTGTACCTGGTTAAATAAAGGTGGGGAAAAAATCTGTCTGTGGGACCAGTGGAACATACAGGACACTATGCAACCCAGCTGTCAACAGGTAAGTGATGAGCAGGAAACAGCTAGTACATGTTTGGTCGCGCCATTTGACCAGAAAACGGGAAGAGAACATGAGAGACCTGCTGTTACCGCTTTCTGAAACTGGGAGGATGAGTCTGTTACTGCGATCTGAGTCTTACAGGGATGAGGATGTTGCTGCTATCTGAGTCTTGGAGGGATGAGGCTGTTACTGCTATCTGAGTCTTACAGGGATGAGGATGTTGCTGCTATCTGAGTCTTACAGGGATGATGCTGTTACTGCTATCGGAGTCTTACAGGGATGAGGATGTTGCTGCTATCTGAGTCTTACAGGGATGAGGATGTTGCTGCTATCTGAGTCTTGGGGGATGAGGCTGTTACTGCTATCTGAGTCTTACAGGGATGAGGATGTTGCTGCTATCTGAGTCTTACAGGGATGAGGATGTTACTGCTATCTGAGTCTTACAGGGATGAGGATGTTACTGCTATCTGAGTCTTACAGGGATGAGGATGTTGCTGCTATCTGAGTCTTACAGGGATGAGGATGTTGCTGCTATCTGAGTCTTACAGGGATGAGGCTGTTGCTGCTATCTGAGTCTTACAGGGATGAGGATGTTACTGCTATCTGGGTCTTACAGGGATGAGGATGTTACTGCTATCTGAGTCTTACAGGGATGAGGATGTTACTGCTATCTGAGTCTTACAGGGATGAGGATGTTACTGCTATCTGAGTCTTACAGGGATGAGGATGTTGCTGCTATCTGAGTCTTACAGGGATGAGGATGTTGCTGCTATCTGAGTCTTACATGGATGAGGATGTTACTGCTATCTGAGTCTTACAGGGATGAGGATGTTACTGCTATCTGAGTCTTACAGGGATGAGTCTTTTACTGCTATCTGAGTCTTACAGGGATGAGGATGTTACTGCTATCTGAGTCTTACAGGGATGAGGATGTTGCTGCTATCTGAGTCTTACAGGGATGATGATGTTACTGCTATCTGAGTCTTACAGGGATGAGTCTGTTACTGCTATCTGAGTCTTACAGGGATGAGGATGTTACTGCTATCTGAGTCTTACAGGGATGAGGATGTTACTGCTATCTGAGTCTTACAGGGATGAGGATGTTGCTGCTATCTGAGTCTTACAGGGATGAGGATGTTGCTGCTATCTGAGTCTTACAGGGATGAGGATGTTGCTGCTATCTGAGTCTTACAGGGATGAGTCTGTTACTGCAATCTGAGTCTTACAGGGATGAGGCTGTTACTGCTATCTGAGTCTTACAGGGATGAGGATGTTGCTGCTATCTGAGTCTTACAGGGATGAGGATGTTGTTGCTATCTGAGTCTTACAGGGATGAGGATGTTGCTGCTATCTGAGTCTTACAGGGATGAGGATGTTACTGCTATCTGAGTCTTACAGGGATGAGGATGTTGTTGCTATCTGAGTCTTACAGGGATGAGGATGTTGCTGCTATCTGAGTCTTACAGGGATGAGGATGTTACTGCTATCTGAGTCTTACAGGGATGAGGATGTTACTGCTATCTGAGTCTTGGGGGATGAGGCTGTTACTGCTATCTGAGTCTTACAGGGATGAGGATGTTACTGCTATCTGAGTCTTACAGGGATGAGGCTGTTACTGCTATCTGAGTCTTACAGGGATGAGGATGTTGTTGCTATCTGAGTCTTACAGGGATGAGGATGTTGCTGCTATCTGAGTCTTACAGGGATGAGGATGTTACTGCTATCTGAGTCTTACAGGGATGAGGATGTTACTGCTATCTGAGTCTTACAGGGATGAGGATGTTACTGCTATCTGAGTCTTACAGGGATGAGGATGTTGTTGCTATCTGAGTCTTACAGGGATGAGGATGTTGCTGCTATCTGAGTCTTACAGGGATGAGGATGTTGCTGCTATCTGAGTCTTACAGGGATGAGGATGTTACTGCTATCTGAGTCTTAGAGGGATGATGCTGTTACTGGTGGAACAGCTTTTTTGATGAGGATGTAACGGTGTGTTAAACATTCAGCCTCCTCCTTCTTAGAGAAACGAATTACCAGTCAATTTACCGCCCTCAGACATAAGCTTTATCATCTCCAAATAAAAGACGGAATAGTTCAATATGCACAATGAGTGTTTAAACTGGGGGAGATAACACCAGTCGCAAATCCCACTCTGACAAGGGGAAATCGATGGGAAAAAGTCTTAGACATACTCAAGATTGAATGTCCCACACTTCAGTAGTAACGAAGGACCTCTGTCTTCCCATTTCCTCCCATGCACCAGAAGTCTCACAAGAGTAATTGGAAAGACTGAAGAGGTGGATTACCACCAAAACGAACATAACTTCTAGCAGAAAAGCAATAGAACCCAGGATCATCGCTTTATGTGAAATGGATATAACTGCAGGCGCCGTAGGTTAGCCTATGTTTAACCTCCATTCACATCCAATAAGATTGTCAGCTCTGATCGAGGGCTAGTGCACTGTAGAGCCAAATGAATCAGCCCAAATGCATGCAATTGAAAACCTGTGTAGCCAATAAACCACTGCATATGAATGTCAGAGAGATTTTAAATAGAGGAGCTATGGAATGATTTCATACTGTTACTGCAGTTAATATACACATAATAAACTATAGGGGAAAGCTGGAAAAGGACTGAGTAGTGATTGTGGAGTGTGTGTGTGTGTGTGTGTGTGTGTGTGTGTGTGTGTGTGTGTGTGTGTGTGTGTGTGTGTGTGTGTGTGTGTGTGTGTGTGTGTGTGTGTGTGCACGTGCATGCGTTTGTGAGTTTTTGGGTGCATGTGTCTCTGCACGTTAGCAACACTGACTTTTTAGTGTTTTGTCTGCCTTTCCTCTCCAACAGTTCCTCCTACTGTGAGGTCCCTGAGATTTCTCCTGATGCTCTCTCTAATCTTTCTCAATCTGACGAAACAAGTAGACAGGAAACAGGTCATTATCTCCAAGCTTAAGAGGGACAACAAAAAGGTTGAGAAGATTCTGAAAGATGAAGATGTCTTTAGAGAAGTTTGCGTGGAGGAGAGGAAATTAAAAGAGCTGTCAGTAGGTCAGGAAGTATTTAGAGAAATGGAAGGTAAGTGTTCCCTTGACATTTCACTCCTACACACAAAGAGAGAAAGAGAGAGAGACAGAGAGAAAGAGAGAGAGAGGTTTCTGATGGAAAAGTGGTCCTCCTCTCTCAGAGACATTAAAATGTTATTTTCTTGGCTAAGCAGACACTTTTGTCTAAAGCAACTTCCGTGGCTCACATGTTAAACACATCTTCAAGTCTGCTGCTGGAAGATTCATTTAAAATAAATGCCTTGCTCAATGCAACCAAGTAATAGTATATCATACCTATGTCGAGAATACAAAACATTTCATTGATTTATATTTCATTCTCTCAGACAAGTTGTTAAGAATATCACCTCGGAAACAATGATCTCAAACATACAGGAGAGAAAATATTCTAAAGACATATTCTGAATGACTATTCTGTGCCACCACAATGCATTATAAAGATATGAATAGTAAACAATCACATGTAGGTAGAGGATATCAACCTGAAATACAGCTAGGAGTCAATGCACAGGTAGATTTAGGATCTTCGTTTGATCACTCTTTTGTTGCTGAGGGGAAATGCAGATGAGCATCATGATGTACATCAATTCACTGAAAACCTGCACCAACACACTGTTACACTAACGGTATTCCACTTTTCATGTAAACATTCAAATCCTGTTGCTGCGACAATACAGGTGAAATTAACATCCTACACCTGTATAGCCCACAGTTTGACCTTTAAACTTAATTGGCTTCACTAATGTCATTGGGGTCTTTCACAACATATTCACAGGACAACAAATCATATGACGCTCGGTGCATTGGAATGGGAACTGGGGACTCTATGGTATCTTCTTCATTACAGGTCCTACACTGGGCACTGACAATCAGAGAGGCCTGTTCAGAGCTGCACTACTATAGAGCCGACTCTGATTGAAATGACTGCAGCCTCCACGCTGCACACAGCCCAGCCACAGTCATATCTAACCATGGCAGAGGGAGGCACACAGGCCCTAGCTGACTAATAAACTGATTCCTGGACAGTGGTGAAAAAATAAAAGTTAGATAAAGAAAATTGAAGGAAGAACACGGGGAAAGGAAGAAAGTGAAAGGTGAGAAGCAGTAGAAAGAGGGAGGGAGGAGGGAGGGTAGTGAGAGTGAAAACGTTTTGCTAAAGTGGTAATCCATGGTGCTGTCTCTCCTGTCTGATGAGAATTAGGGAAGGAGAAAGGGGTAATTAAGAAGGTAAAGTGGTAGTGAATATCACTCTTTATCTCAACATACATATCACCACCCACCATACCACCTCCCACCATACCACCTCCCACCATACCACCATACCACCTCCCACCATACCACCTCCCACCATACCACCTCCCACCATACCACCATACCACCTCCCACCATACCACCTCCTACCATACCACCTCCCACCATATCACCTCCCACCATACCACCACCCACCATACCAGCACACCACCATCACCCACCATACCACCTCCCACCATACCACCTCCCACCATACCACCTCCCACCATACCACCATACCACCTCTTACCATACCGCCTCTTACCATACCACCTCCCACCATACCACCTCCCACCATTCCACCTCCCACCATATCACCTCCCACCATACCATCTCCCACCATACCACCTCCCACCATACCTTCTCCCACCATACCACCACCCACCATACCACCTCCCACCATACCACCATACCACCTCCCACCATACCACCTCCCACCATACTACCACACCACCACCCACCATACCACCTCCCACAATACCACCTCCCACCATACCACCTCCCACCATACCACCTCCCACCATACCACCATACCACCTCCCACCATACCACCTCCTACCATACCACCTCCCGCCATATCACCTCCCACCATACCACCACCCACCATACCAGCACACCACCATCACCCACCATACCACCTCCCACCATACCACCTCCCACCATACCACCTCCCACCATACCACCATACCACCTCTTACCATACCACCTCTTACCATACCACCTCCCACCATACCACCTCCCACCATTCCACCTCCCACCATATCACCTCCCACCATACCATCTCCCACCATACCACCTCCCACCATTCCTTCTCCCACCATACCACCACCCACCATACCACCTCCCACCATACCACCATACCACCTCCCACCATACCACCTCCCACCATACCACACCACCACCCCTCCCACCATACCACCTCCTAAAATATTCACCACCTCCCCACCCCGGCCGCGACCATACCACCTCCCACAATACCACCTCCCGGCTGGCTTCCACCATACCACCTCCCACCATACCACCTCCCACCATACCACCATACCACCTCCCACCATACCACCTCCTACCATACCACCTCCCACCATATCACCTCCCACCATACCACCACCCACCATACCAGCACACCACCATCACCCACCATACCACCTCCCACCATACCACCTCCCACCATACCACCTCCCACCATACCACCATACCACCTCCCACCATACCACCATACCACCTCCCACCATACCACCTCTCACCATACCACCTCCCACCATACCACCTCCCACCATACCACCACCCACCACATCACCACCCACTATATCACCTCCCACCATACCATCTCCCACCATACCACCTCCCACCATACCTTCTCCCACCATACCACCATACCACCACACCACCTCCCACCATACCACCTCCCACCATACTACCACACCACCACCCACCATACCACCTCCCACAATACCACCTCCCACCATACCACCTCCCACCATACCACATCCCACCATACCACCTCCCACCATACCACCTCCCACCATACCACCACCCACCATACCACCTCCCACCATACCACATCCCACCATACCACCTCCCACCATACCACCTCCTAAAATATTCACTCCCGGCCTCCCGGGTGGCGCAGTGGTCTTGGGCACTGCATCGCAGGGCTAGCTGTGCCACCAGAGACTCTGGGTTTTAGCCCAGGCTCTGTCGCAGCCGGCCGCGACCGGGAGGTCCATGGGGCGACGCACAATTGGCCTAGCGTCTTCCGGGTTAGGGAGCATTTGGCCGGTAGGGATATCCTTGTCTCATCGCACACTAGCGACTCCTGTGGCGGGCCGGGCGCAGTGCATGCTAACCAGGTCGCCAGGTGCACGGTGTTTCCTCAGACACATTGGTGCGGCTGGCTTCCAGGTTGGATGTGCGCTGTGTTAAGAAGCAGTTAAGAGGTTTGGTTGGGTTGTGTTTCGGAGGACGCATGGCTTTCGAACTTCGTCCCTCCCGAGCCCGTAAGGGAGTTGTAGCGATGAGACAAGATAGTAACTACTAACAATTGGATACTATGAAATTGGGGAGAAAAATAAGGTAATTTTTTAAAATAATAATAATAATAATAACAATAATATTCACTCCCATCATACCACCTCCCACCATGTCTCCTCCCACCATATCACCTCCAACCATATTACCTCCCACCATATTACCTCCCACCATGTCTCCTCCCACCATAACATCTCACCCCATGTCTCCTCCCCCCATGTCTCCTCCCACCATGTCTCCTCCCACCATGTCTCCTCCCACCATACCACCTCCCACCATACCACCTCCCACCATACCACCTCCCACCATACCACCTCCCACCCTACCACCTCCCACCCTACCACCTCAAATCAAATCAAATCAAATTTTCAAATCACCACCTCCCACCATACCACCTCCCACCATACCACCTCCCACCATACCACCTCCCACCATACCTTGATAGAGAACTGTAGTTATCACTAAGCACTTTGTTTCTGTCTCCTTTGATGAGTTTCCTGTTTCTTTTTTCCACCCAGACATTGTCAAAATGTCAGCACTGCGACAGGTAAATTGTCTCAGAGATCAGGGGAATTTACACGAATAATCTTTCTCAAATCCCACACACCTTTATCCCCTTTGACTCAAAGCTAGGGAATCAAAGATGTCTGGAAGGCTTGAATGTATCAACATGACATGGCTATTTCTAGAAGACTAAACAGGTTCCCATTATACACATTTTACCTTTATTTAAATAGGCAAGTCAGTTATGAACAAATTCTTATTTACAATGACGGCCTAGGAACAGTGGGTTAAATGCCTTGTTCAGGGGCAGAAGGACAGATTTTGACCTTGTCAGCTCGGGGATTCGATCTAGCAACCTTTTGTTTACTGGGCCAACTCTCTAACCACTAGGCTCCCTGTCGCCCCATAGACCTGAGAGTTATGGCTCCGTAGTTAAGACTTGGCAGCGTTCTGAATTTACAAAAAGGAAATCAGTCTAACGATAGCCACAGGTCAATGACCGGTTCCAACGAATTGGAGATATACCATATCTCAAACCAACTTACTCTTAATTTGCATCCAAATGTTTTATCAGATCCACAAATAAGTTTGTTGAAAGGTGTCATTGTGTGAAATAATTTCACAGACAGACAGACAAAAGAGATAAACAGAAACAGACATGATGAATATGCAGACAACAACACTTTCTTTGGCGAAAAACACATGACCACATAGGGACGTGACAAAGGTGCATTCTTACCTGGAACCAGAGATCCCTCCAGTAGCTGTGATTGGACAAGCCTGAGCAGGGCAACAATGATGAAGGGAGTGGCAGCTGACCATGTGACACGCATGGCGCTCACTGTCCTGGCATCACTAGTGGCCAATCTGTAGGAGACAGAAAAGAGACAGATCAGATTATTGCAGTGTACAACTTTATATTTGGATTATGGAGATTTAAAGACACAATCAGACTATTATCGGGTCTGTGAAGAAGAAGTCAGTGCCAGAGAGAACTGATAATAAAAGTCAGGTTGGTCTCAATATAAGATCCTAGGAGTTGCATGATTTTCAGTAAGTGGTTCAAACATTAGTTGACCACAAACATCTGCTCATTCAAATGTTCTAAATGGTCTGATTTGAGGACCACAATATCCCTACAATTTATGAACAGAGGAAAATCACAGTTTGAGTGTTGCAATAACTGCCAATCTGTAGCATGGAAATGAATTAGAGGATTTTTCTGATAACCATCTGTGAAACAACCTGCTTCCCCTTGTTTCATTACTTTCACCACTGCTCACATTGCTCTGCCTCACTTTTGCTCCCTTCTTCCCACCCTCCCTTCACAGTTGTACTGCCACTCTCCTATACTTCACTGTCCTGGCCTTACAGCCAGCCCAATCTGCTTGCAGTGCAGGACCATGTGCTTCCCTCATGCAGGATCTGCATCCAGAATGCCAAGACCAAAATCCTCTCACACAGATTCAGTGTGTGCCCTCTGTGAGAAGGAATATGAATGCAGACCCAATGACTGCATTGACAGTAAGGATTGCTACAAGTCTACAACATTAACCATACAAACCGTTCTCTCTCCACAGCAGAGGTATGCGAACATCACAGTCTGAATAGGTAAAGATTTTTATCAGTTAGCCAAGCCAGTTTCAAACCTCAGAGCGGCTCTCATCTGTTGACCAGTGGGTTCTCACTTAAACGCTTTCCTTCACTGTATTTTATTCCTCCTTCGTCCCAATCATCGCCATTTTTTTCACGTTCCCTACCTGCACTGAACGGTTCTGCTATGCTCATTATTGAGTGTATACCTAGACTTTCTCCCTCTTCCTCTCTATCATTATCTCTCTCTCTCTCTGTCATTCTATCTCTCTCTCTGTGTCATTCTCTCTCTCTTTCTCTGTCATTCTCTCTCTGTCATTCTCTCTCTCTCTGTCATTCTCTCTCTGTCATTCTCTCTCTCTGTCATTTTATCAGCATATCGATTGCGCAACCAGGGGAGGAAAGACCTTGGACCATTGTTACTCTAACTTCCGCGACGCATATAAGGCCCTGCCCCGCCCCCCTTTCGGAAAAGCTGACCACGACTCCATTTTGTTGATCCCTGCCTACAGACAGAAACTAAAACAAGAGGCTCCCACGCTGAGGTCTGTCCAACGCTGGTCCGACCAAGCTGACTCCACACTCCAAGACTGCTTCCATCACGTGGACTGGGAGATGTTTCGTATTGCGTCAGATAACAACATTGACGAATACACTGATTCGGTGTGCGAGTTCATTAGAACGTGCGTTGAAGATGTCGTTCCCATAGCAACGATTAAAACATTCCCTAACCAGAAACCGTGGATTGATGGCAGCATTCGTGTGAAACTGAAAGCGCGAACCACTGCTTTTAATCAGGGCAAGGTGTCTGGTAACATGACCGAATACAAACAGTGCAGCTATTCCCTCCGCAAGGCTATCAAACAAGCTAAGCGCCAGTACAGAGACAAAGTAGAATCTCAATTCAACGGCTCAGACACAAGAGGCATGTGGCAGGGTCTACAGTCAATCACGGACTACAGGAAGAAACCCAGCCCAGTCACGGACCAGGATGTCTTGCTCCCAGGCAGACTAAATAACTTTTTTGCCCGCTTTGAGGACAATACAGTGCCACTGACACGGCCTGCAACGAAAACATGCGGTCTCTCCTTCACTGCAGCCGAGGTGAGTAAGACATTTAAACGTGTTAACCCTCGCAAGGCTGCAGGCCCAGATGGCATCCCCAGCCGCGCCCTCAGAGCATGCGCAGACCAGCTGGCCGGTGTGTTTACGGACATATTCAATCAATCCCTATACCAGTCTGCTGTTCCCACATGCTTCAAGAGGGCCACCATTGTTCCTGTTCCCAAGAAAGCTAAGGTAACTGAGCTAAATGACTACCGCCCCGTAGCACTCACATCCGTCATCATGAAGTGCTTTGAGAGACTAGTCAAGGACCATATCACCTCCACCCTACCTG
The DNA here is from genome assembly GCF_045791955.1 of Oncorhynchus clarkii lewisi. NCBI lineage: Eukaryota > Metazoa > Chordata > Actinopteri > Salmoniformes > Salmonidae > Oncorhynchus > Oncorhynchus clarkii. The sequence goes on along the minus strand of NC_092173.1, from coordinate 32,444,823 downwards.
ACACCCTAGACCCACTCCAATTTGCTTACCGCCCAAATAGGTCCACAGACGATGCAATCTCAACCACACTGCACACTGCCCTAACCCATCTGGACAAGAGGAATACCTATGTGAGAATGCTGTTCATCGACTACAGCTCGGCATTCAACACCATAGTACCCTCCAAGCTCGTCATCAAGCTCGAGACCCTGGGTCTCGACCCCGCCCTGTGCAACTGGGTACTGGACTTCCTGACGGGCCGCCCCCAGGTGGTGAGGGTAGGCAACAACATCTCCTCCCCGCTGATCCTCAACACTGGGGCCCCACAAGGTTGCGTTCTGAGCCCTCTCCTGTACTCCCTGTTCACCCACGACTGCGTGGCCACGCACGCCTCCAACTCAATCATCAAGTTTGCGGACGACACAACAGTGGTAGGCTTGATTACCAACAACGATGAGACGGCCTACAGGGAGGAGGTGAGGGCCCTCGGAGTGTGGTGTCAGGAAAACAACCTCACACTCAACGTCAACAAAACTAAGGAGATGATTGTGGACTTCAGGAAACAGCAGAGGGAACACCCCCCTATCCACATCGATGGAACAGTAGTGGAGAGGGTAGCAAGTTTTAAGTTCCTCGGCATACACATCACAGACAAACTGAATTGGTCCACTCACACAGACAGCATCGTGAAGAAGGCGCAGCAGCGCCTCTTCAACCTCAGGAGGCTGAAGAAATTCGGCTTGTCACCAAAAGCACTCACAAACTTCTACAGATGCACAATCGAGAGCATCCTGGCGGGCTGTATCACCGCCTGGTATGGCAACTGCACCGCCCTCAACCGTAAGGCTCTCCAGAGGGTAGTGAGGTCTGCACAACGCATCACCGGGGGCAAACTACCTGCCCTCCAGGACACCTACACCACCCGATGTCACAGGAAGGCCATAAAGATCATCAAGGACATCAACCACCCGAGCCACTGCCTGTTCACCCCGCTATCATCCAGAAGGCGAGGTCAGTACAGGTGCATCAAAGCTGGGACCGAGAGACTGAAAAACAGCTTCTATCTCAAGGCCATCAGACTGTTAAACAGCCACCACTAACACTGAGTGGCTGCTGCCAACACACTGACACTGACTCAACTCCAGCCACTTTAATAATGGGAATTGATGGGAAATGATGTAAATATATCACTAGCCACTTTAAACAATGCTACCTTATATAAATGTTACTTACCCTACATTATTCATCTCATACGCATACGTATATACTGTACTCTATATCATCGACGGTATCCTTATGTAATACATGTATCACTAGCCACTTTAACTATGCCACTTTGTTTACATACTCATCTCATATGTATATACTGTACTCGATACAATCTACTGTATCTTGCCTATGCTGCTCTGTACCATCACTCATTCATATATCCTTATGTACATATTCTTTATCCCCTTACACTGTGTACAAGACAGTAGTTTTGGAATTGTTAGTTAGATTACTTGTTATTACTGCATTGTCGGAACTAGAAGCACAAGCATTTCGCTACACTCGCATTAACATCTGCTAACCATGTGTATGTGACAAATAAAATTTGATTTGATTTTGATTTGATTTGATTTGATTTGATTCTCTCTCTCTGTCATTCTCTCTCTCTCTGTCATTCTCTGTCATTCTCTCTCTGTCATTCTCTCTCTGTCATTCTCTCTCTCATTCTCTCTCTCTGGCTGTAATAGGTTTGCTGGAGAATGGAAGGGAACGTGTCGGTCGCTCAAATAGCTTTTTCCTCCAATCTTATCTATGGGCACTCTGCTCAGTAAACACTCCTGGGCTTCTTTCTATGCATTCCCCTGCCCAGAATGAGAGGTTCCAGTGAAAGGCCTGTCTCTCTGCAATGAGGCTACGAGGCTATGAGGTTATGGGGCTATGGGGCTATGAGGTCATGGGGCTATGAGATTATGGAGCTATGAGGTTATGGGGCTATGGGGCTATGAGGTTATGGGGCTATGAGGTTATGGGGCTATGAGGTTATGGGGCTATGAGGTTATGGGTCTATGAGTTTATGGGGCTATGAAGTTATGGGGCTATGAGGTTATGGGGCTATGAGGTTATGGGGCTATGAGTTTATGAGGCTATGAGGTTATGGGGCTATGAGGTTATGGGGCTATGAGGTTATGAGGTTATGGGGCTATGAGGTTATGGGGCTATGAGTTTATGGGGCTATGAGGTTATGGGGCTATGAGGCTATGGGGCTATGAGGTTATGGGGCTATGAGTTTATGGGGCTATGATGCTATGGGGTTATGATGATATGGGGCTATGATGCTATGGGACTATGAGGTTATGGGGCTATGATGCTATGGGACTATGAGGTTATGGGGCTATGATGCTATGGGACTATGAGGTTATGGGGCTATGGGGCTATGAGGCTGTGGGGCTATAAGGCTATGGGGCTATGATGTGTTGAGGCTGTAGGGCTATGAGGCTATGGGACTATGATGTGATGAGGCTTTGGGGCTATGAGGCTATGGGACTATAGGGCTATGAGGCTATGATGTGATGAGGCTATGGGGCTATGATGTGATGAGGCTATGGGGCTATGAGGCTGTGATGTGATGAGGCTATGATGTGATGAGGCTATGGGACTATGTGGCTATGAGCCTATGAGACTATTGGGCTATGAGGCTGTGATGTGATGAGGCTGTGATGTGATGAGGCTATGGGGCTATGTTGTGATGAGGCTATGGGACTATGGGGCTAAGAGGCTATGGGACTATGGGGCTATGAGGCTATGGGGCTATGAGGCTATGAGGCTATGGGGATATGGGGCTATGAGGCTATGGGACTATGAGGCTATGAGGCTATGGGACTATGGGGCTATGGGACTATGGGCAGCAGCTCATTGTTACTCAGTGTGTTATCCTCACCTCTTATTTGTCGAGTGTCACAGCAGACCTATAGAACTATGTATTGTGTTCGTTAAAATTTGCATGCGGTGATGACAAATGCTCAATGTCCTTGCTAATTGGTTGGAGATAAAGAGTTGGGTCTGGTGAGAGTGAGACAATTTTGTTTTTATCTCTCCTTTGGAAGAGGGCTCTCAGCTCTATACCTGCCTGCCCACTGTCCGATGTTGGAGGACCAGAAGAAGAGATTACATTTTTCTTGATAATTGAGTCAGATAAAGGTCGCATCATCCTTTCCCAGGCAAACTGATAAATAACAAATTACTAGTCAGGAGATGTGGCTGACAAGGGCCAAAGGGGTCCTAGTGAGGGAGACTGGGAGACTGTTAGAACCAAGATGGCCTCCTAACCCCACCAAGCAGCCATGGAGAGCCCAGTCCAGTAACACAACTCATTACTCCGTCCATTCCACTTGATTCATGAACAGACAGATTTAAAATACAGGAAGATATATTTGAGGCCTACTCCCCTGAAACCTTAAACACATATGCACCACAACCGAATCAATCAATGCCCATGCAAGCTCGGCCAAACAGGCAAATCAAGTGTAAATAAAGGACTCAAATGTACAAACAGTTAACGACCAAATAGAAGAGCATTCGCTATTTGATTGGCCTTTCACAAGGCTTGTTTCACTGTCTGTCTCTGCTGTCACCACTGATTGTAGTCAGTGAGGAATAAAAGAGCCTTATTGTCGCCTCTCTATCTGTCTCATTGGCCGCTCAATGGATTGATGGAGTCCAATTAATTAGTCAGTGAGAAGGAGCGGTACTGCTGGCTCAGTGGCCATCTCACACACACACCCTATCAGAGAGGGAGGACTATCAGCAGAACACACTGCCCACAAATTGATTTTCTGATCCCACAGAAACCCATGTGAAGTCGTTAAAAAGCTTTGGTCCCCCTCTTTGTCTTATAGCCCTCACACATCAAGTGACTGCTGCTCATATTCAGATGCACCTGATGAGTTTATATGGATGAGAATATGCACACACGCACACACACACACACACATGCACACACACACGCACACACACACGCACACACACACACTCAAAACATGCGGACTCTCCTTCACTGCAGCCGAGGTGAGTAAAACATTTAAACGTGTTAACCCTCGCAAGGCTGCAGGCCCAGACGGCATCCCCAGCCGCGCCCTCAGAGCATGCGCAGACCAGCTGGCTGGTGTGTTTACGGACATATTCAATCAATCCCTATCTCAGTCTGCTGTTCCCACATGCTTCAAGAGGGCCACCATTGTTCCTGTTCCCAAGAAAGCTATGGTAACTGAGCTAAACGACTACCGCCCCGTAGCACTCACTTACATCATCATGAAGTGCTTTGAGAGACTAGTCAAGGACCATATCACCTCCACCCTACCTGACACCCTAGACCCACTCCAATTTGCTTACCGCCCAAATAGGTCCACAGACGATGCAATCTCAACCACACTGCACACTGCCCTAACCCATCTGGACAAGAGGAAAACCTATGTGAGAATGCTGTTCATCGACTACAGCTCAGCATTTAACACCATAGTACCCTCCAAACTTGTCATCAAGCTCGAGACCCTGGGTCTCGACCCCGCCCTGTGCAACTGGGTACTGGACTTCCTGACGGGCCGCCCCCAGGTGGTGAGGGTAGGTAACAACATCTCCACCCCGCTGATCCTCAACACTGGGGCCCCACAAGGGTGCGTTCTGAGCACTCTCCTGTACTCCCTGTTCACCCACGACTGCGTGGCCACGCACGCCTCCAACTCAATCATCAAGTTTGCGGACGACACAACAGTGGTAGGCTTGATTACCAACAACGACGAGACGGCCTACAGGGAGGAGGTGAGGGCCCTCGGAGTGTGGTGTCAGGAAAATAACCTCACACTCAACGTCAACAAAACTAAGGAGATGATTGTGGACTTCAGGAAACAGCAGAGGGAACACCCCCCTATCCACATTGATGGAACAGTAGTGGAGAGGGTAGTAAGTTTTAAGTTCCTCGGCGTACACATCACAGACAAACTGAATTGGTCCACCCACACAGGCAGCATCGTGAAGAAGGCGCAGCAGCGCCTCTTCAACCTCAGGAGGCTGAAGAAATTCGGCTTGTCACCAAAAGCACTCACAAACTTCTACAGATGCACAATCGAGAGCATTCTGTCGGGCTGTATCACCGCCTGGTACGGCAACTGCTCCGCCCACAACCGTAAGGCTCTCCAGAGGGTAGTGAGGTCTGCACAACGCATCACCGGGGGCAAACTACCTGCCCTCCAGGACACCTACACCAACCGATGTCACAGGAAGGCCATAAAAATCATCAAGGACAACAACCACTCGAGCCACTGCCTGTTCACCCCGCTATCATCCAGAAGGCGAGGTCAGTACAGGTGCATCAAAGCTGGGACCGAGAGACTGAAAAACAGCTTCTATCTCAAGGCCATCAGACTGTTAAACAGCCACCACTAACATTGAGTGGCTGCTGCCAACACACTGACTCAACTCCAGCCACTTTAATAATGGGAATTGATGGGAATTGATGTAAAATATATCACTAGCCACTTTAAACAATGCTACTTAATATAATGTTTACATACCCTACATTATTTATCTCATATGTATACGTATATACTGTACTCTATATCATCTACTGCATCTTTATGTAATACATGTATCACTAGCCACTTTAAACTATGCCACTTTGTTTACATACTCATCTCATATGTATATACTGTACTCGATACCATCTACTGCATCTTGCCTATGCCGCTCTGTACCATCACTCATTCATATATCTTTATGTACATATTCTTTATCCCCTTACACTTGTGTGTATAAGGTAGTAGTTTTGGAATTGTTAGCTAGATTACTCGTTGGTTATTACTGCATAAAAATGAACTTCCCGTTACCTCTGACGGCACTCTCTATCCCTAACTGCTTAATCTACTTCCCTTTCATCTTCCTCCATTCCTCTGCTTCTGGAGATTCACACAACTTACTTTCAGCACACACAAACCAGGGGGAGAGAGGTTGAGAGAGAGAAGAAGAAAACACAAAGGACAAAGGAGAGGAGAGAGAAGAGTGGAGTACAAAACCATCTGTTTAGAATAACCTGCAATAATAACCTTCTCTAAAAGAAAACAGCATCAGAATAACCTTAAAAATTCACCTTTATGATACAAATGCAGCTCACAGAATAATTTCAGTTGCAAAGTAGAACAAACAGGGAGTGTTTCTCTTCTCCAGTCCTCCCCTTCTTTTGTTTTGTATTCACCTGGGTGGAGAGCGTTAGGGGGTTGGACGGGCAATTAGACTGGGCCACATTCTCAGTTTGAAGACTATTCTATTCACATTTCAATGACTAAAGATATTTTGCATAGTATTTCAATAGCACGTCTTCTTAAACGCCATCCTCTCCCCTCATCTTATTCTTCTCTCCCTCCCTAAAGAACACATCTGGAATGGGGCCCAAGTCCTAAACACCTGCACCTTCTTTCTCGTTGTCTGCAGAGGAATTTATTAAACAACCGTTTTGATAGTATTTGATCATCTGTCTATTATGCAAATATTTTTATAAATGTGTGAACATATTCATACATCATTCACCTGTACCACTTTTTCACTGTAAATAAATTGGACAGTATTTTGCACGTGAAGACGCTGCCTCCTGCTACTTCAGCCCCTAAAGTTGCTCCAATATCAGCTCATTACGACAAACTGCCTCCAGCTTGTTCTTTCAGCTTGTTCTGATATTCCTAATATCCAAGCACCAGAGGCAATAAGCCAAAGCATCATAACGCATTGGCTGTCTAGCAATTCAAGTTCATCATGTAAAATAAATAGAATTTCCATTCTATGACGATTAATGTAAGCTGTGCCCCTATCTCCAATGTGAAGTACCATGCAGTTACACTTACATTTACACTCATTTAACAGACTCTCTTACCCAGAGCAATTATGGTTAATAAGTACCCTCCTCAAGGGAACATTGACAGGTTTTTCACCTAGACGGCTCAGGATTTGAACCAGTGACTTTCAGTTATTGGCCAAATGCTCTTAACCGCTAGGCTACCCGTCGCCCGTTGGTTAATTACATGTAGCCAGTACAAACGGGTGGCTCCAGAGCCAGTCCACAGGGATCAACCAGAGAAGAGGGGTAGTTAAAGAGGGTAGTTAAAGAGGGTAGTTAAAGAGGGCAAGTTAGAGAGGGCTAGTTAGAGAGGGGAAGTTAGAGAGGGCTAGTTAGAGAGGGGAAGTTAGAGAGGGGTAGTTAAAGAGGGTAGTTAAAGAGGGGAAGTTAGAGAGGGGCAGTTAGAGAGGGCTAGTTAGAGATGGCTAGTTAGACAGGGGGAGTTAGCAAGAGGCAGTTATAAAGGGGTAGTTATAGAGGGGTAGTCAGAATGGGGTAGTTAGAGTGGGGTAGTTAGAGGCAGTTAGAGAGGGGCAGTTAGAGAGGGGTAGCTAGAGTGGGGTAGCTAGAATGGAGTAGCTAGAGTGGGTAGTTAGAGGCAGTTAGAGAGGGGCAGTTAGAGAGGGGCAGTTAGAGAGGGGTAGCTAGAATGGGGTAGCTAGAGTGGGTAGTTAGAGGCAGTTAGAGAGGGGCAGTTAGAGAGGGGCAGTTAGAGAGGGGTAGTTAGAGGGGTAGTTAGTGGGGGGTAGTTAGAGGGGGGTAGTTAGAAAGGGGTAGTTATAGAGGGGAAGTTAGAGAGGGGTAGTTATAGAGGGGTAGTTAGTGGGGGGTAGTTAGAGAGGGGTAGTTAGAAGCAGTTAGAGAGGGGTAGTTAGAGGGGTAGTTAGTGGGGGGTAGTTAGAGGGGGGTAGTTAGAAAGGGGTAGTTAGAAAGGGGTAGTTAGAGAGGGACAGTTAGAGCAGGTAGTGAGATTTGATGAATTATCAGCTGCACCTCACTGGTGTAGTACATTTGTTCACCTCATGCACACAACCAATAAATAAGGAGCATTACGAGAATAAACAAAAACATATTTTCCAATGGTCATATTACAGTAGGGATGGAGGGGGGGGCAGTGGTTTGAATGTGTTTGGAGATGGTGGAGGAGTAAGGGAGGGAGAGACAGTGGGTGGGATGAATAGGATAGACATGGACAAATCTACTTAAGTGTGTTTTCTAGCATTGTGCTGTGTCAATGTCACATTTGTTGATGGATGTCCCCTCAGGTTATCTTGCCCTAGTTGTGTTCTCTTAATGTTGCCATGGATACTCCCCCATCGTAAAAATGCCAAGGCTGGGTTAAACTTCCCATGTTTACAGTACATTATTCCCCACACTTCATTACAATAAAAGGACGACCTGCCTGTAAAGTGATTGGTGGGGAGGGGGATGATGGTAAGGCGGCTGAACTGTCCTTCCCCCTTAGTTTAGATCACCTCTCCTGCGCCTTCTCCCGGTAGCTCCATTAGTCATTCTGTAGTCACAGGCTGTCCTGTATGCCTGTGGGGCTACTGCTACTGCTACTGTTTCTTCTACTGCTGCTGCTACTGTTTCTTCTACTGCTGCTGCTACTGTTTCTTCTACTGCTTCTGCTACTGTTTCTTCTACTGCTGCTGCTACTGTTTCTTCTACTGCTGCTGCTACTGTTTCTTCTACTGCTTCTGCTACTGTTTCTTCTACTGCTGCTGCTACTGTTTCTTCTACTGCTGCTGCTACTGTTTCTTCTATTGCTGCTGCTGCTGCTACTGTTTCTTCTACTGTTGCTGCTACTATGTATTCTACTGCTGCTGCTACTGTTTCTTCTACTGCTTCTGCTACTGTTTCTTCTACTGCTGCTGCTACTGTTTCTCCTACTGCTGCTGCTACTGTTTCTTCTATTGCTGCTGCTACGGTTGCTGTTACTGTTTCTTCTACTGCTGCTGCTACTGTTTCTGCTACTGCTACTGTTTCTTCTACTGCTGCTGCTACTGTTTCTTCTACTGATGCTAGTGCTACTGTTTCTTCTATTGCTGCTGCTACTGTTGCTGCTACTGTTTCTTCTACTGTTTCTTCTACTGCTGGCTCTACTGCTACTGCTACTGTTTCTTCTACTGCTGTTGCTACTGTTTCTTCTACTGCTGGCTCTACTGCTACTGCTGCTGCTACTGTTTATTATATTGCTGCTGCTACTGCTACTGTTTCTTCTACTGCTGCAGCTACTGTTTCTTCTACTGCTGCTGCTACTGTTTCTTCTACTGCTGCTGCTACTGTTTCTTCTACTGATGCTGCTACTGTTTCTTATACTGCTGCTGCTACTGTTTCTTCTATTGCTGCTGCTACTGTTTATTCTACTGCTACTGTTTCTTCTACTGCTGCAGCTACTGTTTATTCTACTGCTACTGCTACTGTTTCTTCTATTGCTGCTGCTACTGTTTCTTCTACTGCTGCTGCTACTGTTTCTTCTACTGCTGCTGCTACTGTTTCTTCTATTGCTGCTGCTACTGTTTATTCTACTGCTACTGTTTCTTCTACTGCTGCAGCTACTGTTTATTCTACTGCTACTGCTACTGTTTCTTCTATTGCTGCTGCTACTGTTTCTTCTACTGCTGCAGCTACTGTTTATTCTACTGCTACTGCTACTGTTTCTTCTACTGCTGCAGCTACTGTTTCTTCTACTGCTACTGTTTCTTCTATTGCTGCTGCTACTGCTACTGTTTCTTCTACTGCTGCAGCTACTGTTTCTTCTACTGCTACTGTTTCTTCTATTGCTGCTGCTACTGCTACTGTTTCTTCTACTGCTGCTGCTACTATTTTGTCTACTGCTGCTACTGTTTCTTCTACTGCTGCTGCTACTGCTACTCTTTCTTCTACTGCTGCTGCTACTGTTTCTTCTATTGCTACTGCTACTGTTTCTTCTATTGCTGCTGCTACTGCTTCTTCTACTGCTGCTGCTACTGTTTCTTCTACTGCTGCTGCTACTGTTTCTTCTACTGCTGCTGCTACTGCTACTCTTTCTTCTACTGCTGCTGCTACTGTTTCTTCTATTGCTACTGCTACTGTTTCTTCTATTGCTGCTGCTATTGCTACTGTTTCTTCTACTGCAGCAGCTACTGTTTCTTCTACTGCTGCTGCTACTGTTTCTTCTGCTGCTACTGTTTCTTCTACTGTTGCTGCTACTTCTACTGCTGCTGCTACTGTTTCTTCTGCTGCTACTGTTTCTTCTACTGCTGCTGCTACTGTTTCCTCTACTGCTGCTGCTACTGTTCTTCTACTGCTGGCTCTACTGCTACTGCTGCTGGTGCGACTAGGGATTCATATTTTCCTGAAAATCTACCAAATTTCAATACTGGGAATAATTCATATTTCTCCCGAGAATCCCTAGAAATATTGGAAGTTGAAAGTGCCCAATTAATACGTTTGACACCAAGATATGGTCACTATGTCAGGGTTCTCCCAAAATAAGAGTGTCGCTGCACCACATCGCCGGCTTGTCTGGGACACCATGTAAGTATTTCACAGCAAGTTATGTAAAGATTGAGTAACTTTGATCAGCAATGACATTGTTTAGAATTGCGAAACAGGCCGTTCATAAATTCCGGGCGTGATAATGTTCCTCAATTAATTCAGCGCATTTATTTTCAGCAGTAGCCTATCTCGACAGAGACCGCACTTAGGACGAAACACCACGAGTATACTGTAGCGTTGTGGAATCATACACATTTTGTAACAGCAAAAGTTGCTAAACTCACTACGATAGATAACCTCCAACGAATAACATAATATATCCTATTTAGCGAAATTGAGTTGATGATTATACAGATAACAGATCAGCTCATGAATAACAGGGAAATTAATACAGGAAATTGTTTATATATCAAGATATTTTAACAGGTGTTGCGCCGAAAATCTCCCCCCTTCGCGATCTTCATTGCTGAGACTTGCTTTCTAGTTGAGATTTCTGCTCGTCACTCCGTTGTCAGTTTAGCCTACATTTCACCGATCTTAGTAGCAGAAAGCAAGATTCAGCCCTGGATGGCTGCCCATGTCGTCCGTACTTAAATCCGCTCCTGAATTGTATTAGTCTACAAATAAATCTCTTTGCCAAAATTCGTCATCTCTCCCATGTTTTATTCGACTCGTATTTTGAAAGTGTAAGGATAATAATGCAGCCATAGCTGTTCTGAAATGTTTATTGATGCCAACATTTTACTATGTTCAACACACATACATTATTAATTTCGGTTGCCTATCCTGGCGTGAAGTTTGTTCTGTAGAAAGTATTTGACTCTAGCCACAAATTTAAGCAAATTAGGAGGGGAGGTTCTGGCAAGGGGGAGATTGACACAACACCAGAACACACTCTGTTTAAAAACAATATCAGCCTATGGACAATTCCATCGACCACATTGCTTGGTTTTTGCTCTGATATGTCAACTGTGGGACCTTATATAGACAGGTGTGTACCTTTCCAAATCATGTCCAATCAATTGAACTTACCACAGGTGGACTCCAATCAAGTTGTAGAAACATCTCAAGGATGATCAGTGGTAACAGGATGCACTTGAGCTCAATTTTGAGTCTCATAGCAAATGGTCAGAAAACTTATGTAAATACAGTATGTTGTTTTTAATACATTTCTAACAACCTGTTTTCGCTTTGTCATTAAGGGACATTGTGTGTAGGTTGATGAGGTAGACAATGTATTTAATCCATTTTAGAATAAGGCTGTAATGTAACTGTTATGAACCCCCTTTTCCCAGCAGTCTAGGTGGGAGGGAAATCACAACAGTGAAAAGGAACAGTGAGAACTAAAAGAAATCCACAGACAACCTAAACCTACCGTCAAACACTTTAGGTTTATTGTCAAACACACGGTAATGGGGTGTGGGGAAAAGGGGCTGAGCTGGACCCAAGGAAAGAAATGATAAATATCCAAAAACCCCTAAGCTAGTCTTACCTGGTAAAGAACAGCTAGCTAACTAACCAATAAAATACAGTGGGTGGTCCACCCAGTTCTAACTAGGGTATTTAGACAAAGTTTTCCTACGGGTAATGTATGCCCAAGTGCGACTTGGCTGGTTATCCCCTTTTCCCACCAACCAACCAACAATAATACACCACAGCAGAACATACTCACATGATAACAGACAATGTGAGATGTATCCGCACAAACAAACTAAACTGTGGGGTATGAAATAATATGTGGTCTTCAGCAAATCCAAAGAGAGGGAGAGAGAGAGCTTGTGAGAAAACAACTGACTGGGTTTTTAAGTCAAGGGAAAGGGGATGTGATTGGGTAATTAAACAGGAGGAGGTGTGTCTTCAGATTGATGCGACTGATGACTTATAACCGCCACCTGTTACTTGGACAGGGGAGAAATACAAATACCCCTAGGATACCTTTATCCGTAACAGTAACAAAATGTGGAAAAAGTCACTGTATATAAGCAAACTAGAATAAAGATGATCATTAGCACTCACCTCAACTTAGCTAACATTTCCCTGGGTGAATTGTTACCAAATATCCAAACTGAGATTCAGTGAAAACAAAAATCTGACATTGATTGATTTATCTAGATGAGTGCCCCAAGCAAAATAACGCACTGCCGCTGTCCTAATCAAGGCAGGGATGAAATAATAGGCTAGTCTTGGTGACCATACACGACTATTACTTTAAACTAGTATAAAGGTTGGATATGACTTTGAGAGTTTCAGTATAAGCAAGAATTCAAATCAAATGTTATTTGTCACATGCGCTGAATACAACAGGTAGATCTTAGGGTGAAATGCTGAATACAACAGGTAGACCTTAGGATGAAATGCTGAATACAACAGGTAGACCTTAGGGTGAAATGCTGAATACAACAGGTAGACCTTAGGGTGAAATGCTGAATACAACAGGTAGACCTTAGGGTGAAATGGTTACTTGCAAGCCCTTAACCAACAATGTCGTTTAAAGAAAAACAATTGATACATGCGTTCAGTTGCATTACCCTACTTTATTCCAATATTTTCATAATTCAGTTGATCATAACTAAGGTGAGATTTCCTCTCTCTGCACTTTTTCTAGGCCCAATGGATGTTTCCTCGTATCCTCACTCTTCTGCCGCCTGCCTTGGCCGCGTTGTTCTCAACACCAGTTTAAATCAATATAGCCTACTGTTTTCAAGAAAACAGTTTTTTGTCGGGTTTGGGCTCATTTAATTTCTGTGATGTCGGACCAGGCCTGTGCTCGGGCTTCAGCTCACCGGGCTTGGGTCAGACAGGGATCTAATTTTTAGTTCTGATGAGAATTCTAAACTGCATTCGGGGCTCGTGTGAAGTCCAGCAGTGTCAATTATGTGTGTGCTTTGAATTTAAGGCGACTTTGTGTGAAGTAAATATGCTAGACTAAAGGCTTCCTTTGGACAACCTGTTTGGATAATGTGCAATTAATTTTTTTGCCAATCTGCTGCTGGGCTTAGTGTGTATTTTTTGGAATTGCAATAGGGCTACATTGGGGGAAAATGTTGTAATTGTCCAGGTCTTGTCATTACATATTTTAGGAAAATGTGAAGAATGGTCCCAGAGACAGTCCCCGGAACCCGGTTACAATGGTTAATCACTAGCTGCAAATGCTACCGCTACTGCTACTGCTTCTGCTACTGATGCTACTGCTGCTGCTACTTCTACTACTGCTGCTATTGTTGCTACTGCTGCTGCTACTTCTGCTACTGCTTCTGCTACTGCTGCTAATGCTGCTACTACTGCTACTAGTGCTACAGCTTATGCTACTGCTGCTGTTACTGCTACTACTTCTTCTACTGATGCTGCTGCTACTACTTATTCTACTGCTGCTACTTCTTCTACTGCTGCTACTGCTGCTGTTACTGCTACTACTTCTTCTACTGATGCTACGGTTACTACTTATTCTACTGCTGCTACTTCTTCTACTGCTGCTACTGCTAATTCTACTGCTACTACTTATTATACTGCTGCTACTTCTTCTACTGCTGCTACTGCTAATTATAATGCTACTACTTCTTGTACTGCTACTACTTATTCTACTGCTTCTACTTCTTCTACTGATGCTACTGCTGCTGCTACTGCTACTACTTATTCAACTGCTGCTATTTATTTACTGATGCTACTGCTGCTGCTATTGCTACTGCTGCTACTATTGCTGCTACTATCTCTGCTACTGCTGCTACTGCTTCTGCTACCTGTGCTACTGCTACTGGTGCTGCTACTAGTGCTGCTACTGCAACTGGTGCTGCTACTGCTTTTACTTCTTCTACTGCTGCTGCTGATTCTACTACTTATCCTACTTCTGCTACTGCTGATAGTGCTACTGCTACAACTGCTGCTATTGCTGCTACTTCTGCTACTGCTTCTCCTGCTGTTACTACTGCTACTGCTGCTACTTCTGCTAATGCTAACACTTCAGCTCCACCATAAGATTTGCTTTGCTTGACCATTAGCGTTGTGTCAAAGTTCTACCTGCTACACAGAGCGTGTTGTTTTGAGAGCAGAGAGCAGTAGATGGAAAAGTATCTTTAGTCTATTGTCCCTTACTGTACCATATTAATCCACAATGCTTAAGTACAATAGCTTTGGTCTAGTTTGTCGCAAGTACTCTTAAATTGTTGCTATGTGGTTGCACTAAGTGATCCTCTAATTTCGCATCTTGCTTTTGTGTAAATTGTGAACATAGTGACTGTAGCTAGAGTTTCTGCTAGCTAGGAGCTTCTTGACTTCTTGACATAAATCTTGCAATATGCATCCAAAGTCTACTTTACTTCAATTCACAAGATAGAATGAACGTGCGCGTCAGCCGTGAAAAATGTAACCTCTGTGATTCTTGAGCTTGGACGCTGCCATTGGACATGATGCAACGCGAGCACAACAAGGCCAGTATTGCAGCTTTTATTGATTTCAAAGGAAGCATTCCATCAATGGCTTATGCTTGACGGCAACGCCAGACGGACAATGGCAGTAATGTGGCAGAGCCGTAATGCTGCTGCTGGTGCTACTACTACTGATGCTACTAATGCTATTGCTGCTGCTGTGTGGGACGTCGGGACAGAGAGTGAGCAGGAATACAAATCTACAGAAATTAGGAAGCTGAGATGTTGACCTCCAAAAGGCAAAGACAGGTGAAGTCTTGAGTTGCCTACTTTACTTTACTATACTTCTCCATGCCATTTCTTAACGTGTCTAAGAGCATCTGGTTTAGTGACGAGAATCGTAATTCATCTTGGATTTTGCTCCTGTGATTGGCCTGCACCTGCTATGTTGGGAACAGGAGTATTCCCACCCTAGCGGTCATGTCTCTCTTTCCAAAGCACTGGAGATGATGAAGATATAAGATACATCTTAATTAGAATGAATTAGAAGAGGCGAAAGCACTTCAGCGTGACTAGGCTAGAGACAGGGTCTGGTCACTGTGGGCCCTTCCACAGTTATTCCTCTTCTCATGAATGTGATCCGTGATAAATTAAAAGCTGATTATTTCCTGGAGGGAGAAGCTAAGTGCTTGGCCCCCCAGTACCGATGCTGGCACTGATGGATGAAGCTTTAGCCTGCACTACAGACCTGTCTGTCCCCACTCTGTCTGTCCTCACCGACAGCCAGCAGAGAAAACACACACCACCCTCCTGCCGCGAAGGGCCTAAGTGCCTCCCTTATCAAGATGCCATCTCTTAATAATTAATTTTACTGAAAGCCTCAGCAGCACTTCACAGAAGGGATTTCATATTGTTTCATAAATGCACAAGAAACAAACTTGACTGCAGTGCCCAACTGCAACATAAGCCCGCAGTACCATGACTGACTAAACTTTATGGGTTCTTTGCTATCAGGCAAGAGGTGGGAATGTGTCTTATGTTATGCAATCCACTGTTCCACTTCTCAACCATGCTACGATACAATATGCACCAAAGACTGCATGGAGGGCTTTGGAGTCACCCTGCCTCTCAGCCTGCCTGTGAGAAATGTCTCCCGCCCTCTCAGTCTTAGTCATTTTAGAGAGCAGAGCAGTCCATGAGTGCAGTCAGAAAGATGGCAGAGATTTTTACATTACTGGCCCATCCTCATGTGTCGGGAGGCTTTTCCCCTGTCTCTGCACCATTTGGAAGGGCTACAGTCGCAATTTGTCCTCTCTGATTGGGTCGGCTGTACGGAGAACAAAGGCGCTCAGCCTCACCATTCTGTCCTTTTGTGTCCCATATGTCAGAAGTCCGCTGCACAAGCAATACAGCAACTGCCAAGAACCGCAAAAGCCATTATCTGGAAGCAGAATTGCTGTCATTATCCTGGCCGCAATCATAACTCTAATTATAAAAAGTTGCTTTGTAAGCATGTAGATTACACAATGTTAATTACCCATGCACAATGCGGCTAACGCATGTTCAAATGCCACTCGTCGTTGTCTCTTTCTCACAAAGCAGCCCAGGTTTCCCCTCTTGCCATGTGTAAAGCTATGCCAGGCCCCAGGGTGGTTCACTTTCCATAAAACCCAAACTCAATCTCATAATTGCTTTCATGAATAACTTCCCAAACAATATTAATGAATCATCTTTAACACGTATCTACCTGACATTAACCAATATGCCTGTTCTGTATGGTTCAAACTGATGAACTTCATCATATAACTTGCTATCTCTCATTACTCAACCCTTGACTGTTCATCATCAATTGTAGTTAGTGCTGTAGAATGAGGATTTTTCATCCAGGACCATCGTCTTGCTGAGACAAGTGGGGCCTTTCCTGGTCCCGGGACACTTTCTACAATTCCACCAACTAGATACCGAGTTAACCCTTTCATTGCTATGAACATGCTCTTGATCCCTAAGCATTTGTATTTGTCACTATCCTAGCTTCCATGGGCAGACAAAGCACAGGAACAGGAATGACAGCTATGGGCCTTGGGTTAGGACTTTTTTTCCCTATACTACTCTGCTCTAGATAGGCTTAGCAACCAAAGCCTAGGGTAAGTCACTCGTCTTTTCAAGGGTAATGGAAATAGCCATTAGACACTCTATACCAATAAAATCAAGCCTCCCACACAGACAAAGAAAGCCAAGGTGTTTTTGCTTTCAGTGTGCTCCCCATTAGCCTTGACTGACACATCAGACTGATATGCATTTGTAAGACATCAAAAGATTTCAACAGCCACACAAAATGATTTTCCTTCTCAGGCATAACAGCCCAAAGCATCAATCACCATAGCCCTGCACTTTACCAACCCACTCTGGCAAATTAAATCCCTGGGATAATATCTTCATCATGGCTGTATTTCTGCACTCTAACTGCACTCTGATACCATCGTCTCTCTGGGTGTGAAAAGGAGAGCGAGGTGCCTGCCAACTCAGCGAGACCTGAAACCACATGGCAATGAAAAGTGACATCAGAAATGGTAAAGTTAATAGTGTGTTTCAGATGCACTTTGTAGAGGACAGTGGGTTGTAGCCAGGCAGCGGCTTGTTCCTACTGTGAGTGACAGCAGTCTACATCCTTATTTATTATTCTTTTTAACCTTTATTTAAACAGCTTGGAAAATTCCAGAAAATTATGTCATGGCTTTGGAAGCTTCTGAAAGGCTAATTGACATCATTTGAGTTGATTGGAGGTGTACCTGTGGATGTATTGCAGGTCCTACCTTTAAACTTAGTGCCTCTTTGCTTGACATTATGGGAAAATCAAAAGAAATCAGCCAAGACCTCAGAAAAAAAATTGTAGACCTCCACAAGTCTGGTTCATCCATGGGAGCAATTTCAAAATGCTTGAAGGTACCACGTTCATCTGTACAAACAATAGTACACAAGTATAAACACCATCGGATCACGCAGCTGTCATACCGCTCAGGAAGGAGATGCTTTCTGTCTCCTAGAGATGAACGCACTTTGGTGCGAAAAGTGCAAATCATTCCCAGAACAACAGCAAAGGACCTTGTGAAGATGCTGGAGGAAACAGGTACAAAAGTATCTATATCCACAGTAAAACGAGTCCTATATCGACATAACCTGAAAGGACGCTCAGCAAGGAAGAAGCCACTGCTCCAAAAACGGCATAAAAAAGCCAGACAAAGATCGTACTTTTTGGAAACAT
Source organism: Oncorhynchus clarkii lewisi (assembly GCF_045791955.1). Classification (NCBI taxonomy): domain Eukaryota; kingdom Metazoa; phylum Chordata; class Actinopteri; order Salmoniformes; family Salmonidae; genus Oncorhynchus; species Oncorhynchus clarkii. Next base: position 32,426,870 of record NC_092173.1, on the reverse strand, counting down.
GTCTGATGAAACAAAAATGTAACTGCTTGGCCATAATGACCATCGTTATGTTTGGAGGAAAAAGGGGGAGGCTTGCAAGCTGAAGAACACCATCCCAACCGTGAAGCATGGCGGTGGCAGCATCATGTTGTGGGGGTGCTTTGCTGCTGGAGGGACTGGTGCACTTCACAAAATAGATGGCCTCATAAGGAAGGAAAATTATGTGGATATATTGAAGCAACATCTCAAGACATCAGTCATGAAGTTAAAGCTTAGTCACAAACGGGTCTTTCAAATGAACAATGACCCCAAGCAAACTTCCAAAGTTGTGGGAAAATAGCTTAAAGACAACAAAGTTATTGGAGTGGCCATCACAAAGCCCTGATCTCAATCCCATAGAAAATGTGTGGGCAGAACTGAAAAGGTGTGTGCGAGCAAGGAGGCCTACACACCTGACTCAGTTACACCAGCTTTGTCAGGAGGAATGGGACAAAATTCACCCATTTTACTGCTTATGGAAGGCTACCCACAATGTTTGACGCACGTTAAACAATTTAAAGTCAATGCTACCAAATACTAATTGAGTGAATGTAAACTTCTGACCCACTGGGAATGTGATGAAAGAAATAAAAGCTGAAATGAATAATTTTCTCTACTATTCTCTACTATTATTTTGACATTTCACATTCTTAAAATAAAGTGGTGATCCTAACTGACCTACTAGGATTAAATTTCAGGAATTGTGAAAAACTGAGTTGAAATGTATTTGGCTAATGTGTATGTAGACTGTAGACTTCAACTGTATTTGGTACCATTGGAAAGAAAATACTTAGAATTTTGTAGAAATGTTAAAATAATGTAGGAGAATATAACATAATAGATATGGTAGAAGAAAATCCAAAGGAATTTGTTTTTTTTGAGAGACCATGCTCTTTCATTGGCAAGTATAAGGGCATACTGGAAATTAGCTCCCGGGATGCAATTCCTATGGCTTCCACAGGGTGTCAGCAGTCTATGTTCAAGATTTCAGGCTTGTAAAATGAATAAAAAAATTAAAAATATCAGTTTTAGTGTTAGTGTTAGTGTTTGTGCGTGCTATGAAGACAGGACGCACCTGCTTAAATCGGTTTCCTATTGAACATATTTCCTTCCGTAAGAAATATTATAGTTTGATTACATTTTAGGGTATCTGATGAGTAAATAGAAACATATTTTTACTTTTTGAAACAAATATTAGGGGTAGGTTTTCGGATTCCTTTCTCTGATCGTTGAACGAGTGGATTTTATCTAACAAAACGACACTACATGTCATAGCTGGGACCCTTTGGATGACAAACAGAGGAAGATTTTCAAAAAGTAAGTGAATATTTAATCGCTGTTTGTGAATTTATGAAACCTGTGCCGGTGAAAAATATTTTAATGTGGGGCGCCGTCCTCAAACAATCGCATGGCATGCTTTCGCTGTAATAGCTACTGTAAATCGGACAGAGCAGTTAGATTAACAAGAATTTAAGCTTTCAACCAATATAAGACACTTATATCTACATAAATGTTTAATATCCATAATGTTCATGATTATTTATTTGAATTGCGCACCCTCCAGTTTCACTGGAAATTGTTAGCCCTAGCCCTCAAAGGTTTTAACTAGGCAAGTCAGTTAAGAACAAATTCTTACAATGACAGCCTTGGGACAGTGGGTTAACTGCCTTGTTCAGGGGTAGGAAGACAGATGTGTTCCTTCAGCTCGGGGATTTGATCTAGCAACCTTTCAGTTACTGGTCCAACGCTCTAACCACTAGGCTCCCTGCTGCCCCTTCGATCCATTTGACCCTGCACTTTCAGACATAAATACCACATATTGGTATGATTTCTGCATGCTCACAGAAGCTCAGAATATCTATCTAAATGATACTGTATATACAGCAGTAATGATGTTATAGTGTTGTTGTGTCGTTGGCTATGCCGGATTAAGTAATATGACATGCTATTCTATAAAAGAATTTATCCGTAATTAATATTACCTGATTGAGCTAATCATATAAATGTAATTAACTAGAGAGTCGGGGCACCACAAAATAATATTTATAGAGCTGTTATTCTCTTGGATTTAGGGGGCGCTATTTTAATTTTTGGATGAAAAACGTTCCCCCTTTTATCTTCCGAATAAACTCAAGCTCCCCTGAATTATTTCAACATTTTGTTAAAAATCGCGCAACATTTCAACGTCCTGCTACTCATGCCAGGAATATAGTATATGCATAGGATTAGTATGTGTGGATAGAAAACACTCTGAAGTTTCTAAAACTGGTTAAATCATGTCTGTGACTATAACAGAATGTGAACAGCAAGCGAAATCCCAAGAAAAACCTGGTCACAAAAACCACAGAAAAGTATTCATCCGCCAGTCTCTGAATTGTTTATTGCAAGCAAAAATATATAACGGTGAGCTTGCAGTTCCTACAACGTCGCCAGTACTGGCATTTTCATTGGTTTAAATCCTTTGTGGAGTGAGAAGTAGGTCCTTCCTTTCGTCCAGTATACAGGAAGACTTTTGGGAGAGAGTGAAAGGACAACGTTTTCTAGAGTAGCTGCTATTGAATACAGATCGCCCAGTGATCAATTTGATCGATTATTAACGTTTACAAATACCTAAAGTTGGGTTACAACAGTAGTTTGAAGTGTTTTGTCAAAGAATATAGGCAACTTATTTCATTTTTAAAAATGACGTTGCGTTTTGGAACAGAGCTTTTGGATGGATCAGACGGGCTATATAAATTGACATTTTGGGTATACATGGACGGATTTAATCGGGAAAAATACCCAATTGTGATGTTTATGGAACATATAGGAGTGCCAACAAAGAAGCTCGTCAAAGGTAATGAATGTTTTATATTTTATTTCTGCGTTTTGTGTAGCGCCGGCTACGCTAATTATTTTGTTTACGTCCCCTTCAGGTATTTTGGGGTGTTGCATGCTATCAGATAATAGCTTCTCATGCTTTTGCCGAAAAGCATTTTAAAATGACATGTTGGCTAGATTCACAACGAGTGTAGCTTTAATTCAGTACCCTGCATGTGTGTTTTAATGAAAGTTTGTACTATTAGCATTTGGCATTGCGCACTTCCATTTCCTGTTGACTAGGTGGGACGCTAGCGTCTCACGTGTCTCTAAGAGGTTAAAGACCTAGTAATATTTTACATCAATAGCATTTTATATTAATCGTCATCTTAATTCAGTCTCATCTTAAAGTTGTAAATTATTGGTTATCTGCACGAACCCTGGCTAACAAGTTGAACCAGCAATACAAAATAGGGTTTAATTATTTATTTACTAAATACCTAACCAATCACACAGAATTACACCTACACATAATTAAATCATAACTTGATTACAAATTACATCATAAAGGAAAACGTCCCTAGCGGCCGGAACAGATACGACAGCTGTTTACACAAAATAAATGGGGCTGGGTTTGAGTGAAAGAGCGGGAAGACTGAGGAACAAATGGTGTGCTGTGCTATCGTATATACAGTATCTTATGCATTCTAAATTACAGCCCATTTGGAAAAGGAAAATGCAATAAATATTTACTCTGAGCTGCACTTCGGTAGGTTGGTGGTAGATGGAAGGCCGTGTTGCCCAATCGAGTCCTTTGTCCTTTGAAGAATGTCTCTGCTGGTAAATTGTATACGTCGTTGTGTGGTAGACTGGATACTCTGTCTGTTCCTTCCTAACCTGCGTTTGCAGCGGCTGTTGCTAACTCAACGGCTAGGAGGTATCACTTCTGTAGTGAATAAGAGTTCAAAGTTCATACCATTCGCAACCAAAGCTCACGCTGATGTTGGCTTCGTTCTGTAGTTATTATCTGAACCATTCTGACATCAGACCGTCGTCCCCACATCCTCGGAACAGGAGGTTATATTGTCGTCAAGGCTTTATATAGGAATGGAGAGGAGGGCGTGTTTAAAACGTTTTATAGCACATGTCCCTTCACAGGGGCGGGCCACTGATTGAGCAGAGCACTACCTTATGAAAACCCAAATCTCATATTTTAGAAGCTAAAATCACATTTCATCCCATCACGAATAATTTCATATTCAAACATTTAAATTGAACAACAATTCCATGTGAATCCGATAACTCTGATGTGTAGACTTTCCACTGTAGAGTTTATGTCATCTTATCATTGATGAGAATGTCTCAGATGACAACCGAACTGACATCATATTCATTAAGTACCACTGCATATGTTCAATTGGTCGGATTACCAGAATATAGTTCATTTCTCCCCACCTTCTGATGTTCCCAGAATCTCTACGTTAACCAAGGGTTTTGCAAATGTAACATCAGTAGGGTAGAGAGAGGAAAAAGGGGGGAAGAGGTATTTATGACTGTCATAAACCTACCCCCAGGCCAACGTCATGACAGTTTACTGATTTTGTTAGTTTGACAACAGTTAATCAATTATACACAATGTTTTGCTGTATTAGAATAATTCCAGCAAGGACACTATGTAGATACTATTCCCTAGAATACAAACGTTGATGTACTTTCCTATAACCTCTGTTTGAGAAGCTTCTATCCCCACCACACCTGTCAGAGAGAGCCTGAAGCGAAATAAACATCGCAGAGAAACACACCGGCAGACTCAAAGGAGACATGGCTGGAGGCGTCCGCTAGGCAATCTGGCCACCGCCACACTTCCTCCTGACATCTCATTGACTTTATTCTCCAGCTGATCCCCTTCATATTCTATTCACAAACTCTCTATGCACATAATGTGGATTATGTTCAATTACTTACCATTTGTCTGACAGGTGAAGTTCGCCATGTGGTTTTCCAGTATAACAAAGGGAAGCCTTCTGGCTCCGTTCTGACTGAATAAAGTTTTGTTGGGTCAGAAAAGGAATTCTCAATCATAGTTCACACAGCACAGTGATGTTGAGCCTTATATATAATGGTTCCTCTACTATGGAGGTATCTACATATAACAGGTTCTCTGTTCTACCTACAACATAGGCCTTTACTACTTTATGACCACTCTATTACCAACTGGGAACAATTATATAATATAAGCCATTTAGCAGCCTCTTTTATCCAATGATACTTTCAGTCATACATGCATATATTTTATTTACAGGTGGTCCCAGGAATTGAACCCACTATCATGACGTTGCAAGTGCCATGCTCTACCAACTATGCTACAGAGGACCAATATTCAACACACCTGACCTGCTGTAACTTCATGCTCCAGAAAATAACAAGCACACAGCACATCTGTGACATGGAACACATACGCAATGTATTACCAACAGCCACCACCATACACACAGCAGGAAATGTCAACCAGCATGTGCTCTTCATCCCATCTCCCTGGTGAAGGACAGGTGCAGTGGTGCTGAACATACCTATGTGCTTCCACAGCCTTCTCTCTGCCATGTTGATCTGTGTTCCGACTGGATAGCAGAGCACATCATCTCTCCATGACGGTTCCATCACATGTCCCTGATCTAGACAGATACACGTCACACACAGGAGCAGGCGCCGGTGCTACGCTATATCTCCAATTACAGCTGTCACACACACTGCAATTAACCAGACTGACTGATTTGAGCTTTTGTAAAATGTATTCATATTATCCAGAAAAAAAAGTGTCTATAAGTGTCTATTAATCTAATTAGCTAGCGTGGCACACAAGCTTATTTAACGTTAATACATGATGATACCCCAAAATCCGGAGATTACAAAGCTCCTAGGTTTTCTAGTTAATTAGAGTACAGGCAGAGGAAGAGTATTCTGCTGCAATAGCAGTCAGAGCTTCTCTCTGTCTGCACCAATTAGGACACAGGGTCAAAACCGGGATGTGTGCATCCAAGTGAACTAACACTTTTGCTTTGTCCCCTTGGGGGTGTGTGTGTGTGTGTGTGTGTGTGTGTGTGTGTGTGTGTGTGTGTGTGTGTGTGTGTGTGTGTGTGTGTGTGTGTGTGTGTGTGTGTCATACCACTATATACATCTTGTTACCTTTATAAACTCCCATTTACTTTCTCTTTTCTCTTCATGTTGGGTAGAATGACACAATTGTGCTTGGCAAGTTAAATTGGTAATTACAGAGCCTGTCATCCTTATTCCCTATCTACAGTATTTGTTTTATACAACGTTGGGACATTTCCTGATTCATGCCTCTGTGTTTATCTGAGTGCGGCAGGCAAACAATGGGGACGCTGAACTGAATATTCATTGTGTTGCAGTGAGGAAAACTTTCACACTTGACAAAATTTCATTTCCACTCACACTCTGCATAGTGGACATTATCAACTGGATTATTACAGTACAGTAGCAGGGAGGGTGATTGTGCTGGCAGGGAGTAGTTCATGTGTTGTCATCATTTACATTTGCTCTTATTTAGCAGATGCTCTTATCCAGAGCAACTTACAGAAGTGAATGCATACATTTTTGTGCAGGTCCCCAGTGGGAATTGAACCCACAACCCTGGTGTTGTATGTGTCTCGCTCTACCAACTGCGCAACACTGGAACCTTTGCGGTTAAATTAGAGACTGCAGCCCGTGGCCTTCTGAGACGCTGCCCTTGTTACTGTCTCCTCCTGACCCCCTGAGTATTAGATACACACTCAAACTACCCCACTAGCTACAAAAGGAAGGAATCCCACATGTGATGGGATTCTGACTGGCCTGACCTTCCTCACTGGGTCTGTACACATCAGATGGTGTGACCTGAGTAAATGACGTCTGAACCTGGTTGGTTCCCCATCATCCTCAGTAACCCGAGAGCGGGTGGGTGTGGGCTGAGAGATGTCGGGAGGCTAGGTGGGAAAGGGTATGGTGGACTAGGAGGAGCAGCGGGTGGAGGGAGCAGGGGTGGGGTCTTAGGTCAGGTGGCCCGGAGGTCCCTCTCCCTCCTCCTCTCCCTTTGTGACCACCGGCAGTACATTATACATTCTCAGGGAAGAGCAGGCCTGCTTGCCATGGAAATAGATGCAAATGGAATACAACTCTACAGTAAGAGATTTGGTGAACACTACACTAGATACAAAAATATTCCAAGTACCCTTGAAAATAACTGTAATTAAAAATGAATATGTTTTGTATTCAATCTAGAGGAGCTTGATAGTGAACTCAACTTCAACCAGGAATTCAACAAGATTCTATCCCTTCACAAACCACAACACTTATGCATAGTCCCAAGTCCCGATCATATCAACACTAGTAACCCAAATGTACCTTATACACAAGAGGTTGGTGGCACCTTAATTGGGGAGGACGGGCACATGGTTTGGTGTCATTCCATTTACTCCAATCCTGCCATTATTATGAGTCGTCTTCCCCTCAGCAGCCTCCACTGGCCTTATACATATTGTAATTCCAGATTGAATAGCTAACGTATATGGAATAAATTAGATAAATTAGATCAATTCTAAAAGATAGAACACCTATGTGCAACAGTAATTACAGGGTATGGCGTGGCCTTCGATAATTTAATTTTTTTGAGTCATCCTTAAAGCTTTTCTAACTGGGTCCAGATAGGCAACGGAGAGAGTGCCATGATACCAAAAAGCCCAGTTGTGACCGTGGTCATGTCCTTGTGGGTAAACATCCTTAACAGAACAATAAAGAAGAGAGGAAGGAGAGTCAATCTGCAGTGCTAGCGGCACACTGCAGAATACACCTCAATAGGAAGTGGTCGTTTTCTCTGGCTATCTTCAAAACACCTTCCTAACCTTAATCAAATAGATTATATTTTCCTTGAGAAACAGGGTTTATGTGCATGTGGAATTTAAAGTGTTCATTTTCAGACACTGTTGATGAAACATAAATATGAATCTGAGAGGATACAGGCTCTTACTGTAACTAAATATAGATATGTTACATACAGAGCACCAAACTGTTGTGTGGGAAGGTGAAGGATATATTTGATGTAATCTTTTCATCACTTTTTCTGACAGACATTACTAATGAAAAATAAATATGACTATAAATACTTTAAGATGTCCCAATAATAAACAACTTATTACGAATTGATGCATTGCACCATCTTTTTTTTATACATTGTAAATAAAAACATGACTTCTAATCAATGCACTTTCATATCTAATTTAAAAGTCTCCTGAGGCGCAGCATTGCAATTATAAAACATTAAGTGAATCATCCTGGAGGACATATCCATTGACTTTTGATGATTTATAAAGAAAGTTATTTCTCCAAAATAAGGTTGCTGGAGGGAAGAGAAAAGAGAATGGTGTCATTTAAGGATTAAAAGAAAGGGACAAAGGCGAGTGGCATTGTTGAGGACAGATCAGATGAGAGCTCTGCAGGGGTAAAATAGGTCCTTCACTTGGGTGCAAAAAGCTCCCCCCCCGAAACAAGGAACAGTAATTTGGGCCAATCTCTCAGAGGGATTGTATGTTTGACAGGAGTGAATGTATTCCAGAGGTTACTACTCCAAACAGATGATTACTTCCTGCTGTTCCATTTAGGTCATACAGACCCAAAAGACTGAAAGAAAGAGAGAGATGAGAATCAATCAATACAATGTGTTGAAAAAGTGTGTGTGAGCTTTCACAGACTTTGTGTGTGTGTGTGTGTGTGTGTGCATGTGTGCGTGCGTGCTTTCGTGCGTGCGTGCATGTGTGTGTGTGTGTGTGTGGTTGACGCCACTTTTGTGGAAGCAAAAAAAAAATGATGTTGGAAGAAAATGGACAAGAAATTGCCTCCAGGCACACTTGATTGATACTCAATGGCGCATGCACACACACACACAGACAGACAGACAGACAGACAGACAGACAGACAGAAGGGCATGCCTGTCTCCTGCCCTTCATGTAAATAGATGGCTTTGCCTGATGATCCTGACTCTACATCAAAAATAAGTAGAGACGCCCAGATGAGCCCTGTGGAGAAGAGGAGAGGAGAGCTGCCTGGGAGGAAAGGAGATGAGAGAGCAGAGGTTGGGAGGAGAATAGAGAGCTGCCTGGGAGGAGAGATGAGTAGAGAAGAGAGGAGAGAGATGCCTGGGAGGAGAGATGAGTAGAGAGGAGAGGAGATAGCAGCATGGAAGGAGACGAGAGAGCTGCCTGGGAAGAGAGGAGGGAGCTGCCTGGGAGGAGAGGAGAGAGCTGCCTGGAAGGAGAGGAGAGAGCTGCCTGGAAGGAGAGGAGAGAGCTGCCTGGAAGGAGAGGAGAGAGCTGCATGGGAGGAGAGGAGAGAGCTGCCTGGAAGGAGAGGAGATAGCTGCCTGGTAGGAGAGGAGAGAGCTGCCTGGGAGGAGAGGAGAGAGCTGCCTGGAAGGAGAGGAGATAGCTGCCTGGTAGGAGAGGAGAGAGCTGCCTGGGAGGAGAGGAGAGAGCTGCCTGGAAAGAGAGGATAGGAGCTGCCTGGGAGGAGAGAGGACAGGAGACGAGGAGAGATCTGCCTGGTAGGAGAGGAGAACTACACCGGCACACTCATTCGTCATAGGTACATACATAGATGTAGGCCAGCCCAAGCCAGGTGTTGCTTCTCTTATTCTGTGTTGGCCAGGGTGGGCCAAGGTTAGTAATGACCTTACTGCCGGCAGCTAAACTTTGACCTCATGTGTCAGGTGAAGGTGAGTGGAACAGGTCACGTCTGAGAGCTGGAGGGGGGACAAACAAAGAGGCATGGCTCGGGCTAGGGCGGGCTAGAGCGTCAGCGCGTGATCTTTCACTCTGTCACCCCACGGCAGGCAGGTGGCTGAGTGTGTTTACGGAGCTGTCAGTCACACAGCCAGGCAGACCAGCCTCTCTCCCTGGGGAGCTGGGCCACCACGATGGGAAAACAATAGCCTCCTCTGTCAGAGCTCTGCGGGACAGGGCCCTGACAGATACCACAGGGAATTAGAGCCAGCCTCCTGGACCGCCCTGTCCTGTCACACACTTAAACACAGCCAGAATGGACACACAAGCAGGACAGCGGAGTAAAAACACCACATCGCCATTGATTATTTCCAGTGGTGTAAAGTAGTTAAGTACAAATACTTTAAAGTACTACTGAAGTCGTTTTTGGGGTATCTGTACTTGAATTTACTATTTATATTTTTGGCAACTTTCACTTTTACTTCACTACATTCCTAAAGAAAATTCTGTACTTTTTACTCCATACATTTTTCCTGACACCCAAAAGTACTCGTTACATCTTGACAGGAAAATGGTCCAATTCACTCATTTATCAAGAACATCCCTGATCCTCCCTATTGCCTCTGATCTGGCGGCCTCACTAAACACGAATGCTTCACTTGTAAATGATGTCTGAGTGTTGGAGTGTGCCCCTGGCTATCCGTAAATAAATAAAAATATATAAAAAATGGTGCCGTCTGCTTTGTTTAATATAAGAAATTTGAATTGGTTCATACTTTTACTTTTGATACTTAAGTACATTTTAGCAATTCCATTTACTTTTGATATTTAAAGGTATTTAAAACCAAATACTTTTAGACTTTCACTCAAGTAGTATTTTATTGTCATTTTCTATTAAGGTATCTTTACATTTATTCAAGAATGACAATTGAGTACTTTTTCCTCCACTGCTCATTTCTGCCTGTTCGGCGTGAGGTCCTGAAGTAGTAGTCTGATGAGAAAGTCTATACACATTCGCCGTGCTATAGTGGTTCTCTGTCTCCTGACGCAAACCGCATGACGACAGGCTTTTATCTATCTCTCCCTGGCATTGGCCTATATTACTATACAGAGATGGCACTGTCTAACGTACAGCTACTTTATAAATGAGCTATAGCCAGTGGTGATCAGCAGACTAGAGATGAAAACCACTGCTTAGTCAGTAAAACCAGATGTTAAATCAGGCTGGGAGGCCGTTAAAGAGGGTGAAAGATAGCCTGGTAGTGCTTGCCGTCATTAGTATGCTCAGAAATCATGAGGCAGCATCTGTTTTGTGCACATTTGCCCACATCAATCCTTAAAGCCATGCAGCCTGGGGGAGCCACCCCAAGGAGGGCTATTCCCCTGTCCCTCACCATGAATAGCAATCTCTATCTCCAGGTAATTAGAGAGGCAACCGTCATCCACCAGCCAGGCCATACTGAACCATCACTAACACACGCATCGATTGCACGGAGCACGTGGACGCACACCAGCCGATGTAGGTCTGGTCTCACACTGTAACCAGGTCTTTATATCCTTTCTATTACATAGACTCATCTACAGTACGCATGGCTTGTAGCTCTATATACTGTATATGGAGGTCTGTTGTACTTGCCTTGCACCTTTAGTGCTTTTGTCCTTGACTTTGTCTCTGCTGGACGCCAGCCCCCAGGCCACCTCACTGTTGACCTGATCACTGCTACAGCCTCCAGCTGATCCCTCATCCCCAGACAGACGGACAGAGAGACACAGACAGACAGGCAGGCAGACACACATTTTGACTTCTGCATCAGATCTGGTTAATAGAATAGGTCTAAATTATAACACTGTAAGCAACCCTTGCATCTGAGAAGAATGGACAAATTCTGTCTAGAGTCCACTGGTTCTCAATCCTGGTCCTGGGGACATTTTTGTTTTTGCCCTAGCACTACACACCGGATTCCAATCATCAGAGCCTTTTGATGAGTTGATGATTTGAATCAGCTGTGTAATGCTAGGGCAAAAACAAACATGTGCACCCCTTTGGGTTCCCAGGATTGAGAACCAGTGTTCTAGACGACATTGTGTACTCTTCCTAATCCAGTTTGGAGCTAGGTATTGACATCAGACAAGCAGCCACAAGCAGCCACTGCTGACCAGGGACCATATCCTCCTCTGTGTTGGAGGATATCTGGCGAGACAAACATTTACCCACCAAACACAAAGAACAATGCAAACACAGAAGTGTCCATATTGGAAATAGTGAATCCTAGTCAATATGGACGACACAAATGTGACCTTGATGTGACTGTCTCTCTTTGGTTGTTCTTGGTGGATTACTTATCTATTCAAATCCCTATGCTTGTTTTATCAGACTGCTTTGCCGGTGATATTCACCCAGGTATGTGGGAGCTCGTGTCAAGGCTGAAGATTGAGAGCGTGTCTCATCCCATCTCCTTTGTCGTGTTATCATGTGAGAGTCTTTCCCTCTGCACACTGATAAGTAGAGTAGAGCAGGGGTGAGCTAGTGGTGAGCCACCAGCTCTTTGAGAGAGAGGAATGAGGAGAGGGATGAGGAGGAGGAAGAGGAGGAGGATGAGGAAGAGAAGGAAGAAGAGGGTGCTGAGGCAGGAGAGGATGAAGGGCAGGGAAGTCCTCTCCAGGGAGAGATATGGTTCTCTCTGCCACAGAGCAGCCTCAGCCCCTCGCTTCACCCAGTTCCAGGCCGCAGGAAGGACAGTCCCGACTTAAAAGCCTGTATTTAAAAGCGCCGGGCAGGGATGAAAAATACCCCAATTACAGCCCAGCACCCCCGCAGGGACACAAGCTGTTTTATGACATTATAACCTGCTAAATTATGCAGCACCTTGCCGCTTGTAGAAACACAAAATGATAGAGCAAAGATATTTCTCCAAATGCTGGATGTGTTTAGAAAACAGGTGCTGACACAGGAGGTTTGGTCAGTGTGAAATTACACTGTGTGGTATGAAGACAGGCAGCGGTGGAGGGGACAGGATGAGAGCTTCTAACACGATACCAAAACACATGCTGCAGACGGATACACTTTATTACATGTGTTTACTAACCACTTTAACCTGAAACAAATGACTGTAATGACAAAATAATTCAAAGGTGGAAAAAGCTTCAATAACATCCCATATACCAGTACCACCCTGAAGCAGTGATTGAGATAATCAGCAAATAGCTCTGTAATGGTACATTAGATTGATATCTGTGAAATGAAGAGATTACTAGAAGTGGCATGACTGTGTGGGCCGGTGGTTGACAATGAACCTAACACAGTCACAGAGGGAGTAGCATAGAGAGAGCTGGCTGCTGCTAAACAATGAAGATGTGTAACAGAGAGAGGCTGACACACACACACACACACACACACACACACAGTGTTATGTTTTAGGAAGGCAAACTTAAGGTGTTTAAAAACACGGTATTAATCTTCATGTAGTGCTGCTGGCGGATTTTCCCGAGGACTGAATTTCTCCTTGAGAACTAGCAAAGAGATGCCTTCATCCAAGCCTCTGATCACCTCCTTCATTTCATTCACCCTCTTACCTCACTCCTCCATCATCCTCTCTCCTGGCCTCTGATCACCCCCTTCATTTCATTCACCCTCTTACCTCACTCCTCCATCATCCTCTCTTCCCTTTTTCAGCCAATTGTTCATCCAGTTCTCTTCTTCAGTCACTATCAGTCCTTATTCTTCTGCAGGAGTGGTCTGATTAAAAATATATTGTATTCTTCATCACTTTGTTAAGAATTCAGTACAGTGACTAAAGCAGTACAAGACTAAAGCAGTACAAGACTAAAGCAGTACAAGACTAAAGCTTTGATTTCAAAAGGAAACCACAATGATCTCAAAACGTGATGAAGAAAAGCCGGTTGGATTTAACAACACTCTGATAAAAACACCTGACAAGTGGGGGGGGGGGTTTCACCAGACCCCTCTTCGTAAATCCACCCTCCATATAGCTAGAATTGTTGAATATGGCTTTCCATAGTTTTTTTCTAGTTTTTCTAGCATGGCTGCCACCTGCTGTGCAGATGTGTCCGACCAGACCATTCACCCCGGTCCTACTATTCTTGCTCCAGATCTGACTAATTGACTCGCCACAGAGGTTGACATGAAGACAGACATGGCATACACATGGTATTATATAGAAGTAATGAGACCTGCCACCAGCCCCCAAGTACTGGACTCCCTGCAGGAGAGGGTCAGGGGGGTCAAAGTGAACAGGGTCTCCCTCATGTCAGGCCCACAGCCTCAGGGGCGCTATGGTGATGAGCCGTGGAGGACAGGAGACGAAAGGTTTTCAATCAGACAGACCACCTCAGAGGACACATCCTCATCAAGTTCCTATCACAGCAGTACAGCCTTGCAATGAAAAAACAGGATAAATAAATCGGCAGCAGCCTTCAGGCCATTCAAACATCTGGACAGTCATTTGAGGATGAGGAACAATATTCACTTCCCCCATTGTTTCCCCACCTGCACCTGTTGATACAATTTTGTTTTAGGAAAGATGCCGATTGTCAGTGCAGTTTGAGGTATAGTTTTACCAATTCAAGAAATAGAGCATTAACTTCAGGCAATACAATGTTCAATACCAAGTTCCTTCCACACAGATAGAAGACAAATTATACAACAACTTTGTAAAGGCAATGTCCCAACGACAGCTGAAGCTGTAATTGTATGCACCAAACCTTGTATACCTTTCACAGAATCCTTACGGGCAAAGCTCTCATTGTTGTTGGTTTTGCCCAATGAATTCGATATCTAAATCTTTTTAGCTGTCTCTCTTTTCCAAATATCACTAATCCTGCCAGATGAAATCTGCTGATGTTCTCTTTTGGCTGCCACACACCTACATTCCTAGTCGGCCTGATAAGCCTTAGATTTACCATTGAGGTATATCTGGTCTGCCTCTCTGGATCATAGAGATGTACCCAGGCAATGAGAGATACAGCCAGGGCTTCACTGTGGGCACACCCACCAGCCATGTCCAACAATCACACATACGCTTGGCAAGAGAGTAATGTGAGTTTCATTCTCCTCATATCTCTCTCTCTCCCTCTAGCTTCCATCGTGTATCTCTGCTCGTGTTTCGGGACCATTCAGCTCCATTGTGATCCAATATGTTCTGGTTGGAACATCAACAGATTGGGCCTAGAAGCCTGCAGTGGACACAGCCAAGCCACATTGACAGACAGGGCAGAGTAAGAAGACTACACCTGAGAAATATCCTCAGGACAACTAATCTGGCAGCAAATATTTGCACTGACAATAAAATAAGCGGGGGAACAGAAGATTCACATCAATCAATAATGTAATAGAATTATAATTTCTGTGCAACATAGGCTCTCAGTGTTCACACCTTTCATAAAACCATTACAAAAACAGAGAAGCCCTCTCCATTGCAAAAAACCTAATCGCATTATTTTGCCATAAATAATGCATACTCAGACATTATTGGAATTCAATGAGATTCACATGTAGCGGGATGGATATTCCATCACCTTGGTGAGAGCTCTACACCTCACAGCCCGGCAGGCAATAAAGATGAGTCAATTCTATAATCAGATTGATGTCTCATACTTTTTACAGCATATTAAAATGTATAAATATATTCTATTGACTTGGGTCTTTGATAAAACTTTACTTTCCAGTGTAAAAATTGTCTGCACTTCAGAGCTTAATTGCTATTAAGAAATATGTTTTCAGAAAAAGTATTGTCATAGTCTCTAGACAGATGGGTTGCCTACCACAACATAACCAATGTTTCTAGTGCTGTTGAACAAAAAACGATTACTTTTGTTAGTTGTTGTTTTTAGCCAATGAGGGTGAGGGACCTGCAATTCATGGATCACCAGTAAAGTCAACAGAAAAGTAGGAGTTTACAGGCTACTGCTCACAGTCCAGTGGAGAAGGTCATAGCAGCACAGAGAAGGAGAAAGGAGAAAGTGGAGACAGACTGATGGGAAATCAGGATATGGTTGTTCAGGTCTGTAGAAGGCGTGTTTGGATTCGTCAAGAAAGTGTCTCCAAAATGCTGAACTCATTGAAGTGAGTAACATATTCCTCTAAGATCACACCAGAGCTTGATTGCATGAGGAAGCAGAGCAAGGGTAAAAAGTGTGATTTCACAGCAGACTGACTGGTCCACCTGACCACAGAAATCCCTGCAGCCGTGTTTAAATCCTAATCCAGAAGGAATTCAGCCGGTGGGATTAGTAGTGGTCACACTTTGGGGGTCTCAGAGCAGAAGATTCTAAAAGTTTGGCACAAACATGAGACCTCAAATCAAATCAAATTTGATTTGTCACATACGCCGAATACAAGAGGTGTAGGTAGACCTTACCGTGAAATGCTTACTTACAAGCCCTTAACCAACCATGTAGTTTGAGAAATAGAGTTAAGAAAATATTTAGTAAATAAACTCAAGTTAAATTTTTTATAAAAAGTAAAAACTATAAAATAACAATAACGAGGTACCGGTACCCTGTTGGTACCGGTACCTCGTTATTGTTATTTTATTGTTTTTACTTTTTATAAAAAATTTAACTCTATCCTTTTTACATGTAGGTAGGGGTAAAGTGACTATGCATAGATAATAAACAGCGAGTAGCAGCAGTGTAAAAATGTCAATGAAAATAGTCCGGGTGGCCATTTGATTAATTGTTCAGCAGTCTTATGGTTTGGGGGTAGAAGCTGTTAAGGAGCCTTTTGGACCTAGATTTGGTGCTCCGGTACCGCTTGCCATGCAGTAGCAGAGAGAACAGTCTATGACTTGGGTGACTGGAGTCCTTATGGTCGGATGCCGAGCAGTTACCATACCAGGCGGTAATGCAACTGGTCAGGGTGCTCTCAATGGTGTAGCTGTAGATCTTTTTGAGGATCTGGGGACCCATTCCACATCTTTTCAGTCTATTGAGGGGGGAAAGGAGTTGTCGTGCCCTCTTCACGACCGTCTTGGTGTGTTTGGACCATGATAGTTTGTTGGTGATGTGGACAACAAGGAGCTTGAAACTCTTGACCCGCTGGACTATAGCCTCGTCGATGTGAATGGGGGCATGGTAAGCCCTCCTTTTCCTGTAGTCCACAATTAGCTCTTATGTCTTGGTCACGTTGAGGGAGAAGATTTTGTCCAGGCAGACCTCCTCCCTCCCTCATGCTTGTCGGTGATCAGGCCTACCACTGTTGTGTCGTCAGCAAACTTAATGATGGTGTTGGAGTCGTGCTTGGCCACGCAGTCAAGGGTGAACAGAGAGTACAGGACGGGACTTAGCCAGAACCCCTGAGGGACCCCTGTGTTGAGGATCAGCATGGCAGATGTGTTGTTGCCTAGCCTTACCACCTGGGGGCTGGCCGTCAGGAAGTCCAGGATCCAATTGCAGAGGGAACTGTTTAGTCCTATGGTCCTAAGCTTAGTCAATGAAGAGCATTCTCACATACAATTGATGTCGGAATGTTAAATTACACCTTGGCCAAATACATTTAAACTCAGTTTTTCACAATTCCTGACATTTAATCTTAGTAAAAATTCCCTGTCTTAGGTCAGTTAGGATCACCACTTTATTTTAAGAATGTGAAATGTCAGAATAATGGTAGAGAGAATGATTTATTTCAGCTTTTATTTCTGTCATCACATTCCCAGTGGGTCAGAAGTTTACATACACTCAATTAGTATTTGGTAGCATTGACTTTAAAGTGTTTAACTTGGGTAAAACATTTCGAGTAGCCTTCCACAAGCTTCCCACAATAAATTGGGTGAATTTTGGCCCATTCGTCCTGACAGAGCTGGTGTAACTGAGTCAGGTTTGTAGACCTCCTTGCTCGCACACGCTTTTTCAGTTCTGCCCACACATTTTCTATAGGCTTGAGGTCAGGGGTTTGTGATGGCCACTCCAATACCTTGACTTTGTTGTCCTTAAGCCATTTTGCCACAACTTTGGAAGTTTGCTTGGGGTCATTGTACATTTGGAAGACCCATTTGCGACAAAGCTTAAACTCTCTTGATGTTGCTTAAATATATCCACAATTTTGTCTTGAGATATTGCTTCAAAATATCCACATAATTGTTCTTCCTCGTGAGGCCATCTATTTTGTGAAGTGCACCAGTCTGTCCTGCAGTAAAACAACCCACAACATGATGCTGCCACCCCCGTGCTTCACGGTTGGGATGGTGTTCTTCGGCTTGCAAGCATCCCCCTTTTTCCTCCAAACATAATGATGATCATTATGGCCAAACAGTTCTATTTTTGTTTCATCAGACCAGAGGACATTTCTCCAAAAAGTACCATCTTTGTCCCCATGTGCAGTTGCAAACCGTAGTCTGGCTTTTTTATGGCAGTTTTGGAGCAGTGGCTTCTTCCTTGCTGATCGGCCTTTCAGGTTATGTCGATATGGGATTCGTCTTACTGTGGATATAGATACTTTTGTATCCGTTTCCTCCAGCATCTTCACATATTGTTCTGGGATTCATTTGCACTTTTCGCACCAAAGTACATTCATCTCTAGAAGGCAGAACGTATCTCCATCCTGAGTGGTAGGATGGCTGCGTGGTCCCATGGTGTTTATAGTTGCGTACTATTGTTTCTACAGATGGACGTAAAACCTTGAGACGTTTGGAAATCGCTCCCAAGGATGAACCAGACTTGTGGAGCTCTACAATTTTTTTCCTGAGGTCTTGGCTGATTTCTTTTGATTTTCCTGTGATGTCAAACAAAGAGGCACTGAGTTTGAAGGTAGGCATTGAAATACATACACAAATACACCTTCAAATGACTAAAATGATGTCAATTAGCCTATCAGAAGCTTCTAAAGCTTTGACATAATTTTCTCTAATTTCCCAAGCTGTTTAAAGGCACAGTCAACTTAGTGTATGTAAACTTCTGACCCACTGGAATTGTGATACAGTGAATTATAAGTGAAATAATCTGTCTGTAAACAATTGTTGGAAAAATTACTAGTGTCATGCACACAGTAGATGTCCTAACCAACTTTCCAAAATGATAGTTTGTTAACAAGAAATTTGTGGAGTGGTTGAAAATTTAGTTTTAATGACTCCAACCTAAGTGTATGTAAACTTTCAACTGTAGGTATTCCTTTTCTCCAGGTCCGCGCATTCTCAGTACATGTCCTGGTAATCCGTCTGGCCCGCGGCCTTGTGAATGTTGACCTGTTTAAATCTCTTGCTCACATCGGCTACGGAGAGCGCGATCACACAGTCGTCGGGAACAGATGGTGCTCTCATGCATGCTTCAGTGTTGCTTGCCTCGAAACGAGCATAAAAGACAATTAGCCCGTCTGGTAGGCTCGCGTCACTCAGCAGCTCGCGGCTGGGTTTCCCTTTGTAGTCAATAATAGTTTGCCAGCCCTGCCAAATCCGGTGTAGTAGGATTCAATATTAGTACTTTATTGGCGCTTTGCCTGTTTGATGGTTCGTCTGAGGACATAGCATAATTTTTTAGAAGCTTCCGGATTAATGTCCCGCTCCTTAAAAGTGGAAGCTCTAGCCTTTAGCTCGCTGCGGATGTTGCCTGTAATCCATGGCTTCTGGTTGGGATATGTACGAACGGTCATTGTGGGGACGACGGCATCAATGCGCTTATTGATGAAGCCGGTGACTAAGGTGGCATACTCCTCAATGTCATTGGATGAATCCCGGAACATTTTCCAGTTTGTGCTAGCAAAACAGTCCTGTAGCATAGAATCCGCGTCATCTGACCACTTCCGAATTTAGCAAGTCACTGGTACTTCCTGCTTAATCTTTACATGTAAGCAGGAATCAGGAGGATATAATTGTATTTTATTTTTTATTTCACCTTTATTTAACCAGGTAGGCTAGTTGAGAACAAGTTCTCATTTACAACTGCGACCTGGCCAAGATAAAGCATAGCAGTGTAAACAGACAACACAGAGTTACACATGGAGTAAACAATTAACAAGTCAATAACACAGTAGAAAAAGAAAAAAAAAGAGAGAGTCTATATACATTGTGTGCAAAAGGCATGAGGAGGTAGGCGAATAATTACAATTTTGCAGATTAACACTGGAGTGATAAATGATCAGCTGGTCATGTACAGGTAGATATACTGGTGTGCAAAAGAGCAGAAAAGTAAATAAATATAAGCAGTATGGGGATGAGGTAGGTAAATTGGGTGGGCTATTTACCGATAGTCTATGTACAGCTGCAGCGATCGGTTAGCTGCTCAGATAGCAGATGTTTGAAGTTGGTGAGGGAGATAAAAGTCTCCAACTTCAGCGATTTTTGCAATTATGGTCAGCTTTGCCAAACGGAGGGCGAGGGAGAGCTTTGTATGCATCTCTGTGTGTGGAGTAAAGGTGGTCTACAGTTTGTTTCCTCTGGTTGCACATTTGACATGCTGGTAGAAATGAGGTAAAATGGATTTAAGTTTACCTGTATTAAAGTCACCGGCCACTAGGAGTGCCACTCCTGGATGAGCATTTTCTTGTGTGGCCTTATACGTACAGCCTTATACAGCTCATTGAGTGCAGTCTTAGTGTAAGCATTGGTTCGTGGTGGTAAGTTGACGGCTACAAAAAATATAGAAGAAAATTCTCTAGGTAGATAGTGTAGTTTACAGCTTATCATGAGGTACTCTACCTCAGTCGAGCAATACCTCGAGACTTCCTTAATATTAGACATTGGGCACCAGCTGTTATTAACAAATAGACACACACCCACGCCTTGTTTTACCAGATGTAGCTGTTCTGTCCTGCGGATGCACGGAAAACCCAGTCAACTGCATATTATCCATGTCGTCTTTCAGCCACGACTCGGTGAAACATAAGATATAACAGTTGTTAACCTCTCTTGAGTAGGGGGCAGTATTTTCACATCCGGATGAAAAGCGTTACTTAGGCCCAGAAGCTAGGATATGCATATAATTGGTAGATTTGGATAGAAAACACTATATTTTCTAAAACTGTTCAAATTATGTCTGTGAGTATAACAGAACTGAAATGGCAGGGGAAACCCCGAGGACAAACCATCCCAAAAAATAAAATTCAGCCTACCACTGTTTTCAATTGCTGTCACTTTTATTATAAGCCAAAATCCTCCCAGATTGCAGTTCCTAGGGCTTCCACTAGATTCTTTAGAAAGAGTTTCATGCTGGATTTTGGAAAAATGAGCCAGAAATTGTAGTTTTTCTAGGTGGCTCCCATTTTGGCTGTAGTGTTTCCAAGCGCGTGGAAGATATTTTTCTCTGGTAAAGACAATAACGATACTCCGTCTTAAATTTTATCATTTATTTACATATTAGGAAACCTAAGGTTTGATTATAAATGTCGTTTGACTTGTTTGGAAAAGTTTATTAGTAACGTTTGGGATTCATTTTGTATGCATTTTGATGGAGGGAAACTGGGTGGATTATTGACTGAAGCGTGCCAGCTAAACTGAGGTTTTATGGATATAAAGAATGACATTATCGAACAAAGGAACCATTTGTGATGTAACTGGGACCTTTTGGAGTGCCAACAGAAGAAGATCATCAAAGGTAAGGCATTTATTATATCGCTTTTCCTGCTTTTGTATGCGGGACGCTGTCCTCAGATAATCGCATGGTGTGCTTTCGCAGTAAAGCCTTTTTGAAATCTGACATAGCGGCTGGATTAACAAGAAGTTAAGCTTAATTTTGATGTATTACACTTGTGATTTTCTGAAAGTTAAATATTTATAATTCTGTAGTTTGAATTTCGGGCTCTGCAATTTCACTGGATCTTGGTCAGGTGGGACGCTAACGTCCCACCTGCCCATAAGAAGTTAATGTCCCATTGGTAGGATAGTCTCAAACAGAGATCATCAAGTTTATTCTCCAGTGATTGCACGTTGGCCAATAGACTGGATGTACCCACTCGCCGATGAATTCTCAAAAGGTACCCCGATCTTCGCCCCCCTTTTCTTCACCCGATCTTTGCCCGTCTTTTCTTCAGGCAAATCAGGGATTTGGACCTGGTCTTGGAGAAGCAGCATTTACATTGCATCAGACTCATTAAAGAAAAATCTTTGTCCAGTTCGAGGTGAGTTATCGCTGTTCTTATATCCAGAAGCTTTATTCAGTCATAAAAGAAGGTAGCAGCAACATCATGTACAAAATAAGTTACAAACAATGCGAAAAAAAAACACACAAAATAGAACTGTTTGTTAGGAGCCTGTAAAACGGCAGCCATCTCCTCTGACGCCATTATCTACCTCGAGCTGTCCTAATGTCAGCGCAAACAGAATCCACACACACACTCAAACACTTGGATGAATATACGATGTGCCATAGATGAGCCTGATTATACTGTTGTAAACCTCAGTGCCAGTATTATACAGAGCATTCTGAAAGTATTCAGATACCTTGACTTTTTCCACATTTAGTTGCGTTACAACCTTATTCTAAAATGTATTAAATTGTTTTTCCCTCATCAATCTACACACAATACCCCATAATGACAAAGCAAAAATAATTATTTAGAAATATTTGCACATGTACATTTTTTTGTTCCCTTCCATAGATCTTTCATGCATGTTAACATTAGAAGTCCCTAAATGTGTTTTGTTCACAGCTTTAGCACACTCTGACAACCCGGATGTCCTAGCCGTGTCTGAGTCCTGGCTTAGGAAGGCCAGCAAAAATCCAGAAATTTCCATCCCTAACTATAACATTTTCCGACAAGATAGAACTGCCAAAGGGGGCGGAGTTGCAATCTACTGCAGAGATAGCCTGCAGAGTTCTGTCTTTACTATCCAGGTCTGTGCCCAAACAATTCGAGCATCTACTTTACAAAATGTACCTTTCCAGAAACAAGTCTCTCACCACTGCCACTTGTTATAGACCCCCTTCAGCCCCCAGCTGTGCCCTGCACACCGTATGTGAATTGATTGCCCCCCCATCGATCTTCAGAGCTCGTACTGTTAGGTGACCTAAACTGGGAAATCCTTAACACCCCGACCATCCTATAATCTAAGCTAGATGCCCTCAATCTCACACAAATTATCAAGGAACCTACCAGGTACAACCCTAAATCCGTAACCATCGGCACCCTCTTAGATATCATCCTGACCAACTTGCCTACTAAATACACCTCTGCTGTCTTCAACCAGGATCCCAGCGATCATTGCCTCATTGCCTGAGTGTGTGATGGGTCCACTGTCAAATGACCACCCCTCATCACTGTCAAACGCTCCTTAAAACACTTCTGCGATCAGGCATTTCTAATTGACCAGGCCCGGGTATCCTGGAAGGATATTGACCTCATCCTGTCAATAGAGGATGCCTGGTTGCTCTTTAAAAGTGCTTTCCACTCCATCTTAAATAAGCATGCCCCATTCAAAAAAATGCAGAACTAAGAACAGATATAGCCCTATGTTCACCCCAGACTTGACTGTCCTTGACCAGGACAAAAACCTCCTGTGGCGTTCTGCATTAGCATCGAACAGCCCCCGCGATATGCAACTTTTCAGGGAAGTCAGGAACCAATATACTCAGTCAGTTAGGAAAGCTAAGGCTAGCTTTTTCAAACAGAAATTTGCATCCTGTAGCACTAATTCCAAAATGTTTTGGGACACTAAAGTCCATGGAGAATAGGAGCACCTCCTGCCAGCTGCCCACTGCACTGGGGATAGGAAACATTGTCACCATGATAAATCTACGATAATTTATCATTTCAATAACCATTGTTCTACGGCTGGCCATGCTTTCCACCTGGTTATCCCTACCCCGGCCAACATCCCCCTGTAGCAACTTCCCAAGCCCCCCCCCCCCCCCCCCCCCACTTCACATTCACATTCACCCAAATCAAAGACAGCTAAACCAAATCTGGATCTCTACAAATCAGATGGGCTAGACAATCTGGACCCTCTCTTTCTAAAATTATCTGCCGAAATTGTTGCAACCCCTATTACTAGCCTGTTCAATCTCTCTTTCGTATCGTCTGAGATAAGATTGGAAAGCTCCCTCTTCAAAGGGGGAGACACTCTAGACCAAAACTGTTATAGACCTATATCCATCCTGCCTTGCCTTTCTAAAATCTTCGAAAGTGAAGTTAACAAACAGATCACCAAACATTTCGAATCCCATCGTACCTTCTCCACTATGCAATCTGGTTTCCGAGTTTGTCATGATTGCACCTCAGCCATGCTCAAGATCCTAAACGATATCATAACCGCCATTGATAAAAGACAGTACTTTGCAGACGTCTTCATCGAGCTGGCCAAGGATTTAGAGTCTGCCAATCACTGCACTCTCATCGGCAGACTCAAAAGCCTTGGCTTTTCAAATGACTGCCTTGCCTGGTTCACCAACTACTTCTCAGATAGAGTTCAGTGTGTCAAATCGGAGGGCTTGTTGTCCAGACCTCTGGCGGTCTCTATGGGGTTGCCAGAGGGTTCTATTCTCGGGCCGACTCTTTTCTCTGTATATATCAATGATGTCGCTCTTGCTGCGGGTGATTCTCTGATCCAGCTCTACGCAGACGACACCATTCTGTATAATTCTGGCCCTTCTTTGGACACTGTGCTAACAAACATCCAAACAAGCTTCAATGCTATACAACACTCCTTCTGAGGCCTCCAACTGCTTTTAAATGCAAGTACAACTAAGTGCATGCTCTTCAACCGATTGCTGCCTGCACCCTCCCACCCGACTAGCATCACTACTCTGGACGGTTCTGACTTAGAATATGTGGACAACTACAAATACCTAGGTATCTGGCTAGACTGTAAACTCTCCTTCCAGACTCACATTAAGCATCTCCAATCCAAAATTAAATCTAGAATCGTCTTCCTATTTCACAACAAAGCCTCCTTCACTCATGCTGCCAAACATACCCTCGTAAAACTGACTATCCTACCGATCCTTGACTTCGGCGATGTCATTTACAAAATAGCCTCCAACACTCTACTCAGCAATTTGGATGTAGTCTATCACAGTGCCATCCGTTTTGTTACTAAAGCCCCATACACTACCCACCCTTGCGACCTGTACGCTCTCGTTGGCTGGCCCTCGCTTCATATTCGCCACCAAACCCACTGGCTCTAGGTCATCTATAAGTCTATGCTAGGTAATGCCCCGCCTTAGCTCACTGGTCACCACAGCAACACCCACCCGTAGCAAGCACTCCAGCAGGTATATTTCACTGGTCATCCCCAAAGCCAACACTTCCTTTGGCCGACTTCCCTTCCAGTTATCTGATGCCAAAGACTGGAACGAATTGCAAACATTTCTGAAGATGGAGTCTTATATCTCCCTCTCTAACTTTAACCATCAGCTGTCAGAGCAGCACAGAGTAGCACACCCAACTACCTCATCCCCATATTGTTACTTATCCTCTTACTCTTTTGCACCACAGTATCTCTACTTGCACATCACCATCTGCACATCCATCACTCCAGTGTTAATGCTAAATTGTAATTATTTTGCCTCTGTGGCCTATTTATTGCCTACCTCTCTACTCTTCTACATTTGCACACACTGTACATAGATTTTTTCTATTGTGTTATTGACTATATGTTTGTTTATGTGTAACTCTTTGTTGTTTGATTTTGTCACACTGCTTTGCTTTATCTGGGCCAGGTCGCAATTGTAAATAGGAACTTGTTCTCAACTGTCCTACCTGGTTAAATAAAGGTGAAATAAATAAAAATAAAAATCTGTGCCTCGACACAATCTTGTTTCAGAGCTCTACAGAAAATGACTTGGTTTCTGCTGAGAGATGCACTTTCAACTGTGGGACCTTATATAGACAGGTGTGTGCCTTTCCAAATCATGTCCAATCAATTGAATTTACCACAGGTGGACTCTAATCAAACATGTCAAGAATGATCAATGGAAACAGGATGCACCTGATCTCAATTTCAAGTCTTAAAGCAAAGGATCTTAATACATGTAAATAAGGTATTTCTGTTTTTTGTAATATACATTTGCAAAAATGTCTAAAAATCTGTTTTCGCTTTGTCAAAATAGGGTAGTGTGATGAGGAAAAATATGAATTTAATCAATTTTAGAATAAGGCTGTGTCGTGTCTTTGGCTATGCCGGATTAAGTGATATGACATGCTATTCTATAAAATATTTTCTCTGTAATTAATATTACCTGATTAATCTAATCGTGTAAATGTAATTAACTAGAAAGTCAGGGCACCACGAAATAATGTTTATTGAGCTGTTATCTTCCGAATAAACTCTTAAAGACTTGGTAATCGTGGTTATCTTCACGAACCCTGGTTTAACAAGTTGAATCAGCAATACAACATTTGGTTTAATTATTTATTTACTAAATACCTAAATAATCACACCGAATTACATCTACACAGAATGGATCATACATTGATTACAAATTATGTCATAAAGGAAAACGTCCCTAGCAGACTGAACAGATCTGACGGCTGGTTACACAAAGAAAGGGGGTTGGGTTTTAATGAAAGAGCGGGAAGACTGAGGAACAAATAGATTTTGTGTCTCTATCGGGCCGTAGGCAGCTATGCTATTGTAAATACAGCATTCTAAACAACCTCCCATTTGGAAAAGGAAAATGCAATAAATATTTACTCTGAGCTGCACTTTGGTTGTAGATAGAAGGCCGGTTGGTCGTAGATAGAAGGCCGGTTTGTCCAGCATGGATCTCTTGTGGTAGAACTAATACTTTGTAGTACCGTCATCGTGTGGTAGAACAGTTACTTTGTCCGTCCTCTCCTAGCCCACGTTTACAGTTGCTGCGGCTAACTCAATCGGCTAGGAGGTATCACTTCTTTAGTGAATAAGAGTTCAAAGTTCATACCAAGTTGCCATGCTATATGCTCATGCTATATTCTGGCTGGTATAGTCGAAATTCATCCTTTCGGCATGTCGATCGTCATCGTTGAAATTCGATGCTAATTTTGTTAGGTTCTTATCTTAGCCCTTTCAGCGTTTTGACCGTCGTCCTCCCGTCCTCGGAACACGAAGTTTAATTTTCGTCAACGGGCTTATATCGTGGTGAAGAGAAGGGCGTGTTTCATAGTTTACAAACAATGTCTGTTAACTTGGGCGGGGCCTCTGAGTGAGCAGAGTTTTCTCTATGACATACCGTTCTCTCATTAAGAAGCTAAAATTATATTTAATATTTTCACAAATAGTATCATATTTAAACATTTAAATTACACAACAATTCCATGTGATTCTGATAACTAGAATGTGTAGACTTTCCAAAATACAGTTTATGTCATACTATCATTAGTAGTAATGTCTCAGACAACAACTGACCTGACATCATATTCATTAACTTCTCTAGGGTAAGGGGCAGCATTTGGAATTTTGGATGAAAAGCATACCCAAATGAAACGGCCTGCCACTCGGGCCCAAAAGATATGATATGCATTTAACTGGTAGATTGGGATAGAAAACACTCTAACGTTTCCAAAACTGTTACAATAGAGCCTGTGAGTATAACAGAACTGATTTGACAGGCAAAAACCTGAGAAAAATCCATTCAGGAAGTTATTTTTTTTTTGTAGTTTTCTATCAAATTGCAGTTCCTATATGCCTTCCACTAGATGTCAACAGTCTTTAGAAATTGTTTCAGGCTTCTATTCTGATAAATGAGGGAGTAAGACTAGTCTGAATGAGTGGACACGTGTCACAGAGCTTTTTCATGCGCAATCCAGAGAGAGTGCCTTTCTTGTTTACCTTTTATATTGATGACGTTATTGTCCGGTTTAAATATTATAGATCATTTAGACTAAAAACAACCTGAGGATTGAATATAAACATTGTTTGACATGCTTCTATGAACTTTACGGATACAATTTTGATTTTTTTGTCTGCCTGTTTTGACTGCGTTTGAGCCTATGGATTACTGAAGAAAACGCGCGAACAAAACTGAGGTTTTTGGATATAAAGAGACTTTATCGAACAAAAGGAACATTTATTGAGTAAATGAACGTCTTCTGAGTGCAACCATATGAAGATCATCAAAGGTAAGGGATTAATTGTATCTCTATTTCTGACTTGTGTAACTATTCTACTTGGCTGGCTACTGTTTGTAATGATTTGTCTGCTGGGCTATGTTCTCAAATAATCGTAAGGTATGCTTTCGCCATAAAGCATTTTTTAAATCTGACACCGTGGTTGGATTCACAAGAAGTTAATCTTTAAACCTATGTAAAATATGTTTTGTTTTCTGAATTTTTATAATTACTATTTCTGTATTTGAATTTGGCGCTCTGCAATCTCACTGGATGTTGGTCAGGTGGGACGCTAGCCTAGAGAGGTTTTAAGTACCAACACATATTTTCAACTGGTTGGATTACCGAAATATGGTTGCGTTTCCCACCTTCTGATGTTACCAGACTCTATGTTAACAAAGGCTTTCCAAGAGTCAACTCTATAAAGTAGAGAGAGAGAAAGGGGTAAAGGTATTTATGGGGGTCATAAACCTAACAAAATGTGGAAAAGGTCAAGGGGTCTGAATACTTTCCGAATGCACTGTATATCTTTTAATGTAACTGCAATGGCAAGGTTCCCTGAGGGAAGAGAAATATGTCACAGTAGAATTGGCTGCTCTGGAACTTAGTGTTGAGCATTACTTGACAGAAAGACACAGAGAAATGATCTGCCCTTGCTCAGATGACATACAGTACCAGTCAAAAGTTTGAACACACCTATTCATTCAAGGGTTTTTCTGGTTGAGGGAATGCCAAGAGTGTGCAAAGTTGTCATCAAGGCAAAGGGTGGCTACTTTGAAGAATCTCAAATATAACATATATTTTGACTTGTTTTATGTGCTATTATGTGCTATTTCATAGT
This sequence comes from Oncorhynchus clarkii lewisi, assembly GCF_045791955.1. Classification (NCBI taxonomy): domain Eukaryota; kingdom Metazoa; phylum Chordata; class Actinopteri; order Salmoniformes; family Salmonidae; genus Oncorhynchus; species Oncorhynchus clarkii. Next base: position 32,398,471 of record NC_092173.1, on the reverse strand, counting down.
TTTGATGTCCTCACTATTATTCTATCATTTAGAAAATAGTAAAAATAAAGAAAACCCCTTCAATGAGTAGGTGTGTCCAAACTTTTGACTGGTACTACAAAAATATAAATGCAACATGTAAAGTGTTGGTCCCATGTTTCATGAGCTGAAATAAAAGATGCCGGAAATGTTCCACACGCACAAAAAGCTTATTTCTCTCAAATTTTGTGCACAAATGTGTTTCTCCAAACCCAAAATCATCTATCCACCTGACAGGTGTGGCATATCAATAAGCTTATTAAACAGTATGATCATTACACAGGTGAACTTTGAGCTGGGGACAATAAAAGGCTACTCTAAAATGTGCAGTTTTGTCACACAACACAATGCCACAGATGTCTCAAGTTTTGAGGGAGTGTGCAATTGGCATGCTGACTGCAGGAATGTCCACAAGAGCAGTTGACAGAAAATGTAATGTTATTTTCTCTACCATAAGACGCCTCCAACGTCGTTTTAGAGAATTTGGCAGTGCGTCCAACTGGGCTCACAACCGCAGACCACATGTAACCACGCCAACCCAGGACCTCCATATCTGAATTTTCATCTGCAGGATCGTCTGAGACCAGCCACCCAGACAGCTGATAAAATTCTGGATTTGCAAAACCAAAGAATTTCTGCACCAACTGACAGAAACCATCTCAGGGACGCTCATATGCGAGCTCGTCCTCCTCCCCAGGGTCAGGACCTGACTGCAGTTCCGCATCGTAACCGACTTCTGTGGGCAAATTCTCTCCTTCGATGGCCACTGGCATGCTGGTGAAGTATGCTCTTCACGGATGAATCCTGGTTTCAACTGTACCAGGCAGATGGCATACGGTATGGTATGGTGTTGTGTGGGCGAGCGAGCGGTTTGCTGATGTCAACGTTGTGAACAGAGCGCCCCAATGTTGGCGGTGGGTTTATGGTATGGGCAGGCATAAGCTACGGACAATGAACACAGTTGCATTTTATCGATGGCAATATGAATTAACAGAAATACTGTGATGAGATCCTGAGGTCCATTGTCATGCATCTGTGACCAACATATGCGTCTGTATTCATGTGAAATCCATAGATCTATTTCAATTGACTTATATGAACTGTAACTCAGTAAAGTCTTTGAAATTGTTGCATGTTGCGTTTATATTTTTGTTCAGTGTACATCAACAAAACTCATTGCTCGGTGATACTCAATGCTATGGAGTTCTAGAGTATACACAATCAAATACATCTTATATTGTACATTGCACTCAAAACAAACCACACATTGATGACCTGCAAAGCAACCACATAAAGATGCCATATAGGCTATGGTTATAATGGTAGACACATCTAAGTAAGGTCATTCTTACTGTAGATAGTGGATCAACATCTTGATATTGCATGTGAAATTCAAAGCCTTCTGTAGTAGCTCAATGTATTGATTGTCTCATAGTCCCCAATGCAATACCCTGTATGATCCATGACTTTCAACGCAGCAAGCTACATTGTTGGGATATGGTAATTGCAAATCACCAACGTGCAATGAAAAATGCATGAATTAAATGCATATGACATGAAGACATTTTAAATAAAGCAATACACATATTTGCATAATACAGGCACAGAGTAATATACATCCCCCGGGTATATTTTTATATAAGAAGTGACTCAATATTTGGATATTTTTATTGGAAAATATGTGTCTAAGGACATAGTCATACGCAAAATGAAACATACCAAATCCATTAAATACACGAGAGAATCTTAAAGATAAAGATAAAGCTGGAAATGAGTTAAGTCCAAATAGACCGGAGTCTTTGCTACAATGACAGTCAGTCATACTTCATTCCCTTTCATGACAAGACACTCCAAGCGGACAGTTGAAGAAACTTTCAGCACCTCACCGAGAGGACAGCTCAACTCCTTACACTTTAAACGACGATGGCTATTTGTATTTGGTTCAAATGGACATTCTAGTATACATCCTCGTTTACATGCAGAGGCATCATATAGGCTACCATGGGCACACGGACTGCGGAGGATAGAAAGATGCCAGCTCTGTGCTTTTATGCCAGCTCGTGCTGGCTTCACTAAGAATGATCAATAATGGTTTACATTCACCATTTAACACAGTGATGTAAGATTTCACAAGATTGACAACAAGTGGGAAACTTTACACGCACAATAAATGACATTGGCATCAATGACTACTACAAAACATGTGCTGGGTGTATCAGATTTCACAACAATTAAAGTTTGAAATGAAAGCAAAAGGCCAGAGGATGCATCCGTACAGCCATGATGAGGCTCCAGAACAGTATGCATCTCAAGCTGCTGTTAAAACGGTGTCCACACCTGAATATGTTTTAACCAATATGTATGTAGGCCTATGTACATTTGCCTAGGCTACAGTTCCTTTTGGGACACAGTGAAGTAGCCAATAACTGACAGGCTTATGGTTGCGGTGTGCTTTCTTTTGATTCTTAAAAAAATATAGTTTAAAAATATCGTCTAATTAGGAATATACCTTAAATGTACTGAAATGTTCCGTTTTGGAAAGAACACTAATGTGTAAAAACAAACACCATTAAAACATTGCCCAGACAGGCTACATAGCCGAGCTACAAATGAGGAACGAATGCATCACTAGCTGCATCTCTCATACTGTGAGCAAACCAACAGTGCAGCACACACGTAAAACTCACAAATAAATGACAACTTACCAAGTTTTCCAATTTCTGTGGTATTAACTGGTCTGTGTGCTTGTCTAAATCAAAAGAAGAATAGGTCCATGCTCATATGAAAATGTGAGAAACTTTCCTGTGTAGCCCACGTTACCTCGCAGCGCAAACACCATAGAATAGCGAATTAAAACGATAACTGCCAACTGGACGAGTTGAGCGGATATCGGTACTTCTTCTCTGCTTGTAAAAACAAAGGAGCGGATACTGGAATCAAATCAGTTATTTGGAGAAGCCTAATCCTCGAGAAGATGGGAATCCTAGACCGTTATCTATTGAACAGTTAAATCAGAGATGGAACAGCAGCGCATACAACTCTGTCCATGCCTCTTCTCTTCTCCTGCAGCGGAACAGGTAGCCAGCCAGACTCCCTGGGTCCTAAAGCTGCGCTAAATATTCTCTGCCACAGGAGGAGTAAACCCGTGAGTCCGATTTGATCTGACTGCAGTGGGTGAAATGAATGTACATTCTGAATGTTGACTTGTCTAAATTAACCCATAGTGGATGTTCAACATGGGGAACGAGAATTTCAAGCTCCAATCCATTATCCGTGGTAGGCTATTCCTGGGCTGTGATAATAAGGTCTGTGATAGGCCTGGGCTAATGTGAACCTGCAGTAGCCTAATCAAGACCAGAAACTAGCATTAGTCATGGCTGTTCTCGCCTGTCTTCTACGATTCTCTATTTTGTGTCGACGTGACTTGAGTAATAACATCAAATCAAACATGAACAAACATTAACTGTTTTTTCCCTGCTTGTACACTACTCGAAGAGCTCTCCGTTTCAGTCACATAAACTGCGAATTTGCAATAAGGAACTAACTGTGTCATCATCTTCTTGTTTCTCGTGGCAACCTCCTGTTTGATCAAATCGGAATGGAAGGATGCGGGGAGCAGGATGGGCCAAATACGTGTTAGTTCACCCATGTAATGATAGTTTGACCATTTCCTTTTTTCTAACTAATCCCAGAAAATATTTAAAATGTATGAGTCATTTATATACAAAACTCATAACCAGTTCAAGATGAAAATCCACATGACCTCAGGATTATAACTACAAGCATGTTTAAAACAGAAACACACACTTGTGTCCACTTTCAGGCATGCTTGCACACATTTTCAGCAAATAAATTACCAGATTCCCCCAGGTACAAATCTAGGTATTTGGGAGGAAATAGGCAAAATATGGTTTCTTCAAGATCCTGGTCATTGTCAATTATAAAGGAGAGTTCAGCTTAAGCATAAAGTGATCTAATTATAATAACTGCCACATTTTGACTATTCAGTAAAATATGCTTTATACTGTATGTAGCCTTCTGGGTGGAAAATACTTTTTTGAACAACGTGTTAGCTTTTAACTTGCCCTCTGCTGAAAAGTCAAATCATGCAATGATAAAATATTCTATTTGGCCACAAAATGTAATGTCTCTATTGATGCATTTATGTATTTCCATCATGGCTTTGGACAAGTCCATCAATTCATGCATTGGTCTTCCCATCTCTTCTCTCCCTCTGTTTGTAGATTGAATATGAAGCCATTTCGCACTCAGCATTTTTTAACAATCTCTCGTATTTCTAGAAGAATAACTAAGGATAAGACCTCCCCATTCTGTCAATCACTTTAAGGCTGGCTGTTTTAAAATGGATTGTGTTGACATGTAGGGCCCTGCCGGCTAACCTTCCCTCCCCTGCATATTAACATGCCTGTCTGGGCTGAGTGTGCTGACCAGTGTGGGAGTGGGGTCAAGTCCAGGGGGAATGGAGAACGCCAATCAGTCCTAATTATCCCCACATACTCATCATCCCACAATGCACAGCTACACACTCCTCCAAGGGCCTATTCTTCTTCTCTATGTATATATTGTTAATAAGGGTAGTAGTAGTCATTACTGGGATGGTAGTCCATTCCAAATTGATTTAATTAAATAGGGGGTCATTTCTGCATTGTTTTTAGATGGGCAGATATTTAATTACAATTATGCTTGATTGTATTGTGGTATAATTATGTTCAAGGTCCCTGTCTAGATGGCAGGTTAACATGATGAATGACTCTCAAAAAAGGAATCTACTGATGAGATGTGTAGGAGTATAATACACTATTAAAGCCTAACAATCAACAGAACAGGTATTGAAATGAAATCATTAAATAGGGGCATTTGTATAAGAAGTGCAAAGCGCAAACAGCTGGGATGCTGTTAATTCAATTCCAATAATGTAAACCCAGAACAGTGTAATCGTCATGGCGGTGGCCCTGTGTTTCCCACTGCAGTGCTGTGGATGGTTGTGCAGTGTGTCAGATCCTGAGAGCCATTCATAGTTCAGAACCATTTACATTCACTGGGTGTGCCTGGAACGGAACAGAAAACTGAAGAGTCAGCTGCTGAATCCATGGTGATATCCGAAGGACAAGCGCCTACATCTGCAACCTGCTAATGATAATACAGAGAATGCAATGACGCACAATGGGGTCGACGGAGAATAAATAAAACCCTGGTATTGTCTTGTCAAAGGGTACAGGTGTTGATTCAGTGAACTACATCTGGCTGGGAAAACCAGTGATAAACCATGTTTCGTCAGTTCATGTCGTTACACACCCTGGATGTATTCTATATAGCTATGCTGTAGATATTGAGTGGTGTTTTTAAACCAAAAACATGGTAATGGTATTCTACTGTTGCAGTGACAGCTGGTTAGTGGGAGAATGTTAGAGAGTTTAACTTCTCACTGATGCTGATGGGACTTTGGGACTGTCATGATCATACTCACACTGCATGGTACCACTCTCTGAAACAAATGAGCTACACGTCATGCATACCGCCACCCTCTTTGTCCTTGAGTACTGAGCTCAGAAGGACGTTTTAAACGAGTACACAGGGGAAATATTACTTAAGAAGACCTTTAGCTCTGTTAAGCTGGCTTCAGGCTCACATAAGAAATCTTGTCTGTGGAATCAAAACAAGCCAAGAGAGTGAGGAGATGCAGGGGAAAAGCATGTCCAGATGGACAGAAACCAGAAGCAACATTCCTTGAGCATTCAGGGCATCTCCCATCTGTCCTAATCTGCACAATCCTTGGATGTCGGCTACACAAACATGGAACAGAACTTGTTTTGGAGAAAACTAAATCAACCGATGGAATATTACAATTAAACTGACAAATATCACATATATTGAGTGAGTATTGTTTGTGCCCCTAGTAGTCAAGGTGTAATGAAAGCAAAGTTTTACTCAATTCTGTGTACTATAGTTTAACTGTACACTGCACTCTCTGCTCTTCACCACCTCCCCAGTGCTAAGGAAAGGACATGCACCATTGGGATAAAGAGAGAAAATGTGTGTCAGAGGTATCCATCTACCTGCCGCTCTTCCTCTCATCTCCTCTTCTCCCCCGTCTTCTCCTCCCCTGTCCTATCCTCCCCACCCCACCCCTCTCCTCTCCTCTCCTATCCTCCCCACTCCTCTCCTCTCCTCTCCTGTCCTGTCCTGTCCTGTCCTGTCCTGTCCTGTCCTGTCCTGTCCTCTCCTCTCCTCTCCTTTCTTCTCCTCCCCTCTCTCTGGCTTAACAGAGAGCAGCTCCTGCCACATAAGCTCTTCCTGTGGTGTGCTCTTTCTCCCCATCAGGCAGTTCTAGAGGAGCAGGAACCACAGTCATCACCATGTCCTCGCACTCTGAATAACATGATTATCAAGCGCGATCAGGGGGCCTCTGAGCCGATTCCAGACTCTCTGGCTCCCTTAGCCTACACCTCTGTTCCTAATGGCTTATACGATGCTGTCGTCTCACCTCACGCCAAGCTCTAGCCAATCCCACTCAACCAGGGATTGCATTTGACATGGCACAGGAACAATACTCTCTGATCGTTTCACACCCCACACACCAACACAAAATGTAACGACCCCTCCCAGTCTCCTTTTCTACTACAACATTCTGTATATCGCTTCAACAGACACAAGCCATTGTGGTTACATTTTTTTTTACCAATCTTTCATCACATTTGTAAATGAAGACAAATTACCCAGGTGCACGGTGAGTCAATTCATTCAATCTTGTTTGAAGATCGTTGATTAAAAGTAAAACATATATTAATTTGGATTCAATGGTGGCTGGTTGCAATTTAAATGGGGAGGATGGGCTCATAGTAATGGGTGGAACGGAATCAATTGAATAGTATCAAACACAAACACCTGGTTTTCCATGTGTTTGATACCATTCCATTAATTCCATTCATGATTATGAGCCGTCCTCTCCTCACCAGCCTCCTCTGCCATCACCGTAGCTGCAGCCAATTTGTGTTCAATCTGACATTTCCATAATTCATTGGATGCCTGTACAGTTTGATATGCAGAACAGAATGTAATATAATTAGACAGACGTAAGCCCTTCAAACAGCCCCAGCAGGAAGCTACCCTCTCACAACAACGCCACCCACCTCGGAGATAAAGTCAAACGCATCCTACAAGTCAGAGCATAGTGTTACCAGGCAGGGGGAAACGAGGAAGAGAATATAATGCAGAAGAAATCCACTGAATTCTATACTGGTCATAAATGTTCCTCAACTCTAGATTGGGTTTTCAATTCCGTTTTCCACAGCGCACACAAAAATCCTTGTGCCTCATCTATTTATATGGGGAGTGTGAAAGGTTTACCATTCACCTGGGATGGGCATGCACCAATCCCCATCTACCCAGCTGATAGTTTCTCGTAATGGAAGTTAATTCTGCAGTGGAAATAAATTATAAACCATGTCCAAACAAATTAACATCAAGCCACAAGCAGGTGCTTTTTTGACAGGCTGAGGGCACTAGCAATCTAGCACAGGAGCTCTCTGTATCTCCAGCTCAGGTGCCCCAGCTTAGATGTAATGTCCCCCCTGTTCCCATTTTAGAAGCCATCAGGGTGGAGGCAAAGGGAGGGGACAGATTAATGTGCTATTTGAACCTCTGTAGAGTAGAATACTATATACAGGGAGGGTTTCATCCACCTCCCCTGAGTCACACACAGCAGAACATATTATCACATACATCTCACAGGAGGATTTGTCAGTTAAAACATGTACTCTCACATTCAATTACTATTTACCCCTTCAGGAAAAATGCCTCCATGTTTCACATTACCTTAGGCTATAGAGATAAATAGAGCTTGGTATATGTTTTGATTTCACCAGGCAAATAATCAAGAGATTAAGAAAAATGTCAACACACCTCAAGCCTCCACACAAGTTCAGGCAAGCTGAGGGCTGGGGCTTGGATGTGGCTGGGGCTTGGATGTGGCTGGGGCTTGGATGTGGCTGGGGCTTGGATACATGTGAATAAGGGTCTTTCTAGACATGGATTGATTGATTGGAGGACAGAGTCTCCTCCATACCTCCGTGGGAGACCCAAATAGAGCAGACAGATCAAATCAGCCCAGAGCAGACCAGAGCAGAGCAATCAAGACCAGACTAGACCAGACAAGTCCAGACCAGTCCAGGCCAGGCCAGACCAGACCAGACCAGACCAGAGCAGTCCAGACCAGAGCAGACCAGTACCATTCAGTCCCTGCTGCTGCTCCTCCTCAGGGAGTTCACCTCCCCAGACACTGTCCATCTATTGATCCATGAGGAGGTAAAGACAGATGGTCCAGCTATTGATCCATGAGGAGGTAAAGACAGAGGGTCCAGCTATTGATCCAGGAGTAGGTAAAGACAGAGGTATTAGCTATTGATCCATCAGGAGGTAAAGACAGAGGGTCCAGCTATTGATCCAGGAGTAGGTAAAGACAGAGGGTCCAGCTATTGATCCAGGAGTAGGTAAAGACAGAGGGTCCAGCTATTGATCCAGGAGTAGGTAAAGACAGAGGGTCCAGCTATTGATCCAGGAGTAGGTAAAGACAGAGGTATTACCTATTGATCCATCAGGAGGTAAAGACAGAGGTATTACCTATTGATCCATGAGGAGGTAAAGACAGAGGGTCCAGCTATTGATCCAGGAGTAGGTAAAGACAGAGGTATTACCTATTGATCCATCAGGAGGTAAAGACAGAGGTATTAGCTATTGATCCATGAGGAGGTAAAGACAGAGGGTCCAGCTATTGATCCAGGAGTAGGTAAAGACAGAGGTATTAGCTATTGATCCATCAGGAGGTAAAGACAGAGGTATTAGCTATTGATCCATCAGGAGGGAAAGCAGGTTTAACTGATAGTCGATCCATGTGACTGCTTTCCCAGGATTAAATATTTCAATCAAACAATTACACTTGGCTGCAGGTTATCCAGTTCACACAGCATGCAGCAGATATGGCCAACTTCTATATACTACAGTGGCTGCAGGAGATGTAGAATATTATTACTGAATATGGAGGTAGGGGTTTCCAATTACTATTCTGATGATGGATCAGAAATAATCTACCTGCTCAAGAAGGGATTTAAGAGAAATCCCATCACAGACCAATGCTCTACTCTTGCCCTGACATCAATGGTTAGAGCGTTGGACTTGTAACCGAAAGGTTGCAAGATCGAATCCCCGAGCTGACAAGGTAAAAATCTGTTGTTCTGCCCCTGAACAAGTCAGTTAACCCACTGTTCCTAGGCCGTCATTGAAAATAAGAATTTGTTCTTAATTAACTGACTTGCCTAGTTAAATAAATTAAAAATTAAATTAAAAGAATCTGAGGATGTACCTCCTATATTCAGGTCAATCACAAGGAGATATTTTTTCTTTAAAAAAAATCTCTACTACAACATCTGATGACAAATTATCTAGTCAGCTGGAGAATCCAACCTTCTAGTTCAGCAGCGTTGTGGTGTCAACTCTGTGTGAAGGTCATGTCTTGTTCTTCCCCCATCCGTATCCTTCACTTAAAAGGGAAACGCTGGGTGGAGGAGTCACACGCATACTAACAGGGTCCCCGGTTCAGCCGATGCTGTGAGGGAGGAGGGGTGGAGATGGGTGGGGGGTCACGAAAGCCTGTTTAATTATGCCAACAGAAAAAAAGCACCACTTGTTAAGTAAATAAGGCATAATGAACATGGCAACAGGAGAGTTTGTTGCTTGCAGCCTCCATAGAGCCTAATGGAAGCTGTTTCGCTTTGTTCTTCAGGGGTTTTAATCATTTAAACAGGCTAATGAGCCAATTTGGTAAAACTTTTAAACAAGAATGCATTAGCAGCCAAGGGGTTATTCAGAGAGAAGGCAGGGGTACCTTATCACACCGTCTGTCTCCATCTACAGTCTCTCTCATTCTGCTCTCTGTTTGTCTCTCCATCTCTTAGCAAATACAAGGCAGGTGTTGTTTCAACCTCCCTCTGATGTCATGTCAATAACACTGCATTTGCATTCTCACCTCTCCATTGTGATGCTTAACGGCCTGCGGCGCAAGACCAAGTTCAGAGTTCATACTTCAGACTAACCCGTTATATAAAGTCCTGGAGAGGCAGGGGGGATACATCCTCAGCACTTGAGGTGTAGTGGTTACAGACAGACAGACAGACAGACAGACAGACAGACAGACAGACAGACAGACAGACAGACAGACAGACAGACAGACAGACAGACAGACAGAGGAGATGGAACCAGAACCAGTCAGGACCTAAACAGAACAGGTGTGTGGCAGGATCGTGTGTGAAGAGGGGCTTTGGCCCTTTGATAAAGAGCAGATGAAGGGTGAGGATAAGAAATGGTTATTGATCGACACTCACTTTATCTGCCTCGACCCTGACGACCAGACAACGCAATCAAGCTTTGGTGGAGAGGTGCAAAGGGTGGCAATGGCTTTTCAGACCACTTTATTCTCATTTATACTCTTTTAGCATCCCCACCATGTTATCCTCCATTAGAAAATCCCACTCTTCTCAAGGTCTGCCCTCTCCCCTCTCTCATTCCTAACTGCGTATTGTGTCTTGGTTGGAGGTTACAACAGTTTAAAGGAGTACCTCGTCAACAATCCACTGGGCTAAAATAACATTCATTTTGATTGCATTAGACTGATACATTATCATGTATACACACAAACAAATGTACTCTGTGCTATTTTACAGGGCAAAGCCACATTTAGCAGAAAACAGAATGACATAATTGCTCAATATGTTGGTGAAAATTAGCAGCACTGATTCAGAAGCAGCAGATTGGATCCAAACAACACATCCATATAACCTGCGCTGAGCTACTGTACAGCATGCTAAACACATTTACACAGACACTTAGGATGGAGAGGATGGCATATGCATCCGGTAACACATTACCATTCAATGAACAGAAAGCATATAGGCATCATGGGAGAAGTGTGGTTTATAATGAGCAACCATACCACTGTTCTCTGCAGTCCCTCAGCACACACAAACGCATGGAAACACCCACGCGAGAGCACACACACACACGGGCAAACACACACAGACACACAGATACTCAAACTGTTATACAGCTGCACCATTCAGAGGATTTGACTGGATCCATGACCACTTGGTATGGTACTGCTTGGCATCCAGCCACAAGAGGCTAGAAGGTGGTACATGACTGGGGCCGAGCTCCCTGCCATCCGGGACTTCTTTACCAGGCGGTGTCAGAGGAAGCCCCAAGTTTTCTCGCTGCTACCACATCGCAAGCGGGGCTGATGTAGCAAGTCTGGAACCAGCAGGACCCTGAACAGCTTCTACCCCAAGCCATAAGAGTGGTACATAGTTAAATAGTCAACCAAATAGCTACCTAGACTATCTGCATTGACCCTTTTTGCAATCACTTTTTTTACTCATCTCATACTGCACGTTGCTGCTAATGTTGACCATCTGTCACTTTATTCCTAGTTATATTGTATGTACATACAGTATCTACCTCAATTACCTCGTACCCCTGCACACCAACTCGGTCCTGGCACTCAATGTTCCCTTTCAGGTCTGCGTGCAAACTTGCAAACTTGCAAACTTGAATGTCGTGAAAATTCTGTGCAACTACTGGCTGTGAACTGTGAACACTGAAGCTGTACCTGCTTTCAGTTACACTTTTAACAGTGGCCAAGTAGGCTACAGTGGCTATTTGATCCTACTGAAGGTCTACCAGAGTGGCCTACCATCAAAACAATGGAGAAAAATGCATCCCATAACATTTTAACATGGAAATAGCTGTTCTTTCATTCAGCCTACAGTCACAGCCAATGTACCTAACTTGCTTTTCAAAAATAACTAGAAATTCACACGTTGTGCTCCTGTTGGGAGCAACCACTCCTCCATTGTTGACTATAAATTAGCTAGAACTGGGCTAATAACTCCATAACTAGCAAAGAATATGAACAAATGTGCACACACTGCTACATGCAGCTTCACTTTCATCTCAAAACAAGCCATCTACTCGTGAACGCTCATACTGTAGCCTGAACACAGTCCAGTTCAAAGTGAATGGCACAGAAGCATACAGTTCATTCAGAAAGTATTCAGACCCCTTGACTTTTTCCACATTTTGTTACGTTACAGCCTATTCTAAAATGGATTAAATAAAGACAATAATTATCATCAAGTCATAGTCTTCTCGAGTATGAAGCTACAAGCTTGGCACACCTGTATTTGGGGAGTATGTTCAATTGGGATCAAGTCCGGCCACTCAAGGACATTCAGAGACTTGTCCCGAAGCCACTCCTGCGTTGTCTTGGCTCTGTGCTTAGGGTCATTGTCTTGTTGAAGGTGAACCTTCACCACAGTATGAGGACCTGAGCGCTCTGGAGCAGGTTTTCATCAAGGATCTCAATGTACTTTGCTCCGTTCTTCTTTCCCTTGATCCTGACTAGTCTCCCAGTCCCTGCCGCTGAAAAAGCAACCCCACAGCATAATGCTGCCACCACAATGCATCATCGTAAAGATGGTTCCAGGTTTCCTCCAGATGTGATGCTTGGCATTCAGGCCAAAGAGTTCAATCTTGGTTTCATCAGACCAGAGAATCTTTCGTCTCGTGGTCTGAGAGTCCTTTAGGTGCTTTTGGCAAACTCCAAGCGTGCTATCATGTTTATTTTACTGAGGAGTGGCTTCCGTCTGGCAACTCTACCATAATGTCCTGATTGGTAGAGTGCTGTAAAGAAGGTTGTCCTTCTGGAAGGTTTTCCCATCTCCACAGAGGAAATCTGGAGCTCTGTCAGAGTGACCATCGGGTTCTTGGTCACCTTCCTTGTTCTGTGCTGCAGTCCGAGGGGAGCTGCGTGCCCACAAAGGTGCGCCGTTTAGAGGGAATATTGCTGGCACCACTTGTATATACCCAAGTTATCTTTACATGTGTATCTATGATTGCTTGTGTTATTATACACTTGATCTATTTTCTTTTTCTCTGCATTGTTGACAATGGCCTATAAGTAAGCAGTTCACGGTTAGTCCACATCTATTGTTTACTAAGCATGTGACAAATACAATTTTATTTTATTTTATTTTACACATATACACACACAAGCACACACGAACACACACACACTCAAATGCCAGATGCACACACACACAATCACACAAATGCCCTTGTACAAACACACACACACACGTCATAAAGCCGATGTAGGCCCCAATAAAATGACTTTCTCCTCGCCTCACTGTACCGCCAGATCATTTTGGGAATACTGATGGAGTGTAGTAAGCCCATGTGGCGCGAGGCGCATATCAGTTAAAAGGATGTATGACCCCGGCTTCCTGATTGGGCCAATGTGATGTATATCATAACATACATTAAATCCCTAATTAGAAGTAAATTGGGCTGCATCCTATTGTCTGCTAATCGACAAAGTGGATTGGGTAGATAAACAACCTCGGCATCAGAGAGATGTTGTTTAAAAATATATTTATTTATTTCAACAGGAAGATATTGTTTTCTCTTTATTCAACTCAGTGTCAAGCTCCAGTCTTACAGACAGTGTTTCAGAAAAGTTTGGTGTGATTGTCTTAAATCCAAGGGCACTCACCTCTATTACAGTGAGACAGACAGTTTTCTTATTTTGAATGAATGTACTGTAACAGACGCAGAAAATAGATTTTCTCAAATGCATTATATTCCAAACAATGAGAGCATGTTGCTTTCAAAGTGAAAAAAAAGTTTTACAAATATCATAATACTATCCTTGAAATGTAACTATCTGATTATACTTGTTATGTCTTCACCATGGAAGGAGCAAAATATTGAAGTCAATCACATTATTGGTCATAACGAAGCAGAAAAAGCTTTCCACTTGACAGGGAGAGTCCCCCATCAGAGATAATTGGAATGTGTTTGACAGGCATGTGCAACTGAAAATATGTTTCTAACCTTCTTACCTGACAAAAAATGTAAACGTATTGTTATTGCTATCTGACAGATGAGCATGGAGGAATTAGAGGTGAGAACCTACTGTCCATACACACTTAAATAATGGTTCTGTATCCATGGGAATATTGTTCTCTCTCTCACACACACACACACACACACACACACACACACACACACACACACACACACACACACACACACACACACACACACACACACACACACACACACACACACACACACACACACACACACACACACCAGACCTGAGCATGTGATCTAGTGTAGAGTACTCGTTCTGGGGGGGAAAGAATTTCCCAATAAAACAGAATAATACAGTTTTTTTCGATTGCTAAACGAGTGGGCACAACTGGAGTCACATGTGCAAAACTCTAACTACAGTCTGCACTACCTACCAACAGTCACCTGAGCTAAACAGTTCACATCACCTGCAAAACTCATTCCAAGCAACACAACTCTTAACACATGGCTCAAAACACGCTCAGTGCAGCCAAACACTATGCACAACCCTCACTGAGATAACACACACTGTCACTCAGAACACACTGAGAGTAAAAACACTAGCATCAAACACCAATACAGAAAATACAAACTTTTCATCTTTACAGTTTGAACAATTTCAGTGACTTCATACAAAGTAATATTTTCTTCAAAGAAAAGAGTGACATTCTTTCACATGATTTATTAACATTTTTAGAACATAACAATTCTTTAAGGTAAATGAAAATTAGCAGTTTGCTTCAATAGTCTGTAGTAATTTACGGAATTACAGTAATGAGAAAAAAAAGGTAGAAACTAAAAGTACATACTGTAATTCGAACAAATAAGTGAGGGGCTAATCCTGCCTCTCTAGCATCAGGCCACAGGTTTTCTTCAACATCACATCTAATGTTTTCTCTTGCCATGCACCTGGGGAAGAACCTTCTGGAGTGCCTTATCCATCCCTGGCAGTCCTCTGGACTCGTTTCCTCACATCCGGCACGCATGGCTTCCAAAAGAGACATTTGGTCATGTGGGTGGTGACCAAACACTTTCCACCTCCAGGCAGAGAAAAACTCCTCTATTGGGTTGAGGAAGGGTGAATATGCAGGCAGGTACAAAACCATAAATCTGTGATGTGCTGCAAACCAATCTTTGACAGCTGCAGAGTGGTGAAAAGCAACGTTATCGCAAACTATGACAAAAACTTGGGGGTTTCTTACTGGCTCCCCCTGTTCTGCTGGCACTAGCTGAGCATAGAGCTGTTCTAGGAAAGCTATAAGCCTTTCTGTGTTGTATGGGCCAATGAGTGGTGTGTTGAGAAGCAAACCATCATTGGCCATTGCAGCACACATGGTGATATTTCCCCCCCTTTGGCCTGGAACCTCCACAGTGGCCCTTTGACCTATAACATTCCTTCCTCTGCGCCGTGTTTTGGCAAGGTTAAATCCAGCTTCATCGATAAATACAAATGAATGTGGTCTTTCCAGTGCTTCCACCTCCATTACTCTCTGAAAAACAGTAAGTGCACAGTTTTACTGTAGAAATGCTAGTGTTTTTTTTTTTACTGTAAATATTTTGTATAGCTGTGTACGTAACCTCAGACGTCTTACCTGGACATATTGGTATCTTTGCTCTTTTACCCGTTCACTGTTTCTCTCGAACGGTACAGTGTATAACTTGGTAACTTGGTGTTTCTTTAGGACTCGAGCAATAGTTGTTGTGCTGACAGAATTAACATTTTCAAATATATCATTATCAGCCGGCACTCTATCTTGAATCTCCCGCAGTTTTATTGCATTGTTGACAACAACCATGTCAACAATAGCATTTTCCTGCGCATCTGAAAATATTTTTCCTCTTCACCCTGTTGGGGGCAGCCTTTGGGTCCTGTTGTAAAAATATATTTTACAGTCAAACTTACTGTAATATATATCTGTGTAAATATTCTATAATTGCAATACAAAATAGATTCCTGTAATGTTTTCATTTACTGTAAGGATGTAACTCTTACCTGTTTGCATGATGGAAAATTCGCATTACAGATGCCACTGTGGATCTTTGCAGATTGGGTTGCACCCTCAACCCTGCCTCTCTCAATGAGAAACCATGGTTCACGACATTGTCTATAAGTGTAGCCCTTATTTCATCTGAAATAACAGCTCTTTGTCTTCTTTGTCTTCCTCCACGCATCCGCCCTCTCCCTGCCACCCTTCTCCCTCCACGAACCCATCTTCCTTGTTCCATTTCCAAAATTAGTCTTTCTGAGCTCTACCTATATGTACTGTAATATGTGTGTGTGTTCACTAACAAGTCTAAAACAAGACACCTGCTTAGCCTTTCAGCTGAAATTGCAATCAGCAGTGTTTGAAAGGCACAAGGCTGAAATCTATTCCGTTTTGAATGTGTGGTTCACAGTTTTGACAGCAGTGTGTTAGCATTTGAACAAAGTGCTGTAAATCCACAGTGTTGTGCAGGTTGTGGTTAAAGTCATGGGATAAGTGTGTAGAGTTTTGAAAACTGTGTTCAAGCAATGAAAAACGAACTAGAGTTTGGTCCACATGAACTGCTGTTGTGCAGACTGTAGTTAGAGTTTTGCACATGTGACTCCAGTTGTGTCCACTGTCGTTTAGCAATCGAAAAAAAACTGTAATACCTCAGGATCTTTTCCCTCATTATCCCCTCAAATCAAAACAGACACAACAGAAAACACAGTAAATAGTAGTAAAAAAAATGATGGGGCAACAGCTCCCATACACTGTCCCCAGATCACCACAAGTCTAAATATAATGTTACCATGGGAGGCCATTGGAAACACTACCTTCACACATCAAACATAACAAAACACTAGGAACGCATTTTATGGATTGGAGAAAAATTTGACAAGCTCTCAGCGATCGGTGGTGTCAGTATAAAGGATGATGTGTTTTATGGGGCCCAGTCCAGGCTGGGGATCTGTCTCTTTAAACATGCACTACAATTTAGCCAAAAGGTGCCTACTGGAAAGTTGATCTAATCACTCTTTTGAAACTGCTTCTCAAAATGACTGAATGCACCCACCAATACATCTGAGCAGTAGTGTACAAGAGAGTAGCGTGGTCTGTTCGGTCTGCACAGGATCACATTCATCCCAAAGAAAACTGGTTAAAGCAGAAACACACAGAAACACATTGAAATGTATTGTGTTACATGAGTATCTCTCCCTCTGCCTCTCTTTCTCTCTTCCTATCTCTCTCTCTCTCTCTTGCTCTCACTACCTCGCTATCTCTCGCTCACTCTCTCAAACTCATACTAGCTCACACACACAACCACCCACACACACACACACACATGTATTGATCACGCGTTCGCTTGTATCTTATTGGTTATCTATATGGTAATGCTGCTGGTTGCATGTCTCATTTTCTTTGACTTCTCATTACAACAGCATTTACATGTACTCTGTCTGTATCGAGATAAGGCTATTTAAATGGGTTACTCAGCCTGCACAGGGTAATCAGAGAGAAACAAGAACATCTTCTCGAACAGCGGCATTCATCATTGTAGCTCCTCATCCCTTTGTCTTTGATAGATTAATTAGCCCAAGAAACAAATGTCTGAATACAATGTTTCCGTTATGCGTCATGTTTGTCACATTCTCTAAGATTTCAGATACCATCAGACCAAGCTGCCACAACCACTGCCCATACAAAGTTTCCAGAAAATGTGCAGTAAGGAAATGCAAGGAAGCCTGCAGACTCTATTGTGTTGGGGATCATGGGAACAGCCTTGTATAAACCAGATTGATTACCGCTGCGCTATCACTCGCTATGTTTCCGTAGAGCCGAACCATGTAAGCTCGCGAGATCAGGTGGATTGGGAGGCTAGCAGTACGCTCCCTCAGCCCTGCAAACTGAAGTGTAATCACAGCTGGGATTATTCACTGACCACTCTAACAGTGATCCAAGGTCTGACCATGCATTCTGCTCTCCACTTTTTGTGTCTAACAGGCTAGACTCAATAAATCTCCAGCCCGCCAAAGGCGAATTGGCATCTGTTTAAATTGTAAGGGTGGCTCACCAGGTGATTTGTGGGTGTATATATACAAATATTAATCATTTCCACAAAAGAGCTGAGGTTTTCAACAGCCCAGCCGAGGTTTTCAACAGCCCAACAGCTCCAGAGAGACATCGTACTTCAACAGCAAACAGAAATCCTTTTATGAACAAAACAATCCAGTATATGTTTAGGCCTATCAAATCAAATCAAATGTTAAGCCCTTAACCAACAATGCTTAAGAAGTTTTCATAAAAAAAATAAGCATTAAGTAAAAAATGGATAAGTAAAAAATAGAAAATAGAAAATAAAATAAAAACAATTAAAACAGCAGCAGTAAAATAACAATAGCGAGGCTATATACAGGGGGTACCTGTTACAGAGTCAATGTGCGGGGGCATCGGTTAGTCGAGGTAATTGAGGCAATATGTACAGTTGAAGTCGGAAATGTTCCATTTGTTTTGTCTTTGTCTTACACACCTGGTTTCAATTCCCCAATTACTTGTTCATTATTTAACCCTCTGTTTCTCCATGTTTGTTTGTGAGTAATTGTTTATTGTATTGCGGTCCGTATTTGTGGCCTTGTATTTACTACAACTACTACAACCAGAGGACATTTCTCAAAAAAGTCTGATCATGTGCAGTTGCAAACTGTAGTCTGGCTTTTTTATGGTGGTTTTGGACCAGTGGCTTCTTCCTTGCTGAGCAGCCTTTCAGGTTATGTCGATATTGGACCAGTTTTACTGTGGGTATAGATACTTTTGTACCTGTTCCTTCCAGCATCTTCACAAGGTCCTTTGCTGTTTTTCTGGGATTGATTTGCACTTTTCGCACCAAAGTACGTTGCACATGGGGACAAAGATGGTACTTTTTGAGAAATGTCCTCTGGTCTAATGAAACAAAAATAGAACTGTTTGGCCATAATGACCATCGTTATGTTTGGAGGAAAATGGGGGAGGCTTGCAAGCCGAAGAACACCATCCCAACCGTGAAGCACAGGGGTGGCAGCATCATGTTGTGGGGGTGCAGGAGGGACTGGTGCACTTCACAAAATAGATGGCCTCATGAGGAATGAAAATTATGTGGATATATTTAA
Source organism: Oncorhynchus clarkii lewisi (assembly GCF_045791955.1). Classification (NCBI taxonomy): domain Eukaryota; kingdom Metazoa; phylum Chordata; class Actinopteri; order Salmoniformes; family Salmonidae; genus Oncorhynchus; species Oncorhynchus clarkii. Next base: position 32,379,360 of record NC_092173.1, on the reverse strand, counting down.
GCAACATCTCAAGACATCAGTCAGGAAGTTAAAGCTTGGTTGCGGGAATTTTTACGAGGATAAAATGTCAGGAATTGTGAAAAACTGAGTTTAAAGGTACTTGGCTAAGGTGTATGTAAACTTCCAAATTCAACTGTAGGTAGAGTTAAAGTGACTATGCTTAGATTATTAACAGGATTATAAACAGAGAGCATTAGCAGCGTAAAAGAGGGGTCTGGGTAGCCCTTTGATTAGCTATTCAGGAGTCTTATGGCTTGGAGGTAGAAGCTGTTAAGATGACCCTCACACTCAAACACCCACTGCACTCTCCATGAAGAGTCTGTGGATGTTTACACATACAGGCTTCGTGACATGGTCTGATGCATGTTGTGCTCAGGTCTTCTGTGTGTTCTCTCTCGCTTGTGTCATGGGAAAGAAGGGTGTGTGGCTTTAAAACCTGTTGCGACTCTAGGGGCAGTATTTTCATTTTTGGAAAAAAAACTTTCCTATTTTAAAAGGGATATTTTGTCAGGACAAGATGCTAGAATATGCATATAATTGCATATAATAGCTTTGGATAGAAAACACTCTAACTTTTCCAAAACTGTAAAGATATTGTCTGTGAGTATAACAGAACTTATGTTGCAGACGAAAGCCTGTGAAAAATCCAATCCGGAAGTGCCCCATATTTTGAAGGCGTTGCGTTCCAATGAGTCCCTATTGAGCTGTGAATGCCCTATCAACCAGCTTACGCTTTCTACGTATTCCCCAAGGTGTCTTCAGCATTGTGACGTAGTTTTACGCATTTATGTTGAAGAATAGCCGTAGGCGGCTACATTGCGTAAGTGGTCACATGATGGCTCCCAGAGAGATTATCGTGTAAAATACAGAGGTAGCCATTACTCCAATCGGTCCTACTGAAAAACGAATTGTCCCGACGGATATATTATCGATATAGATATTAGAAAAACACCTTGAGGATTGATTATAAACAACGTTTGCCATGTTTCTGTCGATATAATGGAGCTAATTTTGAATATTTTTCGCCGTTTTCGTGACTGTAATTTCCGGGCGATTTCTCAGCCAAACGTGAAGAACAAACGTAGCTATTTCGCCTACAAAAATAACATTTTGGGAAAAAATGAACTTTGGCTATCTACCTGGGAGTCTCGTGAGTGAAAACATCCGAAGTTCATTAAAGGTAAGCGATTCAATTTGATTGCTTTTCTGATTTTGTGACAAGGTTGCCTGCTGCTAGCAAGGCATAATGCTATGCTAGTCTATGATAAACTTACACAAATGCTTGTCTAGCTTTGGCTGTAAAGCATATTTTGAAAATCTGAGATGACAGGGTGATTAACAAAAGGCTAAGCTGTGTTCCAATATATTTCACTTGTGATTTTCATGAATAGGAAGATTTTCTAGGAAGATTTATGTCCGTTGCGTTATGCTAATTCATGTCAGGCGCTGATTATGCTCCCGGACCCGGGATGGGGAGTCACAAGAAGTTTTAATTAAAAGGTGTGTGATCAGTGAGTTGCCCGCAGTCTGCGGTGGTAAATAACAGCTAATTTCATCCGCTCACAACCCATACCATTCCCATCCCCAACCATACTTCGTTACTGTTCACACAGCCATCTGAGATGCCATTTTTAGCCACCTTCTCAAGTTGCCTTAGAACAATCCGCTGCTCACACCAAATATGCAGGAGGCGTTGAACATCCATTTTCTTTTATTGAAAGGTTGTTTTTTTGTTTTTTTTCAAGAAAATGTCCCACTAGGCTGGTTTTGTATAAATATAGAATACTTTGACAAAACTTTTGGGTGATGGAGGCATTGTTTGATTATGCATTGACTTGAACACAACTGGAGCGACAGCTCAGGAGGGATTTCTGGGTGGGTTTCTATCAAACTCTGCCATTCATCTGCACGTTACTCTCAATGAACAGCCTTCAGAAACTATGATGAAAACACACCTCGCTTGTAGTGAGGCCTAGAGATCTGGTTCTAATCCCCGAGCCGACTAGGTGAAAAATCTGTTGATGTGCCCTTGAGCAAGGCACTTAACCCTAATTGATCATGTAAGTCCCTCTGGATAAGAGCGTCTGATAAATGACTAAAATGTCATATAAATGTGGTGACAAATAGACATAAGCAACGTTGTATGTCTATCATTGTTGAAATCTCATTAAAATTGTATCGCTAGCAGCTCACTAGCAGCTTGCACATTCATGTTATACTTGATTCTCTGGAGAGTAATGTAATAACCCTACAATTAATTCCTGTACAGGCATAAGAGAGGATAGAGAATGGGGCACAGAAAGGTTCATCCAGAAGTTGTAAGATGGAGAAGTCAGAAAACAAAGAAAAAGGTGTAGCAGTGTGAATGTCTCCTGTCAAGTGTTTTTCTCTGGTCTTAGCCTGGTCAGTAATTCTGTGTAGCAGTGTGAATGTCTCCTGTCAAGTGTTTTTCTCAGGTCTTAGCCAGGTCAGTAGTTCTGTGTAGCAGTGTGAATGTCTCCTGTCAAGTGTTTTTCTCAGGTCTTAGCCTGGTCAGTAATTCTGTGTAGCAGTGTGAATGTCTCCTGTCAAGTGTTTTTCTCAGGTCTTAGCCTGGTCAGTAGTTCTGTGTAGCAGTGTGAATGTCTCCTGTCAAGCTTTTTTCTCAGGTCTTAGCCTGGTCAGTAGTTCTGTGTAGCAGTGTGAATGTCTCCTGTCAAGTGTTTTTCTCAGGTCTTAGCCTGGTCAGTAATTCTGTGTAGCAGTGTGAATGTCTCCTGTCAAGTGTTTTTCTCAGGTCTTAGCCTGGTCAGTAGTTCTGTGTAGCAGTGTGAATGTCTCCTGTCAAGTGTTTTTCTCAGGTCTTAGCCTGGTCAGTAGTTCTGTGTAGCAGTGTGAATGTCTCCTGTCAAGTGTTTTTCTCAGGTCTTAGCCTGGTCAGTAGTTCTGTGTAGCAGTGTGAATGTCTCCTGTCAAGTGTTTTTCTCAGGTCTTAGCCTGGTCAGTAGTTCTGTGTAGCAGTGTGAATGTCTCCTGTCAAGTGTTTTTCTCAGGTCTTAGCCTGGTCAGTAGTTCTGTGTAGCAGTGTGAATGTCTCCTGTCAAGTGTTTTTCTCAGGTCTTAGCCTGGTCAGTAATTCTGTGTAGCAGTGTGAATGTCTCCTGTCAAGTGTTTTTCTCAGGTCTTAGCCTGGTCAGTAATTCTGTGTAGCAGTGTGAATGTCTCCTGTCAAGTGTTTTTCTCAGGTCTTAGCCTGGTCAGTAGTTCTGTGTAGCAGTGTGAATGTCTCCTGTCAAGTGTTTTTCTCAGGTCTTAGCCTGGTCAGTAGTTCTGTGTAGCAGTGTGAATGTCTCCTGTCAAGTGTTTTTCTCAGGTCTTAGCCTGGTCAGTAGTTCTGTGTAGCAGTGTGAATGTCTCCTGTCAAGTGTTTTTCTCAGGTCTTAGCCTGGTCAGTAGTTCTGTGTAGCAGTGTGAATGTCTCCTGTCAAGCTTTTTTCTCAGGTCTTAGCCTGGTCAGTAGTTCTGTGTAGCAGTGTGAATGTCTCCTGTCAAGTGTTTTTCTCAGGTCTTAGCCTGGTCAGTAGTTCTGTGTAGCAGTGTGAATGTCTCCTGTCAAGCTTTTTTCTCAGGTCTTAGCCAGGTCAGTAGTTCTGTGTAGCAGTGTGAATGTCTCCTGTCAAGCTTTTTTCTCAGGTCTTAGCCTGGTCAGTAATTCTGTGTAGCAGTGTGAATGTCTCCTGTCAAGTGTTTGTCTCAGGTCTTAGCCTGGTCAGTAGTTCTGTGTAGCAGTGTGAATGTCTCCTGTCAAGCTTTTTTCTCAGGTCTTAGCCTGGTCAGTAGTTCTGTGTAGCAGTGTGAATGTCTCCTGTCAAGCTTTTTTCTCAGGTCTTAGCCTGGTCAGTAATTCTGTGTAGCAGTGTGAATGTCTCCTGTCAAGTGTTTTTCTCAGGTCTTAGCCAGGTCAGTAGTTCTGTGTAGCAGTGTGAATGTCTCCTGGCAAGCTTTTTTCTCAGGTCTTAGCCTGGTCAGTAGTTCTGTGTAGCAGTGTGAATGTCTCCTGTCAAGCTTTTTTCTCAGGTCTTAGCCTGGTGAATAGTTCTGTGTAGCAGTGTGAGTGAGAATGTTAGAGAAAAACTAAAGAGGGAGAGGTTCAATTTAACACCAACACTCCTCCTGATGATATATTACATGCTAAAATTGGACCGATATACAAGTTGTCGTTTCACTATATGTCATAATCCATACAGTTAACTCAAACCAGTCTGGCATTTAGCTAAATGGCTGTATGTATGTGTATACATCTGAGATGTGTAGCCTTTCACGAACAATTCTTACAAATACAAAACATAATTTGGTATTATTCCATAGGTCAGCAATATTCCAGGAATCACATCATGAGAGTAATTCAATGATATCTGTCAGAGGGACAAGCCATCTATAATTCCACTAACCTGGAGCTGTAAAGGTCAGGGGTAAGCCCAGTGCCTGCAGGTTTAGAGCATTGCTGAATTCTGAAACTATAACATATTAAAGTAGCCACCACAGTCAGATGTCTGGAAACATATTCACAACTCAACATCATCCCTTTTAACGGCAACACAACTGACAGGCCTGAATGTGTGCCGTATGTATAATGACAAGATGTCAATGGTTGGTATGTGGTAATCCCCATGTCTAGAGACGAGGCCAGTATAGAATATGCTAGTGTAGACTAGGCTAGCGTAGACTATTCTAGTGTAGATCAGGCTACTGTAGACCAGGCTAGTGTAGACTAGGTTGGTGTAGATCAGGCTAGTATAGATCAGGCTAGTGTAGACAAGGCTAGCATAGAGCAGGCTAGAATAGACCAGGTTAGTATAGACCAGGTTAGTGTAGACCAGGCTAGTGTAGACCAGGCTAGTGTAGACTAGGCTAGTGTAGACTAGGCTAGTATAGAGCAAGTTAGAATAGACCAGGTTAGTATAGAGCAGGCTAGAATAGACCAGGTTAGTACAGACCAGGCTAGTGTAGACTAGGCTAGTATAGAGCAGTCTAGAATAGACCAGGTTAGTATAGACCAGGCTAGTATAGACCAGGCTAGTGTAGACAAGGCTAGTGTAGACCAGGCTGATGTAGACTAGGCTAGTATAGAGCAGGCTAGATTAGACCAGGTTAGTATAAACCAGGCTAGTGTAGACTAGACTAGTATAGAGCAGGCTAGAATTGACCAGGTTAGTATAGTACAGGATAGTGTAGACCAGGCTAGTGTAGACCAGGCTAGTGTAGACTAGGCTAGTATAGAGCAGGCTAGATTAGACCAGGTTAGTGTAGACTAGGCTAGTGTAGACCAGGTTAGTATAGACCAGGCTAGATTAGACCAGGCTAGTGTAGACCAGGCTAGTGTAGACTAGGCTATTGTAGACTAGGCTAGTATAGACTAGGCCAATATAGACTAGCCCAATATAGACCAGGCTAGTTTAGACTAGGCAAGTGTAGATCAGGCTAGTGTAGACTCGGCCAGTATAGACTAGGCCAGTATAGACTAGGCTAGTGTAGACCAGGCTAGTATAGACCAGGCTAGTGTAGATCAGGCTAGTGTAGACCAGGCTAGTGTAGATCAGGCTAGTGTAGATCAAGCTAGTGTAGACTAGGCTAGTGTAGACTTGATTAGTGTAGATCTGGCTAGTGTATGACAAGAGCTACATGTATATTGATGAATGTCCACATTGGAATAATCAGCAAATACCTATGAATTAAATATTAATGAACATGTGTGCTCATTTTACCATCCCTATAGCCCTTCCTTTTTCATTCACATTCCATCCTCACACACCCTCACACCTCTGGATCCTAGCCCTCTTCCTCTCCCTTCCTTTCATTTCCCCCCTCATTCTGCTGGCTCTTATTGGCAAGAGGAGGTCAGTGGAGGTAGAGTGAGCTCGATGTGTCTGTGCTGGGGAGTAAGTGACCTCTGGTTCTGGTTCTGACCTCTGAGAATCTCATCTCTCCTCCTACTCTGGTCATCGTTCCTGCATTACGTCACTCCACACCCCAGAGAGGACCTTCATCAACACACCTGCCTCTCTTTCTCACTCTCTCCTCCCTTTCTTCCTCTCTCTCTGTTTCTGATCCCATTTACAACAGTGTCTCAGTCATCAAACATTCATTTATTCATTATTTTTGTCAAAGAAAATGTCTTCGTTGTTTTTCACCAAGAGCTGTACCCATAGGGGATAGCACATTTACATATAGGCGACAGCACCAATTACATGAGACATTATTGTATACGTAAGTTTAGTATGCAAAATTGGCATACTGTGATAACATTACAGTAAATTCTTAGCATATACAAAGCTGTTATTCCTCTCTCCCTCATTGTTCTTTATCTCCCCCTCTCTCCTCCATCTCACTCCACATCTACTCCATCTCTCTCCCTCTCTCCTCCATCTTTCCCCAACTCCTCCAACTCTCCCCCTGTCTCCTCCATCTTTACCCATCTCCTCCATCTCTCTCCCTCTCACCTCCATCTTTCCACCATCTCCTCCAACTCTCCCCTGCCTCCTCCATCTTTACCCATCTCCTCCATCTCTCTCCCTCCCTCCATCTTTCTACCATCTCCTCCAGCTCTCCCCAGTCTTTCTCTATCTCCTCTATCTCTCCTCCTCTCTCCTCCATCTTTCCCATCTCCTACATCTCTCTCCCTACCTCCATCTTTCTACCATCTCCTCCATCTCTCCCCAGTCTTTCTCTATCTCCTCTATCTCTCCTCCTCTCTCCACCATCTTTCCATCTCTCCCCCATCTTTCCCCTCTCCTACATCTCTCTCCCTCTCTCCACCATCTTTCCACCATCTCCTCCATCTCTCCCCCATCTCCTCCATCTCTCTTCCTCTTTTCTCCACCTTTCCCCATCTCCTCATCTTTCTCTCTCTCCACAATCGTTCCTCATCTCCTCCATCTCTCCCCATCTTTACCCATCTCCTCCATCTCTCCCCAGTCTTTCTCTATCTCCTCTATCTCTCCTCCTCTCTCCTCCATCTTTCCCATCTCCTACATCTCTCTCCCTACCTCCATCTTTCTACCATCTCCTCCATCTCTCCCCAGTCTTTCTCTATCTCCTCTATCTCTCCTCCTCTCTCCACCATCTTTCCATCTCTCCCCCATCTTTCCCCTCTCCTACATCTCTCTCCCTCTCTCCACCATCTTTCCACCATCTCCTCCATCTCTCCCCCATCTCCTCCATCTCTCTTCCTCTTTTCTCCACCTTTCCCCATCTCCTACATCTCTCTCCCTCTCTCCACCATCTTTCCACCATCTCCTCCATCTCTCCCCAGTCTTTCTCTATCTCCTCTATCTCTCCTCCTCTCTCCTCCATCTTTCCCATCTCCTCATCTTTCTCCCTCTCTCCACCATCTTTCCCCATATCCTCACCATCTTTCCCCATCTCCTCATCTTTCTCCCTCTCTCCACCATCTTTCCCCATATCCTCACCATCTTTCCCCATCTCCTCACCATCTTTCTCCCTCTCTCCCCCATCTTTCCCCATATCCTCACCATCTTTCCCCATATCCTCACCATATTTCCCCATCTCCTCCATCTCTCTTCCTCTTTTCTCCACCTTTCCCCATCTCCTCATCTTTCTCTCTCTCCACAATCATTCCACCATCTGCTCCACCTCTCCCCAGTCTTTCTCTATCTCCTCTATCTCTCCTCCTCTCTCCTCCATCTTTCCCATCTCCTCATCTTTCTCCCTCTCTCCACCATCTTTCCCCATATCCTCACCATCTTTCCCCATCTCCTCATCTTTCTCCCTCTCTCCGCCATCTTTCCCCATATCCTCACCATCTTTCCCCATCTCCTCATCTTTCTCCCTCTCTCCACCATCTTTCCCCATATCCTCACCATCTTTCCCCATATCCTCACCATCTTTCTCCCTCTCTCCCCCATCTTTCCCCATATCCTCACCATCTTTCCCCATCTCCTCCAGCTCTCTCCCTCTCTTCAGACAATCACACTGGGCTGTCTCTGCCTCCTTCACTTCATTTGGATCTCCTTCACCGCAAATAAATCTTGTTCATAGAACACCTTATCAAACCCAGGCCTGTGGTCTCAGGTGGACCAATTCAAATAGTATTACATTCTGTCTGTGAGAACACACAACAGAAAGGTTGGGCTCAAACAATCCTATGTGTTCACGGGTCACACATACAAATACAAACATTTACAAACACACAACCACCCTTACCCCAATCCACCTTCAATTTTTCTCACTCTCTATTTTTTCTTGGTCTCTCGCTCACTCTCTCTTTCTCCTTCCCCTCCCCTTTCTCTCTTTCCCTTCCCCTGACATTCTACTGGGGTCATTGATTGACAGCTGGACCGCTCTACCTGGTGGAATTGTTGGGAGACAGCGGATTTTTGTAATTTTCCACGTGTTCAGGAGATCATTGGCTTTCTGTGAGAAAGAATAGGACCTGGCACAGCTCCTCCACCAGATTGACCTATGTAAAATACTTATTTTTTTATTTGAGAGATAGCTGTTACCTGAGCATGCCTCTCGAGGGACTACATATCGAGACCCGAGCGGTGTGTACCTACATTATTGGAATATGAATGACTCCCAAAGCAATAGCGTAAACTTATGACCAGGTCAGAGACTCTGGGTCACACTCACCTATGCTGGTCACCTGTGGATTAATGCCTGAGAAGCGCTCCACTTTCATTTATGAACATATGCCTAGAATTGTTATTATATAAAACATCTAAATCTATAACACACGCAATAAAACACAATTAATACAAACCCCTGGAATCTCACATACTGTATCACTGCAGAATCTTGAAACAAATGATGGCTTTGGGTGAAACCCAACAAAAACATTTGAATCCCTCTACTCCTGTCCCTTATCATGTGTTGTTCCTGTGGTCCTTTCTCTTTTTACATTACACAGCAAAAACTTTAGAGCAGCACTTGTCTGGTCAATACGGAGGAGATGCTGTGATCCCCTGGCACTTTACTACACTACAGGAGGACCTAGTGGAAGAGGGAGAGAGGCTGGCAATTGTGTCATTTCCCCACAGGCCAGGGGCTGTGAGGGTTTTTTGTGGAGCCCTGCTCTCAATTGAGGACTGGACAGGCAGGCACTACAACATGAAAAGAAATAGGCAGTGAAGCAGCTGCTTGGGGCTGGAGGGCCGGAGGGAGGGCCAGACACTCAAAGAGCTGCTAACCTGACTCTTTCATGTCCTGGCTCCTCTGAGCCACTCTCTCATCCCCTCACTCTTTCTTACCTTTCTAGGCTCTACACATACATGTCCAGAAAGCAGCGCAATATAGTAATATGTATTCCAAACATGTACTCAAACTGACTTTATCAGATGTTCAACATTTTCTCTATCACACAGTACGGAACCATTTCCAAGAAAAGACAGGGAGACACAGATAATGGGACAGAGAGGCATTCTGTTTTTCATTCAGCAAGGAATTGTATCACATTTCTTGATCATTGTTCATGTTTGAAGTACTGTAGTTTAGCTCTGGCTACTGTGGAAACAGCTCTATACGGATTGCAGCCCACCTAGCTATTCTGGGGAAGCTTCACCTGATGGCATACTCTCACATAATTTGTGTTGGCATTGGAGAATTTCAATTGTGAGTAATATCCATTGTAGAAATACAAAACAATTTACGAATTTCGTAGCCTTGTTGGAATTAACGATGCAATTCATCATGTCTTTGTCTATTTTGATTTATCCTCTTATTTCTTTGTCAATAATCCAAATGATCTCTCTTTAGCATGTTTTACTGAAGTAGTGCATGTGTGATTAGAGAGGGCTGTGTCTCACAGGACAGTGTCCTGCAGAGTGGGGTTTCAGTAGGTGCCAGAAAAGACCACAATTACACTGTAACCTTAGCTACTGGTTCTGAACAGTCCAATCAAACACAGGCTCTTTCTACAGTGGGACATACCCTAGTAGTGAACAGTTCAAGTTCAAAGTTGAAACTGAGAAAGATTACAAACAGACAAGCATCCCAACACAGAGTGCAGACATGGGACTTGTGTGAAATTGGGCCCCCCAGTGTCATATATGGCATTTCAATGAAAGAAATTAGAGGGTTATGGCTGATTTAGAAATGTGCCATAATCTTTGAGACAGCAATAATCCTGCCATTCCATAGGGGAAACAATAATATTAGTAGTTCAATTTCAACAGATTGTTTATTCATTGTACAATATGTGTGCTATCTATCAGAGTGAGCAAAACAGCTGGTGGAATGGTTACTAAACGTTGCACTACTAAACTACTCAACTTTACACTCTTTCATCCACTGCCTTTAAACAAGCATGTCCTATTAATGTCTTCTGATTAGCGCTGTAATCATTTTAGCATCACCGTTCACACCAAGACAAGCTTCACTGAAAGGAGAAATCTATATCAAGCCCAAAAATAATTACACAAAGTAATGAAGCTGGGAATCGATCGTGTGTTGTAACCATGGAGCCAAAGATTAAGTCTGCTTGTGAACAAAGGAGATGCACGTTAATCCCGGATTGCTTTTGTTTGAATTCCGGTGATCTAATTGGATATGTTGAGTAAATAGCAGACAGAGAGCAATGAAGGCCATCCGGCCGGCTTCTTTATAGCTCCAGTACACCACCACTCAATGACACAGGAGCTATTTTTAATTGTGCATTTGTACAAAAGAGCATTTGGTGATTCAAATGTGTCTTTAAGTAACTCTACATGACCCTGTAAATGTTGTAAAACCACAATAACTGAAAACTCAGTATTTGTACTAAAAGTCCACCGGAGGACAATAAAAATAATTTGTGTTGTTCTCAATGCCAACGCCAGTTAAGTCTGTTCTAAACCCACAAACAACACACAGCCAGAGGTTATGGTTCCTTTTAGCTGAAGCCTTGATGTCATCAGCAGAGTCACTTGAGGTCATGGAGAAACAACGGTTGAGCTGACTGAGAGGAAACGGGCTGGCTCAACGCTACGTGTGTATGGTAATAAGAGCATTGTCTGGTGCTTTTTGAGCATGCTGAATTGCATAAGTCACCTTGTCAAGAAAGAGACACAGTCAATCCACCCACTGACCTGTTGTGGGAGATGTAATTATCCACAGTTCCTCGCCAGATTTACACATAATTGATGCTTATTTCCTCAGGAAGGGTTGAAATCTGTATTGATTGTCAATTTAAGGTGGCCAGGTTTATCACCAGGCCTTTCATCCTCCTCCCCTCTGAATCAATACAAATTTCACCCAAACAATTTCCTTCAGGCCTGCGTCAAGATTCTCAGAACAAAAGCCCCTTTCAGTCAGAACCTATCAACACAAAGACACAATGGTACCTTGAAAACAGAGGCCTACAGCCTGTGTCTCATCACACAGATGGGGTTCACCCCCAACACATTACATCTCATTACGCTGCTGTCTCACTCACTAATCTATGAAGTAATTTACCTTTGTTGAAGGCAATTCAATAGATTGACAGACTCATGGAAAACAGTCCCCAGAGCGACAACACCACCACAGCTTCCTCCTGTCCCTTGGGTTGTTTTCAGAATCCCAGTGCTTGTGTGTTAGTTAGACTACGTCACCAAGGCTGGAAGGGAAAAGTACATTATGAAAAACCTGGCCACTTACATGCTAATCAATCAGGCTATATGTAATGGAAACCTCTGTTGACGGTCCAATAAAATCTGTTTAGGCCATCTAAGCTGCATAGCTCTCCTCATCTCAACACCTTTCAACTCCATCTATAGTGTTTCAATGGTGTCCGTTTCTGCACCACCACCTAAACAACCTCTCTCTGTCACAGCAGTGACTGATAGTGAGAGAGATACAGTCCAGCACATAGAGAATGAGATAGGCCACATCCCTCCATAGTGCAGCTGCTGTAGCGTAAGTAAAGCTGTCTCCCATCTGAGTCAGGCTCTGTTGCTCTGTCTCTGTGGGCCACGTCCTCTCCATACTATAATGGTGTTCACTGAGCCAGAACCACATGGAGGAACACTGGGGTTGAGGGGTGAGCATCCCTCTGTGTCTCTGGAATGGATCCTCTCCAGTTGGATCTAGGGGACAGAGTGGGTGCTGAATTACTGGAGGTCAGTCAGAATGAGGTGACAGTCAGCTGGTTGGTGCCATCGGCTGGTCACGTAATGCGACCCCTGTGGGCCTAGTCCTAGGAGATATCAGGCTCTATCCATCATGATGTCACCTGCTCTAAAATCCTATTTTCAAACAGGGTGCAGAGGTTACACAGTGTGTGCATATACTTGTCATGTCATTGACTAAATCCTGTATCTTAAGAATATTGTTTATTTAGTAACCATATCATCATAGAAAATCTTAATTAACAAGCACAAATCTCTACAACTATGGGGACACAGGAGCAGCCGTTAGACTACAGCAAAACAAGGCCTTTGTGTTAATATTCCTCTACTGGTGGTATCTGAGGCAGACTTCATTAAGGTCCTGTAACAGTGCTGTCCTGTAACAGTGATTGAATTTGTGCAGGACACAGCAGCAGAGTCAGACATCAGAGCATACAGGGGAATCTCAGCCCCAAAATGACAGGAGAAAAGATATGTGCGGATGGCAAAGCATCGTACTCTGTGGTAACGGACTCTAATGACTCCATTTAGCCACTTCATTTTAGCGCCTCTCGCTGAATAAAACACAAACTATTTTGGTAAGGGCTTTGAGTAGAGGAGCACAATTACCCAGAAGCCATTGAACAACAGTAGAGTCAGTGCAGAGCTAATTGAATGACAGGCCAGGGGAATGGCACTGAAACAGATGTTGGACATTGCGGCTATCGCCAAATACAGACGACATGATGCAGTTCAACAGTGTTTCTCCCACTAAACAGTGTAGCACTGAGCATGCATAAGTGGCAAAGTCATTTCATGTAATTTGATCAGTGATTATGAATACATTGTTGCTTGAACAGTGTGTATTGCAAACTCACCGCTGCCTCAGTCTGTTGTTTGGTATGGATTTGACGTATTGTCCGTGTTATACTGTACAGTATTTGTTTCAGGAGGAGGATGAAAGCCTCAGGTCATGCAGCTCATCTCTGGCCCGGAGTGAAGTTCTGTTTTTCATTCCCCAAACAAAGATGATCCTTCCCATGATCCCCTATCAGGTATCCAGAACGAGAGGGAATCAGGGGAAGATCAGCTTGGCTCTTTGTCTCCTCTTTGGCTGTGAAAGAGTGAATAAATGAGAGGGAGACAAAGAGAAGAGGTCAGAGGTTACATGAGGAATAGGCATACAGCAGCTGGAGAACACTGGTCAGGATGATGAAACATTCCATCAGTGATGGTAACAGTGTTGAATTACAGTAGCTATGTGTTGCATTGTGTTAATGATTTTTAGTTGAAAACAGTCTGAAAAATCCACACAAAGTAGCCTAGCGTACCAACTGAACATAATACGCCACCTAATTCTGGTCTTTCAATGTGTGACATTGAGCGAAGTTGGTTTGCATGGCCCGGTGGCCTGGGTGGGTGGGGTTTGCTCATTTTCGACCATTCCCTTGACACTAATCTAACATCTCAAGATGTAATTTTCATACAACTGATTTGAGAACAAAAGGTGATGCACTATAGTACCTCGTTCCATTCAGGGAAAGCTCCTTGAATCAGGGTATGCCTAGGACCTTACTCCACTCACTGTGCTAAGAGACAAGGAAAAAAGAGGATTGAGAGAGAGGGAACTGTTAAGAAACACTCTGTATTCTAATTGCACAGTGCAGACCGTTGAACTGCACATCTGGCTTTGCCTGCATTTCTAATCACGCTATTCATCTATTGATCTCAGTTTCTACTGTGTCGATGGCTGTTACAGGAAACAGAGCAGGGGATGTGGCTATTACAGGAAACAGCTAGAGCAGGGGATGTGGCTGTTAAAGGAAACAGCTAGAGCAGGGGATGTGGCTATTGCAGGAAACAGCTAGAGCAGGGGATGTGGCTGTTTCGGGACAGAGCAAGAGCAGGGGATGTGGCTGTTACAGGAAACAGAGCAAGCGCAGGGGATGTGGCTGTTACAGGACAGAGCAAGGGCAGGGGATGTGGCTATTACAGGAAACAGCTAGAGCAGGGGATGTGGCTGTTACGGGACAGAGCAAGAGCAGGGGATGTGGCTGTTACAGGAAACAGCTAGAGCAGGGGATGTGGCTGTTACAGGACAGAGCAAGAGCAAGGGATGTGGCTGTTACAGGACAGAGCAAGAGCAGGGGATGTGGCTGTTACAGGTCAGAGCAAGAGCAGGGGATGTGGCTGTTACAGGAAACAGCTAGAGCAGGGGATGTGGCTATTGCAGGAAACAGCTAGAGCAGGGGATGTGGCTGTTACAGGAAACAGCTAGAGCAGGGGATGTGGCTGTTACAGGACAGAGCAAGAGCAAGGGATGTGGCTGTTACAGGACAGAGCAAGAGCAGGGGATGTGGCTGTTACAGGTCAGAGCAAGAGCAGGGGATGTGGCTGTTACAGGAAACAGCTAGAGCAGGGGATGTGGCTATTGCAGGAAACAGCTAGAGCAGGGGATGTGGCTGTTACAGGAAACAGCTAGAGCAGGGGATGTGGCTATTGCAGGAAACAGCTAGAGCAGGGGATGTGGCTGTTTCGGGACAGAGCAAGAGCAGAGGATGTGGCTGTTACAGGACAGAGCAAGAGCAGTGGATGTGGCTGTTTCAGGAAACAGAGCAAGAGCAGGGGATGTGGCTGTTACAGGACAGAGCAAGAGCAGGGGATGTGGCTCTTACAGGACAGAGCAAGAGCAGGGGATGTGGCTGTTACAGGACAGAGCAAGAGCAGGGGATGTGGCTGTTACAGGACAGAGCAAGAGCAGGGGATGTGGCTGTTACAGGACAGAGCAAGAGCAGGGGATGTGGCTGTTACAGGACAGAGCAAGAGCAGGGGATGTGGCTCTTACAGGACAGAGCAAGAGCAGGGGATGTGGCTGTTACAGGACAGAGCAAGAGCTGGGGATGTGGATGTTACAGGACAGAGCAAGAGCAGGGGATGTGGCTGTTACAGGACAGAGCAAGAGCAGGGGATGTGGCTGTTACAGGACAGAGCAAGAGCAGGGGATGTGGCTGTTACAGGACAGAGCAAGAGCAGGGGATGTGGCTGTTACAGGACAGAGCAAGAGCAGGGGATGTGGCTGTTACAGGAAACAGAGAAAGAGCAAGGGATGTGGCTTTTACAGGACAGAGCAAGAGCAGGGGATGTGGCTGTTTTAGGAAACAGAGCAAGAGCAGGGGATGTGGCTGTTACAGGACAGAGCAAGAGCAGGGGATTTGGCTATTACAGGAAACAGCTAGAGCGGGGGATGTGGCTGTTACAGGAAACAGCTAGAGCGGGGGATGTGGCTGTTACAGGAAACAGCTAGAGCGGGGGATGTGGCTGTTACAGGAAACAGCTAGAGCAGGGGGTGTGGCTGTTACAGGACAGAGCAAGAGCAGGGGATGTGGCTCTTACAGGACAGAGCAAGAGCAGGGGATGTGGCTGTTACAGGACAGAGCAAGAGCAGGGGATGTGGCTGTTGTATGAAACAGAGCAAGAGCAGGGGATGTGGCTGTTACAGGACAGAGCAAGAGCAGGGGATGTGGCTATTACAGGAAACAGCTAGAGCGGGGATGTGTCTGTTACAGGAAACAGCTAGAGCGGGGGATGTGGCTGTTACAGGAAACAGCTAGAGCAGGGGATGTGGCTATTGCAGGAAAGAGCTAGAGCAGGGGATGTGGCTGTTACAGGAAACAGCTAGAGCAGGTGATGTGGCTATTGCAGGAAACAGATAGAGCAGGGGATTTGGCTATTGCAGGAAACAGCTGGAGCAGGGGATGTGGCTGTTACAGGAAGCAGATAGAGCAAGGGATGTGGCTGTTACAGGAAACAGATAGAGCAGGGGATGTGGCTGTTACAGGAAACAAATAGAGCAGGGGAAGTGGCTATTGCAGGAAACAGCTAGAGCAGGGGATGTGGCTGTTACAGGTGACAGATAGAGCAGGGGATGTGGCTGTTACAGGAAACAGATAGAGCAGGGGATGTGGATGTTACAGGAAACAGCTAGATCAGGTGATGTGGCTATTGCAGGAAACAGCTAGAGCAGGTGATGTGGCTATTGCAGGAAACAGAGAGAGCAGGGGATGTGGCTATTGCAGGAAACATCTAGAGCAGGGGATGTGGCTGTTACAGGAAACAGATAGATCAGGGGATGTGGGTGTTACAGGACAGAGCAGGAGCAGAGGATGTGGCTGTTACAGGAAACAGCCAGAGCAGGGGATGTGGCTATTACAGGAAACTGAGCATGGGATGTGGCTGTTACAGGAAACTGCTAGAGCAGGGGATGTGGCTGTTACAGAACAGAGCAAGAGCAGGGGATGTGGCTGTTACAGGACAGAGCAAGAGCAGGGGATGTGGCTGTTACAGGAAACAGAGAAAGAGCAGGGGATGTGGCTGTTACAGGACAGAGCAAGAGCAGGGGATGTGGCTGTTACAGGACAGAGCAAGAGCAGGGGATGTGGCTGTTACAGGATAGAGCAAGAGCAGGGGATGTGGCTGTTACAGGACAGAACAAGAGCAGACACACCTTGTGTTTGGACCCCTCAGACGTACTCACTTAATCTGTATTCTGATCCTTAACTACAGTATTTCTGACAACATTTATTTATTTTTATTTAACCAGGTAGGCCAGTTGATAAGTTCCTATTTACAACTGCGACCTGACCAAGATAAAGCAAAGCAGTATGACGCAAACAACAACACAGAGTTACACATGGAATAAACAAACGTACAGTCAATAACACAATAGAAAAGTCTATGTACAGTGTGTGCAAATAAAGTAAGATTAGTGAGGTAAGGCAATAAATAGGCCATAGTGGTGAAATAATTGCAATTGAGCAAATAAACACTGCAGTGATAGATGTGCAGAAGATGAATGTGCAAGTAGAGATACTGGGGTGGAAAGGAGCGAAAAAAACATGTATAAATAAAATAAATAACAGTATGGGGATGAGATAGTTAGATGGCTATTTAGAGATGGGCTATGTACAGGTGCAGTGATCTGTAAGCTGCTCTGATAGCTGATGCTTAAAGTTAGTGAGGGAGATATGAGTCTCCAGCTTCAGTGATTTTTGCAATTTGTTCCAGTCATTGTGAACATAGAACTGGAAGGAAAGGCGGCCAAATGAGGAATTGGCTTTCGGGGTGACCAGTGAAATATACCTGCTGTGGTGCGTGCTACGGGTTGGTGCTGCTATGGTGACCAGTGAGCTGAGATAAGGCGGGGCTTTACCAAGCAAAGACTTATAGATGACCAGTGGGTTTGGCAATGAAAATGAAGCGAGGGCCAGCCAAGGAGAGCATACAGGTCGCAAGGGTGGGTAGTATATGGGGCTTTGGGGACAAAACGGATGGCACTGTGATAGACTGCATCCAATTTGCTGAGTAGAGTGTTGGAGGCTATTTTGTAAATTACATCGCCGAAGTCAAGGATCTGTAGGATAGTCAGTTTTACGAGGGTATGTTTGCAGAACGAGTGAACGATGCTTTGTTGCGAAATAGGAAACCAATTCTAGATTTAATTTTGGTTTGTAGATGCTTAATATGAGTCTGGAAGGAGAGTTTACAGTCTAGCCAGACACCTAGGTATTTGTAGTTGTCCACATATTCCGAACAGATTGATGGCTGGGAGGTGGGGGGGGGGGGGGGTGCGGGTAGCGATCGGATGAAGAGCATACATTTAGTTTTACTTGTATTTAAGAGCAGTTGGAGTCCACGGAAGGAGAGTTGTATGGCATTGAAGCTCATCTGGAGGTTAGTTAACACAGTGTCCAAAGAAGGGCCAGAAGTATACAGAATGGTGTGGTCTGCGTAGAGTTGGATCAGGGAATCACCAGCAGCAAGAGCGACATCATTGATGTATACAGAGAAAAGAGCCGGCCCGAGAATAGAACCCTGTGGCACCCCCACAGAGACTGCCAGAGGCACTCCGATTTGACACACTGAGTTAAGCAGGGTCCTGTGGGTGGCTGGGTGGAAGAGGTGCTGGATGATTTTACCTCTCTTTGTCTGTAATGAGCCTGGGGACCGGGAGAGAGGGGCAGCCCACTGTGCTGTGGAGGGCTTGGGGGGGCTGGTGGGCAGGCACCCTTTGATGGCTGCTGATGAGTGGCGAGCATCTCCAGACACTGGGATGAGAGCTGGCAGGGCCTGGGTCTTTCCAGATGGGGCCTCATCTGGCCTTACCTCCCCAGCCCTCCCCTGTCCTCAGATCCTCTCTACTGAAGAGTGGAGTGCAGCCCAGTAAAGCCCCGCTCATTTCAGCCCAAATGAAGATGAGAGGTGTCTGGTAGATCAAAAGTGGAGACTGACTGCCAGACAGTTCAAAGAGATCCAAGGCTGACATTTAGGGTTTGACTACAGACCGGGAGGGGCGGTGGAAAGGTTAGGTTTTGGGGTTTGAATAACGTACAGAAAAAGTGACAGATGGGAACAGTGGAATATGAATTGTTGAATATCAATCAAGAATACATAGACAAAGAGTAGAGATGTGAGGGACAATCCTAGAGGGGAGCGGAGGAAAGACTATGTTATAAACTGAGTGGTTCGAGTCCTGAATGCTGATTGACTTTTTACTGTTCTAATTACATTTGTAACCAGTTTATAATAGCTATAAGGCACCTTGGGGGGTTGTGGTATATGGCCAATATCCCACGTTTAATGGCTGTATCCAGAGAAAACAGTCCCTCAATTGAAATGCTAATACAATATTCCCTTTCTGCTCTGAATATGCCAGACATCTTCCTCGTCATTAACCCTCAAATCCCCAAGCAGCATAGAGGAGCGTATAGGGTTGGGGAGAGGAGAAAGGATGCTCTTGGAATTCCACCATTTAGCCGGCAGTAGGCAGTTGACTGGGGCTGATTGGAGCATTATAAACTCTGGATAGAAAAAGAACCTCCTTTGTGTTTGCCCTCACCTCATTTGTAAAGCTCTCTTCAAATCTGTTTCCCATTTGCCCATGATAGCAATCACAAAATAGTGGATGCTGCTGACTGTTAATCAAAATGAACTTTCTTCATTCCAAATAACAAACTGCCCCTGGACAATCCCATTGAGCATACATTGGTGGACAAAAAGCAATTATTGATATGAATATTCTCATACTTGTCACAGTAATTGAACTCTACATTGCTTTGGTTGCATCATTTAAAGTTGAACACAGATTAATGTGTGAATCTTCGCTTTGAAAATTGCCTGGGCAGAAGCTAAAAGCTCATTTAATGGGCACGATGATCAGTATGACACTAGGTAAGAGGTTTCCTTCTTATGGCTGCCATCCCATTAACGGGATAATTGTCATCAACAACCGCTGAATTGCATAGTGTCACATTCAAATAATATGACTAAATATATTTATATTCATGAAATCACAAGTGCAATATAGCAAAACACAGTTTAGCCTTTTGTTAATCCACCTGTCGTGTCAGATTGTGAAAATATGCTTCCCAGCAAAAGCAATCCAAGCGTTAGTGCAAGTTTATCGATTGCTCGACAAAACATTATGTACACCTAGCGTCAAGTAGCTTGGTCACGAAAATCAAAAAAGCAATCAAATTAATCAATTACCTTTGATGATCTTCGGATGTTTTCACTCACGAGACTCCCAGTTACACAATAAATGTTCCTTTTGTTCCATAAAGATTATTTTTATATCCAAAATACCTCCGTTTGTTGGGCGCGTTATGTTCAGAAATCCACAGAAAAGAGCGGTCACGACAACGCAGACAAATTCCAAATAGTATCCGTAATGTCCACAGAAACATGTCAAATGGTTTTTATAATCATTCCTCAGGTTGTTTTTAAAATATATAATCGATAATATATCAACCGCAACTGTATATTTCAGTAGGAGAGGGAAAGGCAATGGCTGCCCAAACTCTGTTGCGCGAGCAAAACTCATGCGAACACCTGATGCGATGTTATCTTTCTGGCTCATTTTTCAAAATAAAAGCCTGAAACTATGTCTGAAGACTGTTGACACCTTGAGGAAGCGATAGGAAAAGGAATCTGGTTGATATCCCTTTAAATGGAGCAAATGCAGGCTATGGAATATGGAGTTTTCAAAATAGAAGCCACCTCCTGGTTTGATTTTCCTCAGGGTTTCGCCTGGAATATCAGTTCTGTTATACTGACAGACAATATTTTGACAGTTTTGGAAACTGTAGAGTGTTTTCTATCCAATACTAATAATAATATGCATATATTAGCAACTGAGACTGAGCTGGCCGTTTACTCTGGGCACCTTTTCATCCAAGCTACTCAATACTGCCCCTGCAGCCATAAGAATTAAGGTGAAGGTTCTTTTCGGCCAGCTTTTCTCTCCACTCAGTAGAGAGGGGCCTAAAGAGAGGTGCTGTCTACTCTTCAGGACATTATTATTTATTGACGACCATTTACAATCACTCAAATAATGGTGACTATGAGTTTAGCAATCCTTACAAGTACAGTACATGAACAAAGAGGAAAGAACATGTTATAATAAATTAAGGCCTGCAACTGCATAATTGTATGACTCAATCCAGTGCTGTCATTCCCCTCCATACTGTCCTTTCAGAGGAGCAAAGATTTCCAATGCATGGTAGATTCCTCCATGGAGCTCCTTGTAAAGCCCCCCTCCCCTAATCCCCCTGGACAGAGAGCTAAGCAGCATCCCCCATGGGTCTGGTCTGTGTGGAGGGAGGTTGTGGCTGGGCTGCCTGTCCAAGCCCTGGGAGTCAATCGATGCAAATCACTGGAAACCTCTGAGGAGAAAAGAGTAGGAGAACACAGCCATAACTATGCACTCAGTGATGCCCTCCATCTGTCCTGCTCATCAGTAAACTGACTATCTCTATCCCACAAACCGCATAACACCATCTCAGATCACCCTCATATACATTTTAGTAATTTAGGAGACACTCTTATCCAGAGGGACTAACAGCGGTGAGTGCCTACGGTTTTAGTACTAGTGCATGGTGGGCATTGAACCCACAACCTTTGCAATGCAAGCGCCATGCTCTAGCAACTGCTCAACACGGGACCCTCACATCAAAGACTATGTAATAATTGTCAAAAACAGTGTGCTGGGTAATCAACCTGGGTGTAGATTGTCAGGTGCATTCATATTCAGAAAAGAAAAGGATCAAATCGACATCTTAAGATCCTAACAAAAATTCTAAGCATGTTCCTCTAAGATGGTATGCTGTGCATTCAGGAAAGTATTCAGACTTGTTTACTTTTTCCACATTTTGTTACGTTACAGTATAATTCAAAAATGGATGCTTTTTTCCACACATACCCAATAACAACAATGTGAAAACTGATTTTTTGCATTTTTTACAAATGTATTAAAAATAAAAATAAACAGAAATCCCTTATTTACATAAATATTCAGACCCTTTGCGATGAGACACAGAATTGAGCTCAAGTGCATCCTGTTTCTGTTACGGTGCGTGAATGAGGACCCAAAAGCGAATTAACTTAAACAGAGCTTCTTTAATTACCAAACATAGGTAGGCTCAGACGGACCGGCAGATTCCGACAGGACAAGACAAGGTTACAGCAAACATGACGACAGTCTGGTTCAGGCATGAAACACAACAAACAAGAATCCGACAAGGACAGGAGCAGAAACAGAGAGAGATATAGGGACCTAATCAGAGGGAAAAAGGGAACAGGTGGGAAAAGGGGTGACGAGGTGGTTAGGAGGAGACAAGGCACAGCTGGGGGAAAGAGGGGGAGAAAAGGTAACCTAACAACGACCAGCAGAGGGAGACAGGGTGAAGGGAAAGGACAGAGACAAGACACAACATGACAGTACATGACAGTACCCCCCCACTCACCGAGCGCCTCCTGGCGCACTCGAGGAGGAAACCTGGCGGCAACGGAGGAAATCCTCGATCAGCGCACGGTCCAGCACGTCCCGAGAGGGAACCCAACTCCTCTCCTCAGGACCGTACCCCTCCCAATCTACGAGGTACTGGTGACCACGGCCCCGAGGACGCATGTCCAAAATTCTACGGACCCTGTAGATGGGTGCGCCCTCGACAAGGATGGGGGGGGGGGGGGAAGACGAGCGGGGGCGCGAAGGACGGGCTTGATGCAGGAGACATGGAAGACCGGGTGGACGCGACGAAGGTATCGCGGAAGAAGAAGTCGAATTGCGACAGGATTAATGACCCGAGAAATACGGAACGGACCAATGAACCGCGGGGTCAACTTGCGAGAAGCCGTCTTAAGGGGAAGGTTCTGAGTGGAGAGCCAAACTCTCTGACCGCGACAATATCTAGGACTCTTAGTTCTACGCTTATTAGCAGCCCTCACAGTCTGCGTCCTATAACGGCAAAGTGCAGACCTGACCCTCTTCCAGGTGCGCTCGCAACGTTGGACAAAAGCCTGAGCGGAGGGGACGCTGGACTCGGCGAACTGAGATGAGAACAGCGGAGGCTGGTACCCGAGGCTACTCTGAAAAGGAGATAGCCCGGTCGCAGACGAAGGAAGCGAGTTGTGGGCGTACTCTGCCCAGGGGAGCTGTTCTGACCAAGACGCAGGGTTGCGAAAAGAAAGACTGCGTAAGATGCGACCAATAGTCTGATTGGCCCGTTCTGCTTGACCGTTAGACTGGGGGTGAAAGCCGGAAGAGAGACTGACGGAAGCCCCAATCAAACGGCAAAACTCCCTCCAAAATTGAGACGTGAATTGCGGACCTCTGTCCGAAACGACGTCTGACGGAAGGCCATGAATTCTGAAAACATTCTCGATGATGATTTGTGCCGTCTCTTTAGCAGAAGGAAGCTTAGCAAGGGGAATGAAATGAGCCGCCTTAGAGAACCTATCGACAACCGTAAGAATAACAGTCTTCCCCGCTGACGAAGGCAGTCCGGTGACAAAATCTAAGGCGATGTGAGACCACGGTCGAGAGGGAATGGGAAGCGGCCTGAGACGGCCGGCAGGAGGGGAGTTACCGGACTTAGTCTGCGCGCAGACCGAACAAGCAGCCACGAAACGACGCGTGTCATGCTCCCGGGTGGGCCACCAAAAACGCTGGCGAATGGAAGCAAGCGTACCCCGAACGCCAGGGTGGCCGGCTAACTTGGCAGAGTGAGCCCACTGAAGAACGGCCAGACGAGTAGGAACGGGAACGAAAAGAAGGTTCCTAGGACAAGCGCGCGGCGACGGAGTGTGAGTGAGCGCTTGCTTTACCTGCCTCTCAATTCCCCAGACAGTCAACCCGACAACACGCCCCTCAGGGAGAATCCCCTCGGGGTCAGTGGAGGCTACTGAAGAACTGAAGAGACGAGATAAAGCATCAGGCTTGGTGTTCTTAGAGCCCGGACGATAAGAAATCACGAACTCGAAACGAGCGAAAAACAGCGCCCAACGCGCCTGACGCGCATTAAGTCGTTTGGCAGAACGGATGTACTCAAGGTTCCTATGGTCAGTCCAAACGACAAAAGGAACGGTCGCCCCCTCCAACCACTGTCGCCATTCGCCTAGGGCTAACCGGATGGCGAGCAGTTCGCGGTTTCCCACATCATAGTTACGTTCCGACGGCGACAGGCGATGAGAAAAATACGCGCATGGGTGGACCTTGTCGTCAGAGAGGGAGCGCTGAGAAAGAATGGCTCCCACGCCCACCTCTGACGCGTCAACCTCGACAACGAACTGTCTAGAGACGTCAGGTGTAACAAGGATAGGAGCGGATGTAAAACGATTCTTGAGGAGATCAAAAGCTCCCTGGGCGGAAACTGACCACTTAAAGCACGTCTTGACAGAAGTAAGGGCTGTGAGAGGAGCTGCCACCTGACCGAAATTACGGATGAAACGACGATAGAAGTTCGCGAAGCCGAGAAAGCGCTGCAGCTCGACGCGTGACTTAGGGGCGGGCCAATCAATGACAGCTTGGACCTTAGCGGGATCCATCTTAATGCCTTCAGCGGAAATAACAGAACCGAGAAATGTGACGGAGGAGGCATGAAAAGAGCACTTCTCAGCCTTCACAAAAAGACAATTCTCTAAAAGGCGCTGGAGGACACGTCGAACGTGCTGAACATGAATCTGGAGTGACGGTGAAAAAATCAGGATGTCGTCAAGGTAAACGAAAACAAAGATGTTCAGCATGTCTCTCAGGACATCATTGACTAATGCCTGAAAGACAGCTGGAGCGTTAGCGAGGCCGAAAGGAAGAACCCGGTATTCAAAGTGCCCTAACGGAGTGTTAAACGCCGTCTTCCACTCGTCCCCCTCCCTGATGCGCACGAGATGGTAAGCGTTACGAAGGTCCAACTTAGTGAAAAACCTGGCTCCCTGCAGGATCTCGAAGGCTGAAGACATAAGAGGAAGCGGATAACGATTCTTCACTGTTATGTCATTCAGCCCTCGATAATCTATGCAGGGGCGCAGAGACCCGTCCTTCTTCTTGACAAAAAAAAACCCCGCTCCGGCGGGAGAGGAGGAGGGGACTATGGTACCGGCGTCAAGAGCTACAGACAAATAATCTTCGAGAGCCTTACGTTCGGGAGCCGACAGAGAGTATAGTCTACCCCGGGGGGGGGTGGTTCCCGGAAGGAGATCAATACTACAATCATACGACCGGTGTGGAGGAAGAGAGGTGGCCCTGGACCGACTGAACACCGTGCGCAGATCGTGATATTCCTCCGGCACCCCTGTCAAATCACCAGGCTCCTCCTGTGAAGAAGAGACAGAGGAAACAGGAGGGATAGCAGACATTAAACATTTCACATGACAAGAGACGTTCCAGGAGAGGATAGAATTACTAGACCAATTAATGGAAGGATTATGACAAACTAGCCAGGGATGGCCCAAAACAACAGGTGTAAAAGGTGAACGAAAAATTAAAAAAGAAATGGTTTCACTATGATTACCAGAGACAGTGAGGGTTAAAGGTAGCGTCTCACGCTGAATCCTGGGGAGAGGACTACCATCCAGGGCGAACAAGGCCGTGGGCTCCTTTAACTGTCTGAGAGGAATGTCATGTTCCCGAGCCCAGGTCTCGTCCATAAAACAGCCCTCCGCCCCAGAGTCTATTAAGGCACTGCAGGAAGCTGACGAACCGGTCCAGCGTAGATGGACCGACAAGGTAGTGCAGGATCTTGAAGGAGAGACAGGAGTAGTAGCGCTCACCAGTAGCCCTCCGCTTACTGATGAGCTCTGGCCTTTTACTGGACATGAAGTGACAAAATGACCAGCGGAACCGCAATAGAGACAGAGGCGGTTGGTGATTCTCCGTTCCCTCTCCTTAGTCGAGATGCAGATACCTCCCAGCTGCATGGGCTCAGCACCCGAGCCGGCAGAGGAAGATGGTAGTGATGCGGAGAGGGGGGCAACGGAGAACGCGAGCTCCTTTCCACGAGCTCGGTGACGAAGATCAACCCGTCGCTCAATGCGAATAGCGAGTTCAATCAAGGAATCCACGCTGGAAGGAACCTCCCGGGAGAGAATCTCATCCTTTACCTCTGCGCGGAGACCCTCCAGAAAACGAGCGAGCAAAGCCGGCTCGTTCCAGCCACTGGAGGCAGCAAGAGTGCGAAACTCAATAGAGTAGTCTGTTATGGATCGATTACCTTGACATAGGGAAGACAGGGCCCTGGAAGCCTCCTCCCCAAAAACAGATCGATCAAAAACCCGTATCATCTCCTCCTTAAAGTCCTGATACTGGTTAGTACACTCAGCCCTTGCCTCCCAGATTGCCGTGCCCCACTCACGAGCCCGTCCAATAAGGAGAGATATGACGTAGGCGACACGAGCAGTGCTCCTGGAGAAAGTGTAGGGCTGGAGAGAAAACACAATATCACACTGGGTGAGGAACGAGCGGCATTCAGTGGGCTCCCCAGAGTAACACGGCGGGTTATTGATTCTGGGCTCCGGAGATTCGAAAGCCCTGGAAGTGGCCGGTGGATCGAGGCGGAGATGGTGAACCTGTTCTGTGAGGTTGGAGACTTGGGTGGCCAGGGTCTCAACGGCATGTCGAGCAGCAGACAATTCCTGCTCGTGTCTGCCTAGCATCGCTCCCTGGATCCCGACGGCTGAGTGGCGAGGATCCGAAGTCGCTGGGTCCATTCTTGGTCGGATTCTTCTGTTACGGTGCGTGAATGAGGACCCAAAAGCGAATTAACTTAAACAGAGCTTCTTTAATTACCAAACATAGGTAGGCTCAGACGGACCGGCAGATTCCGACAGGACAAGACAAGGTTACAGCAAACATGACGACAGTCTGGTTCAGGCATGAAACACAACAAACAAGAATCCGACAAGGACAGGAGCAGAAACAGAGAGAGATATAGGGACCTAATCAGAGGGAAAAAGGGAACAGGTGGGAAAAGGGGTGACGAGGTGGTTAGGAGGAGACAAGGCACAGCTGGGGGAAAGAGGGGGAGAAAAGGTAACCTAACAACGACCAGCAGAGGGAGACAGGGTGAAGGGAAAGGACAGAGACAAGACACAACATGACAGTACATGACAGTTTCCATTGATCATCCTTGAGTTGTTTCTACAACTTGATTGGAATCCAGCTGTGGTAAAGTCAATTGATTGAACATGATTTGGAAAGGCAAACACCTGTCTATGTAAGGTCCCACAGTTGACAGTGCATGTCAGAAGAAAAACCAAGCCACAAGGAAGAAGGAATTGTCCGTAGAGCTCAGAGACAGTATTGTGTTGAAGCTCAGATCTGCAGAAGGGTACCTGTTGCAGGAATTCAATTCCTCTATGTTTTAACAACCAATTAAAATTAAACACTCTGTCAATTCATAAGGATATGTATGACCCTTATTAGTATAAAAATGGACAGAGCCCAGTCTTAAAGTCAAACAGCAGCCTTTATTCACGAGAGTACTGCTCCTTACACATTTTACCACAGGTTATAAACTGAAAATGATGTCATTAGTTTCAATACCAACCCGTGCCATCTCCGCTCTAATACAAAGGCTGTATGGTTCTCACATCAGCTCGCCCTATTAAGATGATATATGACTTGAGCTTCGGACAGCTGGTGTAGTAGATAAGCCTTCTAGCCAGTCTGGCTATGAGTTCATTCATTTCTACCATAGTACAGACAGTCATTGTTCTAATTCTTGATTATATTTGCACACATTATATTCAGTACTAAGATTAAAAAGAAAATTCATACATATACAGTAACATAATAGTATTCTGATTAGTCAGTCCTGATTGAAATGTATACATAATTAGTCATCATTGATAAAAATTCCCTTAACAGTAGCAAAAAAAATTCTGCAGCATTGAATATCCCCAAGAACACAGTGGTCTCCATCATTCTTAAATGGAAGAAGTTTGGAACCACCAAGACTCTCCCTAGAGCTGGCCACCCGGCCAAACTGAGCAATCGGGGGAGAAGGGCCTTGGTCAGGGAGGGGAGGAGACCAAGAACCCCATGGTCCAAAGTTACTCTGTGGAGATGGGAAAACCTTCCAGAAGGACAACCACCTATGCAGCACTCTACCAATCAGGCCTTTATGGTAGAGTGGCCAAACGAAAGCCACTCCTCAGTAAAAGGTACATGATTGCCCGCTTGGAGTTTGACAAAAGGCACCTAACGGACTCTCAGACCATGAGATGCAAGATTCTCTGGTCTGATGAAACCAAGATTGAAGTCTTTGGCCTGAATGCCAAGCATCACGTCTGGAGGAAACCTGGCACCACCCCTACGGTGAAGCATGGTGGTGGCAGCATCATGCTGTGGAAATGTTTTTCAGCGGCAGGGACTGGGAGACTAGTCAGGATTGAGGGAAAGATCAACAGAGCAAAGTACAGAGAAATCATTGATGAAAACCTGCTCCAGAGCACTCAGGACCTTAGACTGTGGCAAATGTTCACCTTCCAACAGGACACCGACCCTAAGCACGCATCCAAAACAACACAGGAGTGGCTTCGGGACAAGTATCTGAATGCCCTTGAGTGGCCCAGCCAGAGCCCGGACTTGAACCCAACTGAACATCTCTGGAGAGACCTGAAAATAGCTGTGCAGCGACGCTCCCCATTTTATTTTTTTATTTTTCATATGTTTGCAAAAATGTCTAAAAACCTGTTTTTGCTTTGTCATTATTGTGTGTAGATTGATGAGAGAAAAAAATATTTTATAAATTTTAGAATAAGGTTGTCAGGTAACAAAATGTGAAAAAAGTCAAGGTGTCTTAATACTTTCCAAATGCTCTGGATAATGTACGTATTATACTCAGTCTAGTTATGGCACAAGTTCACAATGAAGCAGCATCAAGCTCACACAATTAACCTGCTGCCAGAAAATGGACACAATCAACCTCCGCCAATCAAAATTATAAAATTAAAATGCAAATGCTGAAGGCTTTCTCCAGACAGTTAAGCGTAATGAAAAGTAACTTAATATTGTATTAATTTTTAAATGCCAGGAATAGGAGATGCATGTAAGAACGTCTTCAAAGTGGACAAGTGAACTGCTCTGCCCACAACCGTAAGGCTCTCCAGAGGGTAGTGAGGTCTGCACAACGCATCACCGGTGGCAAACTACCTGCCCTCCAGGACACCTACACCACCCGATGTCACAGGAAGGCCATAAAGATCATCAAGGACAACAACCACCCGAGCCACTGCCTGTTCACCCCGCTATCATCCAGAAGGCGAGGTCAGTACAGGTGCATCAAAGCTGGGACCGAGAGACTGAAAAACAGCTTCTATCTCAAGGCCATCAGACTGTTAAACAGCCACCACTAACATTGAGTGGCTGCTGCCAACACACTGACTCAACTCCAGCCACTTTAATAATGGGAATTGATGGGAATTGATGTAAAATATATCACTAGCCACTGCTACTTAATATAATGTTTACATACCCTACATTATTTATCTCATATGTATACGTATATACTGTACTCTATATCATCTACTGCATCTTTATGTAATACATGTAACACTAGCCACTTTAAACTAGCCACTTTGTTTACATACTCATCTCATATGTATATACTGTACTCGATACCATCTACTGCATCTTGCCTATGCCGCTCTGTACCATCACTCATTCATATATCTTTATGTACATATTCTTTATCCCTTTACACTTGTGTGTATAAGGTAGTAGTTTTGGAATTGTTAGCTAGATTACTCGTTGGTTATTACTGCATTGTTGGAACCAGAAGCACAAGAATTTCGCTACACTTGCATTAACATCTGCTAACCATGTGTATGTGACAAATAAAATTTGATTTGATTTGAAATGTACCACGACTTTGTTTCAGAGGGATTGAGTGTGCATCACCCATAGCATTGATCATTCCACGCATTGCGTCTCCGCACAAAATTAAACCTAAACAGCAAATGAAGTCTGTGGTTGTCTTGGTAGCCATCTGGTAATTCTCCTAGTGAAAATGTGAGTGTTAGAGATGTGGTGGAGGAGCGTGTGCCTGTTGTCTCATCTGTCCTGGTGAAGTTTGGAAGAGTTGTCTCTCGCCTTGACACTGTCATGAAAGAACTGAAACTAAGCGTGTCAGGGTTTGGGGGAGCTGGGGGTGTATTTTGCTTTGCAGATTACCGAGGGGTTCCTTGGGCGTTATGAAGAGTGAGGAGTAGTAGGATCTCTAAGAAGTAAAGGGTTAATCATGTGCCTCACTGAGCAGTGAAGAGACAAGAAGAGGTCCAAACAGGTGGTGCAGCTTCTCTATCAGAGACTTCACACCAGACAGGGCTGGTGAAGGGAGAACGTCTCATAATAATGAATGGAATGGAGTAAATGGAATGGAATCAAATGCATGAAAAGCAGGTGTTAGATGTGTTAGAGACCCTTCCATTCAGCCATTACTGTGAGCCCGTGCTCCCCATTTAAAGTGCCACCACTGTTTCACACACACTCAGCATTTTGCAACCACACTCAGTCGTCCTGGCTCTGTGAAGAGGCACACGTTCACTGATTATTTTCCACAGTTGATATTCAAAGATTGTTGCTAGGATAAAGGCTTGAATTTGGTCAAGTGAATAGATACATAATGATTAAGAGCAAAGCAGTTCTTCTTTAGTATGAAGCCTGTGATACAATCAGAAGAGAAGCTGCTGATCAGTGTGTCAATGTAAAATGTCAGTGAACCTCCGTAGGGTTAGGGTTAAGGCTAGGGTTAGATCTGAGCCGGGATGTGGACAGGAAGCTGGGGTTAGGGTTGAACTGGGATGTGGACATGACGCTAAGGTTAGGGTTGAACCAGGATGTGGACATGAAGCTGGGGTTAGGGTTGAACTGGGATGTGGACATGACGCTAAGGTTAGGGTTGAACCAGGATGTGGACATGAAACTAGGGTTAGGGTTGAACCAGGATGTGGACATGAAGCTAGGGTTAGGGTTGAACCAGGATGTGGACAGGAAGCTAGGGTTAGGGTTGAACCAGGATGTGGACATGAAGCTAGGGTTACATGCTGATCAGACCGGACACATCGCGTGCGCAAGCATCACAAAATACATTTAGAAATCCATGTTATTCAATTATTGCACCCACACTGCTCGTGCTACGAGCATCTGCATTGCCAAGGGCTAAAATAGAACTCCTTTCTATTTCTATGCAGATCGCGCTGAAAGTCCTGCCTCTCCCATCTCCTCATTGGTTTATAGAAGCAGGTACCCAATTGCCATCTCCTCCCTGGTTATACCCACGTGGGTGATTGAAAGACGAACTGTTTTGCCGGTGGTTGTGGTAATACTATGAAAGTTTGAATGCTATCACCATATAAGTTCAAAGATGAAAAAGCCTGGAAGGAGGAGAGATGACTAGAAACGATTTGGTTGGCCGTTTTGTGTGGAATAATTGTCGGAGTATAGAACTTGTGCTTTTCAGGTAAAATAACAACTCAATGTTTATATCCCAGGACAAATTAGCTAGCAACAGCAAGCTAGCTAAATAGGACTAATTAGCTAGCAAGTGCAAGCTAACAAGCTAAATTGCCATACATGTTTAATGCTTTAAGGCCTGTCCCCATATTAATGTCATTGGTTCAGAGTTTGTTTTGATATTTTTACCTGCGTGTCGTGATTGCTTTTGTTGTAGGGGGGCAAAATGCATTTATGCACGATGGCGCATGCGCGCAGCCGGTTTGGGTTCCGTGTAGGGGTTTAACCAGGATGTGGACATGAAGCTAGGGTTAGGGAGGTTTTAACCAGGATGTGGACATGAAGCTAGGGTTAGGGAGGGTTTAATCAGGATGTTGACATGAAGCTAGGGTTAGGTAGGGTTAAGCCAGGATGTTGACATGAAGCTAGGGTTAGGGAGGGTTTAACCAGGATGTGGACATGAAGCTAGGGTTAGGGAGGGTTTAACCAGGATGTGGACATGAAGCTAGGGTTAGGGAGGGTTTAACCAGGATGTGGACATGAAGCTAGGGTTAGGGAGGGTTTAACCAGGATGTGGACATGAAGCTAGAGTTAGGGAGGGAGAAGCCAGGATGTGGACATGCATTTAGGGTTAGGGTTGAACCAGGATGTTGACACGACGCTAGGGTTAGGGAGGGTTTAACCAGGATGTGGACATGAAGCTAGGGTTAGGGAGGGTTTAATCAGGATGTTGACATGAAGCTAGGGTTAGGTAGGGTTAAGCCAGGATGTTGACATGAAGCTAGGGTTAGGGAGAGTTTAACCAGGGTGTTGACATGAAGCTAGGGTTAGGGAGGGTTTAACCAGGATGTGGACATGAAGCTAGGGTTAGGGAGGGTTTAACCAGGATGTTGACATGAAGCTAGGTTTAGGTAGGGTTAAGCCAGGATGTAGACATGAAGCTAGGATTAAGGAGGGTTTAACCAGGATGTGGACATGAAGCTAGGGTTAGGGTTGGTTAAGCCAGGATGTTGACATGAAGCTAGGGTTAGGAAGGGTTTAACCATGATGTAGACATGAGGCTAGGGTTAGGGAGGGTTAAGCGAGGATGTTGACATGAAGCTAGGGTTAGGGAGGGTTTAACCAGGATGTGGACATGAAGCTAGGGTTAGGGAGGGCTTAACCAGGATGTGGACATGAAGCTAGGGTTAGGTAGGGTTAAGCCAGGATGTAGACATGAAGCTAGGGTTAGGTAGGGTTTAATCCAGATGTGGACATGAAGATAGGGTTAGGGAGGGTTAAGCCAGGATGTAGACATGAAGCTAGGGTTAGGGAGGGTTTAACCAGGATGTGGACATGAAGCTAGGGTTAGGTAGGGTTAAGCCAGGATGTTGACATGAAGCTAGGGTTAGGGAGAGTTTAACCAGGGTGTTGACATGAAGCTAGGGTTAGGGAGGGTTTAACCAGGATGTGGACATGAAGCTAGGGTTAGGGAGGGTTTAACCAGGATGTGGACATGAAGCTAGGGTTAGGGAGGGTTTAACCAGGATGTGGACATGAAGCTAGAGTTAGGGAGGGAGAAGCCAGGATGTGGACATGCATTTAGGGTTAGGGTTGAACCAGGATGTTGACATGACGCTAGGGTTAGGGAGGGTTTAACCAGGACGTGGACATGAAGCTAGGGTTAAGGAGTGTTAAGCCAGGATGTAGACATAGGGTTAGAATCTAGGGTTAGAGCTGACATGACCTTTACTAGTCACAGGGCTGTATACTCTGATGAGCACTAGTCACAGGTCTGTATAATCTGACGAGCACTAGTCACAGGTCTGTATAATCTGACGAGCACTACTCACAGGGCTGTATACTCTGACGAGCACTCGTCACAGCGCTTTTTACTCTGGCGAGCACTAGACACAGGGATGTATACTCTGATAGAGATGTCTCTCCCCTGACATACATACACAATAATCTGCTGCCCTCAGTAATGAGACAGCCCTCAGCTCGCCCCTCAAGCACTTGTCATGTCAATCATGATTTCCACCAGAATCCAGTCAATTTGAAATGGCAGTAATAATAGCCAAGACAGCTCTGAAGAACATTAAATACAGTAATAGAGCTATGAGCCAACTATAGACACTCTGCAGTTGACAGAGTGTTGCTTTAACCCAGAGAGACATACACAGAGACTCATCCATTTTGTAAATTGAGGTGTGGAGAACGAAAGGCATGTTAACATGTTATTTGAAATGCTCAAGCAACGGGGAAAAAATGTGTGTTATTGACTTTTTCTAAGAGAAAGACACTCTGGGGGCAGTGATCAGGGCAGTGATCAGGGCAGTGATCAGGGCCGTGATTAGGGCAGTGACAGGGCTGTATACTCTGATGAGCACTAGTCACAGGGCAGTGATTAGGGCAGTGATCAGGGCAGAAATTAGGGCAGTGATCAATCAATAAATTGCTGGTTCTAATAAAAAAGAATGCCCTTATAAACTTGGCCATGGTTGGTTGGTGTACATCTGGGAGGTCAAACTCCTTCCATGAAGGGCCTAGTGTCTAACAGTCTGCAATTAAGACCTAGACAACCAGGTGAGGGGAGTTCCTTACAAATTAGTGACCTTAATTCATAAATCAAGTGCAAGAGAGGAGCGACAACATGCAGACACTCAGCCCTCCATGGAATGAGCTTGACACATGTTGTGTACATAATTAGCCTACCCCTGTGTGTAAAACAGAAGCCTTTATTTCACTTACTGTAGGTGTACAGTACATTGTTTAACACATAATATGTGTCTGTCAGTCCCAGAGATTGATAGGTGCTGAAATATCAATATCTCTCTGTTAGACTCTCAGGTCTGGATGGATTAAAACAGCTGATGTTATCTTTCTGATGTCTAGACAGGTGACAAGGGAAGATCAGGTTGAACAGCCACCTCTACATCTACTGCCTGAAGCAGAGTGGATGACAATGACTGGGGAACAGACAGACGTTGAAGAATGCACACTTTGGCCTGCAATAGCATTTCAAGTCTGTGTTCCCTGAGGGCATAGACACAGATGGACACACACACTCAGTCACACACTTCTGGACAAGCACATGCATGCACGTGCACACGCACACACTCCGTTAAAATCACTGGCCTTGTCTTTTGTGGAGCAGGGCTGTCCATCTGAGCCAGCTGTGACTGTTTGTCAATCATTTACTGTTCTTCATGTAACACTGATCGCATGTACACACTTGGGTTCATCGTCTCCCCTCGCCCAACGTCCCCCTTCTCCCACTGTCCCCTGGGTGTGAAAATATTCCTGAAGATATGAACACTGCTGAAGGGTTTCTTACGACACTTTGTCATTTTATGTTGAATATAAGTAGCAGTCAAACAGCTTGCACAATGGCTTCAGAGAATTATGTTGCCTGAACAGATTGTCCGAATTTCGAAAATTCTGTAACTATCTTAAGGGAAATGGGCTGATACTGATACAATGCATACACACACAAACTTAACATTTTGACAAATCCCTCTTTTGCATAAGCAATCCCAATAAAACTCTGAGTGGACACCTGCCTTTATGAATACCCTCTGATAATTCAGGAAAATTAAATTACCCTTCAAAAAAATATGTATACATGGGAAATGTATTCAGGTGATCAGTCAACCAGACCCTGGTGCAGGTGGAGGACCAGCAGGGAGAGCACGTCATGTCCGAGTCCCACTGAGGGACTGGCCACCAGCAGAGAGAGACTGAGAGAGGCTGTCACCAGGGCTGACATGAGGAGACCAGTGGGCTGAGAGTGGCTGGCTGGCCTGGCTGCACATGGACCTCCTTGCACACTATAGCTCTTGACATGTGTACTGTATGTGGAGAGAAGGGAAGGAGCCTGAATAAACACTTGGGTGGACAGACTAGTTTTACTGTCTACTGTAAAGCCAGAGCCAGATTCAGGACCATGGACAGCAACACTTTTCTATGCTGGAAGATGGACTAGATACACAAGACATTTCAGCATGCCTGTTGTTTTAGCATGCCTGTTGTTTTATCATGCCTGTTGTTTTAGCATGCCTGTTGTTTTAGCATGCCTGTTGTTTTAGCACGCCTGTTGTTTTAGCACGCCTGTTGTTTTAGCACGCCTGTTGTTTTAGCACGCCTGTTGTTTTGGCATGCCTGCTGTTTTAGCATGCCTGTTGTTTTAGCATGCCTGTTGTTTTGGCTTGCCTGTTGTTTTGGCTGGCCTGTTGTTTTGGCATGCCTGTTGTTTTAGCATGCCTGTTGATTTAGCATGCCTGTTGATTTAGCATGCCTGTTGTTTTGGCATGCCTGTTAATTTAGCATGCCTGTTGATTTAGCATGCCTGTTGTTTTGGCATGCCTGTTGTTTTGGCATGCCTGTTTTAGCATGCCTGTTGATTTAGCATGCCTGTTGTTTTAGCATGCCTGTTGATTTAGCATGCCTGTTGTTTTGGCATGCATGTTAATTTAGCATGCCTGTTGATTTAGCATGCCTGTTGTTTTGGCATGCATGTTGTTTTGGCATGCCTGTTTTAGCATGCCTGTTGATTTAGCATTCCTGTTGTTTTAGCATGCCTGTTGTTTTAGCATGCCTGTTTTAGCACGCCTGTTGTTTTAGCACGCTTGTTGTTTTAGCATGCCTGTTGTTTTGGCATGCCTGTTGTTTTGGCATGCCTGTTGTTTTGGCATGCCTGTTTTAGCATGTCTGTTGATTTAGCATGCCTGTTGTTTTAGCATGCCTGTTGTTTTAGCATGCCTGTTTTAGCACGCCTGTTGTTTTAGCACGCCTGTTGTTTTAGCATGCCTGTTGTTTTAGCATGCCTGTTTTAGCATGCCTGTTATACTAACTGTACTGGTACAGTAAACTATGTATCTTTTATATTTGTGTGCTTCATGCGTTCCTTGAGATTAGAAAACCATCAGGGCTGTCTTGATGAGCTGCATCGTTAACATGGAAATAATGATATCTGTGAAATTCCACAATAACAGAATGATTGGTATTTTCTTGACATACCCTTTAAAGTGAAAAATCTGATTTTTCTTTTTCCGTGGAATTGCCCATCTGCTATTTGTCATGCCATTAATTTACTGTATGGTAACCTTTTTAAAGACTCCTCTCTACGCCTTCACTCTGCCACAATGGATCAACGAAGCACAGAAAAATCTGTCATAACATGTTATTCTAAAAGGAATAGGAGCACCGCTTTATTCACAGTCAGTGTGGAATAGTCATGATATGTTATTCTTAAAGGAATAGGAGCACCTCTTTATTCACAGTCAGTGTGGAACAGTCATGATATGTTATTCTTAAAGGAATAGGAGCACCTCTTTATTCACAGTCAGTGTGGAACAGTCATGATATGTTATTCTTAAAGGAATAGGAGCACCTCTTTATTCACAGTCAGTGTGGAACAGTCATGATATGTTATTCTTAAAGGAATAGTAGCACCTCTCAGTTCACAGTCAGTGTAGAACAGTCTTGACATGTTATTCTTGCGGTACTATTGCCTCAACTGAGTTGAGTGTCAGTTAATCTTGTTTTTCAAGCAAATTTTACATCCTCAAATTGATAATCTGTTTAGTTAATCTTGTTTTTCAACCACAATGTATACCTTCAAATTGATAATCTGTTTAGCGAATCTTGTTCTTCAACCAAATGTTATACCCTCAAATTGATCATCTTATCAGGATAAGGTAAGACCCAGATGCAGACCGTGTTGAAGTAGCAATGTTTATTACAGCAACAGGGGCTAAGGTACAGGTAGGCAGGCTCAGGGTCAGGTCATGCAGAGGTCGGTAATCCAGAGACTGGGCTAAGGTACAGGCAGGCAGGCTCAGGGTCAGGTCATGCAGAGGTCGGTAATCCAGAGACTGGGCTAAGGTACAGGACGGCAGGCTCAGGGTCAGGTCATGCAGAGGTCGGTAATCCAGAGACTGGGCTAAGGTACAGGCAGGCAGGCTCAGGGTCAGGTCATGCAGAGTGGTCAGGCGGGCGGGCTCAGGGTCAGGACAGGCAAGGGTCAAAAGCAGGAGGACGAGAAAAGAGAGACTGGGGGAAAGCAGGAGCTGATACAAAAACACTGGTTGACTTGACAAACAAGACAAACCGGCACAGACTGACAGAAAACACAGGTATAAGTACCCAGCGGATAATGGGGAAGATGGGCAACACCTGGGGGGAAGACAAGCACAAAGACAGGTGAAACAGATCAGGACGTGACACATCTGTTTAGTTCATTTTGTTCTTCAACCAAATGTTATACCCTCAAGTTCTGTTTATGTTGGAAGTGGTAGTCGACAGGTGGTGGTCAACTATAATTCAGGGGATAAATACATGATTAATGCTGCATTGTACATATTTCATAAAACAAGTTGTAATCAATTATGAACGAGTCGAGGTACCGACAGCGGTCCATGGCTGAGTTATACAAAGTCAATTACCCCCTTTAAAACAAGATATCAATTCCTGCATTTCCACTTCAAAGGGCTGAGAGAGCAAAGCAGCTTGCTGAGCCTCCAATGACTGTGGCACTGAAGTCAGCACTTGAAAGAGATTCCACAAAACCCTGCTTCTAATTTGGGAACCTTTCCAAATAAAATCAAACCTTGCTGTTGGGTTATAGAGCAGCATTTTTCTATTTGAACAATGTAAGATCTGTATATGTCCAAGCCAGTCAGACAAGACCATCTGGACAATAAATTAAGTCTAGCGTGTAAATATAATGTCACCTTTCCCATTAACAGAGTATCCCTTCACAGATTAAAGACTCATCACATTTTGGAGGGGAGGACAGGAAGACAGATTAGGCCTCATAAACTAGAGGTTGTTAGAAGCTGAAGGGTTTATGAGCTAATTGAAATCAGTTTGCTTGATATGACTTCATGAATTGGTGATGTGGTAATGAGAGGTTTCAATTGAGAGGTTTTTCTTTACAAGGTAATGAGAGGATGTTTCTCTTTACAAGGTAATGAGAGGATGTTTCTCTTTACAAGGTAATGAGAGGATGTTTCTCTTTACAAGGTAATGAGAGGATGTTTCTCTTTACAAGGTAATGAGAGGATGTTTCTCTTTACAAGGTAATGAGAGGATGTTTCTCTTTACACGGTAATGAGAGGATGTTTCTCTTTACGAGGTAATGAGAGGATGTTTCTCTTTACACGGTAATGAGAGGATGTTTCTCTTTACAAGGTAATGAGAGGATGTTTCTCTTTACACGGTAATGAGAGGATGTTTCTCTTTACAAGGTAATGAGAGGATGTTTCTCTTTACACGGTAATGAGAGGATGTTTCTCTTTACAAGGTAATGAGAGGATGTTTCTCTTTACACGGTAATGAGAGGATGTTTCTCTTTACAAGGTAATGAGAGGATGTTTCTCTTTACACGGTAATGAGAGGATGTTTCTCTTTACAAGGTAATGAGAGGATGTTTCTCTTTACAAGGTAATGAGAGGATGTTTCTCTTTACACGGTAATGAGAGGATGTTTCTCTTTACAAGGTAATGAGAGGATGTTTCTCTTTACAAGGTAATGAGAGGATGTTTCTCTTTACAAGGTAATGAGAGGATGTTTCTCTTTACACGGTAATGAGAGGATGTTTCTCTTTACAAGGTAATGAGAGGATGTTTCTCTTTACACGGTAATGAGAGGATGTTTCTCTTTACAAGGTAATGAGAGGATGTTTCTCTTTACACGGTAATGAGAGGATGTTTCTCTTTACAAGGTTAATTTAGCTCCTCTACAACTATGTGGCATCATTAAGTTGGAGATCAGGGCCCTGATCATTAATGGAATGAGACTCATTAAAGTGAAGAGAGGACTTTTCTCAGTCCCTCCTCATCCCTCATCGAACACACACACACACACACACACACACACACACACACACACACACACACACACACACACACACACACACACACACACACACACACACACACACACACACACACACACACACACACACACACACGCACACACACACACACACACACACACACGCACACACACACCTTCCACTGCATGACCGATGCAGCATGGAGGAATGACATCCCTTTATCAAAGCAACAAGGGCAACATAATGCATCCTTGACTCCCAACCTCCCCAATTACCTTTACTGGTCTTATTCTCTCTATGCTATCTCCCCCTGTGCATCCATATGCCCCTTCATCCCGAACACTCCATCCTTCACCCCTCCCTCCAGAACACTCCATACTTCACCCCTCCACCCAGAACACCCCATCCTTCACCCCTCCACCCAGAACACCCCATCTTTCACCCATCCCTCCAGATCATGCCATCCTTCACCCTTTCATCCAGAACACTCCATCCTTCACCCCTCTTCCAGAACCCTCCATCCTTCACCCATCCCTCCAGATCACTCCATCCTTCACCCCTCCTCCAGAACACTCCGTCCTTCACCCCTCCCCCAGAACACCCCATCCTTCACTCCTCTCTCCAGAACACCCCATCCTTCACTCCTCCACCCAGAACACCCCATCCTTCACCCCTCCCCTCAGAACACCCCATTCTTCACACAGAACACCTAGAACACCCCATCCTTCAACCCTCCATCCAGAACACCCCATCCTTCACCCCTCCCTCCAGAACACCCCATCCTTCACCCCTCCATCCAGAACACCTCATCTTTCACCCCTCCACCCAGAACACCCTATCCTTCACCCCTCCACCCAGAACACCCCATCCCTTCACACCTCCATCCAGAACACCCCATCCTTCACTCATCCCTCCAGAACACCCCATCCTTCACTCCTACCTCCAGAACACCCCATCCTTCACCCCTCCACCCTTCACCCCTCCACCCTACACCCCTCCACCCTTCACCCCTCCACCCTACACCCCTCCATCCTTCACCCCTACACCCCTCCACCCTACACCCCTCCCTCCAAAAATGACCCGTTCTTCTCCTCTCCGCTTCCCTTGCAAGCATCTCCAGACCTCGAGTGTCAATGATTTAAACGGATTGCTCATCCAGCCAGTTAACCTTCCCATCCCATAAAAAAGTTTAATTGGTTTGCTATAGAAAGCAGCCTTTTACATGCTGGGGATCATCCCAGGGCTTGATTAATGCTTCTCTAATCAATGAGTGTCTGGTAGACCCGCCTCTTCAGTCATCCTGTAAAGGGGAACAGCTGGCCTTTCCAAAGTTCACAGCGAGGGGGAGGGGGGGTGGATCAAGCAGGGGGTCAGTCAAACCACTTATACACATGAACAAAACCCCTGTGCTATTTTCAAGGAGTGACCAAAAATGTGTGAAAGGATCAAAGGCCTAACAATGTAAAGAACGGGTGTTTGTATGTGTTTCCATGGAAGTGTGTGTTTCCATGGATGCGTGTGTTTCCATGGATGTGTGTGTGAGGTGTGACTATATGTGACAGACAAAGAGACAGGAAGAAAAATAGGCATCTGAATTGAAACTAACTCATACACATACACGAAATGTAATCACATTATTAGAGTATAGGAGAGGTGTTTCATGTGGTGACATCACAGAGAAAGACTTCTAGATGTATTGCTATTGTAATTTCCTCTTCAAGTAGAAGGGGTTATCATTCTCACAGCTAAAGGTGCTGAGGGTGTTGTGTTGTGTTCAGGACAGATTTGAATAAGACTGGGAACCGGCCCACAGCCTGCTGGGATGTATGAATATCAATGTCACCACCAACTGAGCTGGGTGACAGATTGGGAAATATCAATTCATCATGACTTCAGAATGTGACCTGGACACTATACACAACGGCTCTCCTACACTTTGCTTTGTTGACTGATGCAATATATTTTGCATGAATGTAATCTCTGCTCTAAGATAGGTCTGATGAGGACAGAGAACGGCATCTGCTCAAAAAACTATAATCAATGTACGATACCTCCAACAATCACCAACAGAGGACCGGGTAAAAGAGATTTCACTTTTGGCCTGCCAAAATAATAAATAATGAATACCCTTCTTGCTGTATACATTAGCATTCAAAGTGGAAATCTAAGAAGATGAATCTATAGTGTCACTTGTCACAAAGAGTGAAGAGCTTCATGTGGTCCACCAGTAAGAGTTCTGTGGACATCATTAACATCTCTCTGTGGAGCTGCATTCTAACTTATCTGAGTCTAGACGGTGTTACTGAATGTAAAGCTGAGATGCTACATCAATCTGAGAGATGTGTTGTTCCACCCACTAATGACCTCCGACTAGAGATATGATATATGCAGACAGTGATGAATGATATTACTACACATTAATTACAGACGCTTTGCAACTACCAGTCTTCCACCCTTCCTCTCCTCTCTCTCCCTCCATCTTTCTCAACTTTGTTCAGGGTGTCATGCCTGGTAGGCCAGTGAACTTGTAAACAACAGGCTCCATCTGTCTCCGTCACATTTAATAACAGCTCAATGTTTACTCTGCTTTATTTAGAAGAATAGGAGAGTTGGCAGCAGGTCTGTGTTGGAGTAGGCAGGGGGAACACAGCCACAGCACTCCATGAGTTAGGATGCACACACATGCATCTCTTACACACGCTCACTACAACAACACTGCAGTCAAAGAGGGGGGAAGTGGGTGAGGGGTGGAAAGGGTGACAAGCAGGGGGAGAGAGAGAGGGCAGCATTGAAATATTCAGACTAAGCCTTTCTTTGAGGTCAGTGGTTTGGACCTCTACACAGACACGCACACACACAGTCTTGTATAGCTAACCTTGTGGGGACACAATTCAGTCCCATTCAAAATCCAATTTCCTCTAACCCCTAATCCTAAACCTGACCCTGACCCTAACCATAACCCTAACCCTCATCCGATAACCTAACCTTAACCCTAACCCTAGAACTAAGCCTAGCTCCTAACCCTACACTTAATTCTAACCCTAACACTAAATCTAACCCTAACACTAAATCTAACCCTAACACTAAATTGAACCTTAACACTAATTCTAACACTAAATCGAACCCTAACACTAAATCTAACCTTTTTGGGATAGGGGCAGCATTTTCACTTTTGGATGAATAGCGTGCCCAGAGTGAACTGCCTCCTACTTTGTCCCAGATGCTAATATGTGCATATTATTATTAGTATTGGATAGAAAACACTGTGAAGTTTCTAAAACTGTTTGAATGATATCTGTGAGTATAACAGAACTCATATGGCAGGCAAAAACCTGAGAAAAAATCAACCAGGAAGTGGGACATCTGAGGTTTGTAGTTTGTCAAAGCTTGGCCTACTGAGTACACATTGAGATATGGATGAGGTTGCACTTCCTAGGGCATCCACTAGATGTCAACCGTCTTTTGAAACTTGAATGAGGATTCTACTATAAAGGAGGGGCTCATGAGACCTGTTTGAGTCAGTGGTCTGGCAGAGTGCCTCGGTCTCATGACGCGCTCCCGACAGAGTTACCTCACGTTCCAGTGCTTTTTCTGAAGACAAAGGAATTCTCCGGTTGGAACATTATTGATGTTTTATATTAAAAACATCCTAACGATTGATTCCATACATTGTTTGACATGTTTCTAAAGGACTGTAACGGAACTTTTTGTCTGGCTGAAATGCTCGCGCCTCATGAAGATCGATTACTGGGCTACACGCTAACAACAAGTGACTATTTGGACATAAATTATGGAACTTTATGGAACAAATCAGTCATTTATTGTCAAACTGGGATTCCTGGGACTACCTTCGGATGAAGATCATCAAAGGCAAGTGAATATTTATGGTGTTGTTCTAACTTTGTTGATTACAAAATGACGGCTATTCCTCTGGCTGTTTTGGGTTCTGAGCGCCGTTCTCAGATTAAGCTTTTTCCGTAAAATTAAAGCGTAATTTTTTAAAATCTGACACAGCGGTTGCATTAACTTCATATGGCTGCAGGGGCAGTATTGAGTAGCTTGGATGAAAAGGTGCCCATTGTAAACGGCCAGATCCTCAGTCTCAGTTGCTAATATATGCATATTATTATTAGTATTGGATAGAAAACACTCTAAAGTTTCCAAAACTGTCAAAATATTGTCTGTGAGTTTAACAGAACTGATATTGCATGC
This sequence comes from Oncorhynchus clarkii lewisi, assembly GCF_045791955.1. NCBI lineage: Eukaryota > Metazoa > Chordata > Actinopteri > Salmoniformes > Salmonidae > Oncorhynchus > Oncorhynchus clarkii. The sequence continues at coordinate 32,336,483 of NC_092173.1, read as the reverse complement.
GAAACCCTGAGGAAAATCAAAACAGGAAGTGGCTTCTATTTTGAAAATTCCATGTTCCATAGCCTCCCTTTTCTGGATTTAAAGGGATATGAACCAGATTCCTTTTCCTATCGCTTCCTCAAGGTGTCAACAGTCTTCAGACATAGTTTCAGGCTATTATTTTGAAAAATTTGCCAGAACGATAACATCGGGTCAAGTGAAGTGGTCACATGAGTTTTACTCGCGCAACAGAGTTTGGGCAGCCATTGCTTTTCCCTCTCCAACTGTGAAAGACATTTGCGGTTGATATATTATCGATTATATACAGTGGGGAGAACAAGTATTTGATACACTGCCGATTTTGCAGGTTTTCCTACTTACAAAGCATGTAGAGGTCTTTAATTTATATCATAGGTACACTTCAACTGTGAGAGACGGAATCTAAAACAAAAATCGAAAAAATGACATTGTATGATTTTTAAGTAATTAATTTGCATTTTATTGCATGACATAAGTTTTTGATACATCAGAAAAGCAGAACTTAATATTTGGTACAGAAACCTTTGTTTAGGCAATTACAGAGATCATACGTTTCCTGTAGTTCTTGACCAGGTTTGTACACACTGCAGCAGAGATTTTGGCCCACTCCTCCATACAGACCTTCTCCAGATCCTTCAGGTTTCGGGGCTGTCGCTGGGCAATACGGACTTTCAGCTCCCTCCAAAGATTTTCTATTGAGTTCAGGTCTGGAGACTGACTAGGCCACTCCAGGACCTTGAGATGCTTTTTACTGAGCCACTCCTTAGTTGCCCTGGCTGTGTGTTTCGGGTCGTTGTCATGCTGGAAGACCCAGCCACAACCCATCTTCAATGCTCTTACTGAGGGAAGGAGGTTGTTGGCCAAGATCTCGCTAAATACATGGCCCCAACCATCCTCCCCTCAATAAGGTGCAGTCGTCCTGTCCCCTTTGCAGAAAAGCGTCCCCAAAGAATGATGTTTCCACCTCCATGCTTCACGGTTGGGATGGTGTTCTTGGGGTTGTACTCATCCTTCTTCTTCCTCCAAACACGGGGGGTGGAGTTTAGACCAAAAAGCTCTATTATTGTCTCCAGACCACATGACCTTCTCCCATTCCTCCTCTGGATCATCCAAATGGTCATTGGCAAACTTCAGACGGGCCTGGACATGCGCTGGCTTGAGCAGGGGGACCTTGCGTGCGCTGCAGGATTTTAATCCATGACAGCGTAGTGTTACTAATGGTTTTCTTTGAGACTGTGGTCTCAGCTCTCTTCAGGTCATTGACCAGCTCCTGCCGTGTAATTCTGGGCTGGTCCCTCACTTTCCTCATGATCATTGATGCCCCACGAGGTGAGATCTTGCATGGAGCCCCAGACCGAGGATGATTGACCGTCATCTTGAACTTCTTCCATTTTCTAATAATTGCGCCAGCAGTTGTTGCCTTCTCACCAAGCTGCTTGCCTATTGTCCTGTAGCCCATCCCAGCCTTGTGCATGTCTATAATTGTATCCCTGATGTCCTTACACAGCTCCCTGGTCTTGGCCATTGCGGAGAAGTTGGAGTCTGTGTGGACAGGTGTCTTTTAGAGGTAATGAGTGGAGAACAGGAGGGCTTCTTAAAGAAAAACTAACAGGTCTGTGAGAGCCGGAATTCTTACTGGTTGGTAGGTGATCAAATACTTATGTCATGCAATAAAATGCAAATTAATTACTTAAAAAATAGTTTGACATGTTTCTGTGGACATTATGGAAACTATTTGGAATTTTCGTCTGCGTTGTCGTGACCTCTCTTTCCTGTGGATTTCTGAACATAACGCGTCAAACAACAGAGGTATTTTGGATATAACAATAATCTTTATGGAACAAAAGGAACATTTGTTGTGTAACTGGGAGTCTCGTGAGTGAAAACATCCGAAGATCATCAAAGGTAAACGATTAATTTGATTGCTTTTCTGATTTTCGTGACCTAGCTTCCTGATGTTTAAGTGTTCTTAATGTTTTGTCATACTATCGATAAACTTACACAAACACTTTGGATTGTCATGCTGTAAAACGTTATTTCAAAATCTGAGACGACAGGTGGATTAACAAAATGCTAAGCTGTGTTTTGCAATATTGCACTTGTGATTTCATGAATATGAATATTTTTTTGTCATATTATTTGACTGTGGCGCTATGCAATTCAGCGGTTGTTGCTGATCACAATTATCCCGCTTAACCTCTTTGATCTCTAGGGGCGCTATTTCATTTTTGGATAAAAAACGTTCCCGTTTTAAGCGCGATATTTTGTCACGAAAAGATGCTCGACTATGCATATTCTTGACAGTTTTTGAAAGAAAACACTCTGAAGTTTCAGAATCTGCAAAGATATTGTCTGTAAGTGCCCCAGAACTCATTCTACAGGCGAAACCAAGATGATGCATCAACCAGGAAATGATCAGAATTTCTGAAGCTCTGTTTTCCATTGTCTCCTTATATGGCTGTGATTGCGCAAGGAATGAGCCTACACTTTCTGTCGTTCCCCCAAAGTGTTAGCAGCATTGTGACGTATTTGTAGGCATATCATTGGAAGATTGACCATAAGAGACTACATTTTCCAAGTGTCCGCCTGGTGTCCCTGCGTCGAAATTGGAGCGTAAAGCCAGGTGCAATTATTTTTCCATTTGAGAGCAAGGAGAAACCAGGCTTCCACGAAGGATATATCATTGAAGAGATATGTGGAAAAACACCTTGAGGATTGATTCTAAACCACGTTTGCCATGTTTCAGTCGATATTATGGAGTTAATTTGGAAAAAAGTTCGCGTTTTGAGGGCTGAATTTTCGTTTTTTTTTTTTTTTTTTTTTTTTTTTTTTGGTAGCCAAATGTGATGTACAAAACGGAGCTATTTCTAATACACAAATAATCTTTTTGGAAAAACGGAGCATCTGCTATCTAACTGAGAGTCTCCTCATTGAAAACATCAGAAGTTCTTCAAAGGTAAGTTATTTTATTTGAAGGCTTTACTTGTTTTTGTGATAGTTGCCTGCTAAATGCTAACGCTAATGCTAACGCTAATGCTAACGCTAAATGCTACGCTAGCTAGCTACTGTTACACAAATGATTGTTTTCCTATGGTTGAAAAGCATATTTTGAAAATCTGAGATGACAGTGTTGTTAACAAAAGGCTAAGCTTGAGAGCTAGCATATTTATTTCATTTCATTTGCGATTTTCATGAATAGTTAACGTTGCGTTATGGTAATGAGCTTAGGTCTATAAATAGAATCCCGGATCCGGGTTTGGTCGTCGCAACAGGTTAAGGCATGGGTAGCGTCAAGAAGTTAAAGAAAGCAAACACGTTTGGTGTTCGCCAAAAGGCATGTGGGAGACTCCCCAAACATTGGAAGAAGGCAGTGAGATGAGACTAAAATTGAGATTTTTGGCCATCAAGGAAACGCTATGTCTGGCGCAAACCAAACACCTCTCATCACCCCGAGATTACCATCCCCACAGTGAAGTATGGTGGTGGCAGCATCATGCTCTGGGATGTTTTTCATCTGCAGGGACTGGGAAACTGAAGGATGGTGATGGATGGTGCTAAATACAGGGAAATTCTTGAGGGAAACCTGTTTCAGTCATCCAGAGATTTGAGACTGGGATGGATGTTCTCCTTCCAGCAGGGCAAGGACTCTAAGCATACTGCTAAAGCTACACTCGAGTGGTTTCACGGGAAACATTTAAATGTCTTGGAATGGCCTAGTCAAACCCAGACCTCAATCCAATTTGAAATCTGTGGTATGACTTAAAGATTGCTGTACACCAGTGGAACCCATCCAACATGGAGCTGGAGCAGTTTTGGGCAAAAATCCCAGTGGCCAGATCTGCCAAGCTTATGGAGACATACCTCAAGCGACTCGCAGCTGTAATTGCTGCAAAGGTGGCTCTACAAAGTATTGACTTTTGGGGGGAGAATAGTTATGCACGCTCAAGTTTTCAGTTTTTTGTGTCTTATTTCTTGTTTTTTTTCACATTTTGCATCCTGGAAATGGTGGAGATATTTCTGCATAGTGCATTTTTAATATCATTGTAAAAGGAATGGATTCACATACAAGGCATACTGCTAAAGTCACCAGAAAATAATAGCATTACAGGCATTATTCTAGGCATGATCAGAGAGGGAGAGAGATGCCCCCAAGAGTCCCTGGGGGGGGGGGGGGGGGGGGGGAGACGCAGAGAGAGAGAGGGTGAGCGAGAAACGCAGAGAGAGAGAAACGCAGAGAGAGAGAGAGGGAGAGAGGAACGCAGAGAGAGAGAGAGAGAAGTAGAGAGAGAGAAACAGAGAGAGAGCGAAACACAAAGAGAAAGAGAGAGACACAGAGAGAGTGAGAGAAACACACAGAGAGAGAGAGAGCGAGCACATGTCAAGGACAAAGAGAAATACAAATATACAGTTGGGCAAAAAGTATTTAGTCAGCCACCAATTGTGCAAGTTCTCCCACTTAAAAAGATGAGAGAGGCCTGCAATTTGCATCATAGGTACACTTCAACTATGACAGACAAAATGAGGGGAAACAAATCCAGAAAATCACATTGTAGTATTTTTAATGAATTTATTTGCAAAATATGGTGGAAAATAAGTATTTGGTCACCTACAAACAAGCAAGATTTCTGTCTCTCACAGACCTGTAACTTCTTCTTTAAAAGGCTCCTCTATCCTCCACTCGTTACCTGTATTAATGGCACCTGTTTGAACTTGTTATCAGTATAAAAGACACGTGTCCACAACCTCAAACAGTCACACTCCAAACTCCACTATGGCCAAAACCAAAGAGCTGTCAAAGGACACCAGAAACAAAATTGTAGACCTGCACCAGGCTGAGAAGACTGAATCTGCAATAGGTAAGCAGCTTGGTTTAAAGAAATCAACTGTGGGAGCAATTATTAGGAAATGGAAGACATACAAGACCACTGATAATCTCCCTCGATCTGGGCCTCAACGCAAGATCTCCCCCCGTGGGGTCAAAATGATCACAAGAACGGTGAGCAAAAATCCCAGAACCACACGGGGGGACCTAGTGAATGACCTGCAGAGAGCTGGGACCAAAGTAACAAAGCCTACCATCAGTAACACACTACGCCGCCAGGGACTCAAATCCTGCAGTGCCAGACGTGTCCCCCTGCTTAAGCCAGTACATGTCCAGGCCCGTCTGAATTTTGCTAGAGAGCATTTGGATGATCCAGAAGAAGATTGGGAGAATGTCATATGGTCAGATGAAATCATAATATAACTTTTTGGTAAAAACTCAACTCGTCGTGTTTGGAGGACAAAGAATGCTGAGTTGCATCCAAAGAACACCATACCTACTATGAAGCATGGGGGTGGAAACATCATGCTTTGGGGCTGTTTTTCTGCAAAGGGACCAGGACGACTGATCCATGTAAAGGAAATAATGAATGGGGCCATGTGTTGTGAGATTTTGAGTGACCTCCTTCCATCAGCAAGGGCATTGAAGAGGAAACGTGGCTGGGTCTTTCAGCATGACAATGATCCCAACACACCACCCGGGCAACGAAGGAGTGGCTTCGTAAGAAGCATTTCAAGGTCCTGGAGTGGCCTAGCCAGTCTCCAGATCTCAACCCCATAGAAAATCTTTGGAGGGAGTTGAAAGTCCATGTTGCCCAGCAACAGCACCAAAACATCACTGCTCTAGAGTAGATCTGCATGGAAGAATGGGCCAAAATACCAGCAACAGTGTGTGAAAACCTTGTGAAGACTTATAGAAAACGTTTGACCTCTGTCATTGCCAACAAAGGGTATATAACAAAGTATTGAGATAACAAAAGTTTATTGACCAAATACTTATTTTCCACTATAATTTGCAAATAAATTCATTAAAAATCCTACAATGTTATTTTCTGGAATTTTTTTTCTCATTTTGTCTGTCATAGTTGAAGTGTACCTATGATGAAAATTACAGGCCTCTAATCTTTTTAAGTGGTAGAACTTGCACAATTGGTGGCTGACTAAATATATTTTTGCCCCACTGTATATATATTTTTTTATAACATCTGAGTTGTTGACCAATAGTATTACTGTTGAGTAATACTACCAATCAGATATCAGGCCTACTGGATGGAAAGACCTCAACACCTCTGCTTCAAAGAGGTGTGTCAGAATGGGAGCTGTCAAGAGCAACACAGAGAAGGCTGAATTCCTGAGAAGACTATAAAACCTTTTCCATACAGTTGATAAGAGTAACTTAGGGGGCTGGGCTGCCCTACACACACATTAGTGATGGCAGAGGGCTGGCGAGTGAGGCCCTCACTGTGATGTTTTATTTTGAATGCTGCTGAGCCAATGTGTTGTGGAATATCATCCTGTAACCTGTCCTTCCCTCTTCTTATGCTAATCCTCATTGACATTTCCCTCAACAGCACACCGGTCCTGAACATCAAGAGAGACCAGAAAACCATCCAACATGAACGACTAAAAAAGCCTCACATGATGCAATAGCCAAACTACAATCACTGCCAGCAGATACTACTCATGTGGCATACATATTATCACAAAATCTGGCTACAAATCAGGATCTCTATTTCCCTCATCAACAGCAAATACAAGCGTGCGTGTGTGCGTGCGTGCGGGCGGGTGTGTGTGTGTGTGTGTGTGCGTGCGTGCGTGCGTGCGTGCGTGTGTGTGTGTGTGTGTGTATTGTAAACAGCGGCACACAGCTTCCTCTAGACCTACACATGGTATACACCGTCCAACGAAATGCTAACCTGCAGGTTCTTTCTCAACAATGCAAAAAAAATAAAAAATGATAAAAGATAAGAATAGGAACATAAAGTGGCTCAGTAGAGTAAACACTTTAGCATCAGTACAATACAGGAAGGCACGATTTATAGTCCAATATTTACACTTGTTTTGGGGAAGGGGGGATTGGGTGGCAAGTCTTTAAATTGTGCAGTATTTAGCTAGCAAAGCAGTTGTGATGTGTGTGTAGCATGAATGTATAATATCTTTATTTACCCCATCACCGGCAAATTCAAGCGTGTGTGTGTGTGTGTGTGTGTGTGTGTGTGTGTGTGTGTGTGTGTGTGTGTGTGTGTGTGTGTGTGTGTGTGTGTGTGTGTGTGTGTGTGTGCCAAGACAGTGGTGGTGTAGCAGAGGGTATTCAGGCTGGCCCTGGCTACCAGCGCTGTGTGGGGTAAACACATACCCACTCAACAGCCATGCTGGAGGGTGGTACCGGTACTTTGTGTTTGTGTGCGTGTAAACATCACCTGAAGTGATTCCAGTCCCACCAGTACAAGGCTGTATAAAAGCACACAGGTGTAGCATTGCGAGAGGTGTCAGAACACTAACTAGTTCAGAGGACACACCATCAGAGACTGGCTGAGAGAGAGACAGAGACCGAGTGCAACCACGGTGCAATACATCTTTGGATTTCCACAGTTTACACACTGACAGGTAAGCTCTGTTTGAGTGAGGACCTCATCTTAGTTGAACCATTATCATCCAGTGAGTGAAAACTTAACTTTGTATTCTCCCGTTATAACAGTGTAGCGATGATATACATTATGTTGAAATGTACCCACTTTGAGGTTATGGTGCGCTTGTTGTACTACGGACACTCTCTCTTAACATAAGTGGTACATATCTTTTAAATTGCCATTTTACTAATGTTTCCAAGAAGCACTGTTCACAAAAACACTATTAGTGAATGGTGGCATGTCTGACAGTAAACATATTGTATGTTTTTTTACTAATCTTAGTCCACTCCAAACTTTGTATGCAGGTGGTGTGTAGCAGGTCTAGTAGTGTAGTATTTTATACTGTTGAGGATATTAACATGGAAAGGAAATGGTCTTTAGAGGGATAGTTTTTCATTATTGTTATTGTTTTCTTTGTATATTTACAGTAGCCATGGTCCCTCTCGCAAAAGGGGAAAATAATTGGTGAACTTTCTAAATATTAAGTGAATAATTTACATCCAAATGTGAATAAGTGTAGTCATAACATTGCAATTATTCACAAACCAATGATTACAAGAGTGGAAATGGCCCCTATTACCTTGACATTGGTTGCAGTACACTGTGTAACACCCCTTCGATAAATTATTATAACGTTTTCCTGGGGAAATCATTAATTGTTGAAGAGTTACAATATTATTGACAATGACAACTGAACCGCACAGTACTAATAAAATGATTACTCAATTTCAAAATTAGATTACTGAAAAGCATCAGCCAAGCATCGTATCAAAGTAAACCTCACGATGATCTAAGCATTTGTTATATCACCTTACAGTAACAATGTGGAAGAGATAATGAATAGGTGTGAAAGGCTTTGTGAGATACAATGAGAAAAGCTTCACATCAAAGAATAGTGCGTGACTATCGGATTTCTGTTTGTGAAATATAGGACATTTCAAAGCTTTGAGCATAGAAACAAACGCACCGGTTTACGGCACTGACTTAACACTTCCTAACAAGCGCACCACCTTCCAACTATTTGGCATAGTTTGGCAGCAACACGGGACAGATTTATTCAGAAAGCTCCTATGCCACTAATCTTGCTAGAGACCATCCATCAAACACTTCCATCCATCAAACACTTCTTCTATAACCTACCAGGGATTAATATGAGAGTGCCAGTTTATATGAAGTGATTCTGTAACCGTCATCGTAGGTGGAAGAAGAGGAGGACCAATGTGCAGCGTGGTAAGTGTCCAAATTATTTAATAAAATAATTGAACACTGGAACAAAACAATAAAACGACAAACGAGGAGTCCTGTATGGTGCTGAAAAATCACTGAACAGAAAATATAATCACCCACAACTCAAGGGTGAAAACAGGCTGCCTAAGTAGTACCCCCCCCCAATGGTGCGGACTCCGGCCGCAAAACCTGAAACTATAGGGGAGGGTCTGGGTGGGCGTCTGTCCACGGTGGCGGCTCTGGCGCGGGACGTGGACCCCACTCCACCATAGTCTTTGCCCACTTCCTTACCCGCCTCCGTGGAGCCTTTAGAGCGGCGACCCTCGCCACCGACCTCGGACTGGGGACCCTAGCAACGGGTCCCAAATGGAGATTTCCGGCAGCACAGGACAGGTGGGAGACTCCGGTGCGGCGGAGTCAAGGGCGACTCCAGTAGCACCGGACCGGCGGGAGACTCTGGCAGCTCCGACGTGAAGGGCGACTCCGGCAGCTCCTGACTGACGGGTGGCTCTGGCAGCACCTGACTGACGGGCGGCTCTGGCAGCTCCTGGCAGACGGGCGGCTCTGGCAGCTCCTGACTGGCGGGCGGCTCTGGCAGCTCAGGACAGACGGGCGACTCTGGCAGCTCAGGACAGACGGCAGACTCTGGCATCGCTGGACAGGAGGGAGCACCTGGAGGAAGGAGGCAGAGAGACAGCCTGGTGCGTGGGGCTGCCCCCGGAGGCCTGGTGCGTGGAGGAGGCACCAGATAGACCGGACCGTGGAGGCGCACTGGAGGTCTCGAGCACCGAGCCTGCACAACCCTGCCTGGCTGCATACTCCCCGTCGCCAGGCCAGTGCGGCGAGGTGGAATAGACCGCACTGGGCTGTGCTGGCGAACCGGGGACACCGTGCGTAGGGCTGGTGCCATGTACCCCGGCCCGAGGAGATGCACTGGAGACCAGATGTGCTAAGCCGGCTTCATGGCACCTGGCTCGATGCCCACTCTAGCCCGGCTGATACGAGGCGCTGCGATGTAATGCACCGGGCTATGCCTGCGCACCGGGGACACCGTGCGCCTCACGGCATAACACGGTGCCTGCCCGGTCCACCTCTCTCCACAGTAAGCACGGAGAGTTGGCACAGGTCTCCTACCTGACTTAGCCATACTCCCCGTGTCCCCCCCCAATACATTTTTGGGGCTGCCTCTCAGGCTTCCTTGACCGCCGTGCCAACTCCATTCTCCGGTATCCTTCCTCGCACTGTTCCAGAGAATCCCAGGCGGGCTCCGGCACTCTCCCTGGGTCGACCGACCACCTTTCTATCTCGTCCCATGTTGTCCTCCTCCAGATAGTGCTGCTCCGTACCACACAGAAAATATAATCACCCACAACTCAAGGGTGAAAACAGGCTGCCTAAGTATGGTCTCAATCAGGGACAACGATTGACAGCTACCTCTGATTGAGAACCATACCAGGCCAAACACAGAAATACCAAATTATAGAAAAAAGAACATAGACTGCCCACCCAACTCACGCCCTGACCATACTAAAACAAAGACATCACAAAAGAACTAAGGTGTCACGGCCGTCCTCCTCTTCATCTGAAGAGGAGAGGCGAAAAGGATCTGAGGACCAATACGCGGCGTGGTAAGTGTCCATGGTCAATCTTTAATAAAGAAAGTAGTGAACACTGAAAACTATACAAAACCAGTAAACAAAATAACAACCGTGAAGCTAATAATATGGACTGTGCTGAAACAAGCCATCAACATAGACAATCACCCACAAACAAACAGTGCAACCCAGGCTACCTAAGTATGATTCTCAATCAGAGACAACTAATGACACCTGCCTCTGATTGAGAACCATACTAGGCCGAAAACATAGAAATGCCCCAAAACATAGAAAAACAAACATAGACTGCCCACCCAACTCACGCCCTGACCATACTAAATAAATACAAAACAACGGAAATAAAGGTCAGAACGTGACAGTACCCCCCCCCCCAAAGGTGCAGACTCCGGCCGCAAAACCTTGACCTATAGGGGAGGGTCTGGGTGGGCGTCTGTCCGCGGTGGCGGCTCTGGCGCGGGACGCGGACTCCACTTCATCATTGTCTTAGTCCGCCTTATTGTCCGCCTCCGTGGCTTCCTCACCATGGCCACCCTACTCAATGACCCCACTGGACAGAGGGGCTGCTTGGGACAGAGGGGCAGCTCGGGACAGAGGTGGGACAGCTGCTCGGGACAGAGGTGGGACAGCTGCTCGGGACAGAGGTGGGGCAGCTGCTCGGGACAGAGGTGGGGCAGCTGCTCGGGACAGAGGTGGGGCAGCTGCTCGGGACAGAGGTGGGGCAGCTGCTCGGGACAGAGGTGGGGCAGCTGCTCGGGACAGAGGGGCAGCTGCTCGGGACAGAGGGGCAGCTGCTCGGGACAGAGGGGCAGCTGCTCGGGACAGAGGGGCTCCGGCAGCGGCGCCGGACAGGCGGGAGGCTCCGGCAGCGGCGCCGGACAGGCGGGAGGCTCCGGCAGAGGCGCCGGACAGGCGGGAGGCTCCGGCAGAGGCGCCGGACAGGCGGGAGGCTCCGGCAGAGGCGCCGGACAGGCGGGAGGCTCCGGCAGAGGCGCCGGACAGGCGGGAGGCTCCGGCAGAGGCGCCGGACAGGCGGGAGGCTCCGGCAGAGGCGCCGGACAGGCGGGAGACTCCGGCAGAGGCGCCGGACAGGCGGGAGACTCCGGCAGAGGCGCCGGACAGACGGGAGACTCCGGCAGAGGCGCCGGACAGGCGGGAGACTCCGGCAGAGGCGCCGGACAGGCGGGAGACTCCGGCAGCGGCGCCGGACAGACAGGAACACCTGCAGGGAGGAGACAGAGAGACAGCCTGGTGCGTGGGGCTGCCACAGGAACCACCAGGCTGGGGAGACCTTCAGCAGGCTTGGGGTTAGGAGGAGGCACCTGAAGGACCGGGCTGTGGGGGAGCACTGGAGCTCTGGTGCGCAACCTTGGCACCACTTCCCCAGGCTGGATAACCACTCTAGCCCGGACCCTCCAGAGTGCAGGCACAGGTTGAACCGGGCTGTGGGTAAGCACGGGAGATCTAGTGCTTACTACACGCACCTCTCCCTTCGGCTCCATTCCCACATTCGCCCGGCACGAGCGGAGCGCAGGCAGAGGACGCACTGCACCCTCCCAGCGCCCCGGAGACACAGCACGCAGAGCCGGCGCAGGATACCCTGGACCAAAACTGCGTACCGGCGACCAGACCCGCTGAGCAGGCACCATACGCCCTGGCTCGATGCCTGCACTCGCATGACACTCTCGGGGGGCTGTCCTATGGACACGTACTGGCGACACCGTGCGCTTCCCCGCATAACACGGTGCCTTCCCAGTATCGCGCTGCTTATAATAAGCACGAGGAGTGAGCGCAGGTCTGCTACCTGGCTTAGCTCCACCCCTCGTGTGCCCCCCCAAAAAAAATGTTGGGGGCTGTCTCTCGTACCTGTCGCACTGCCGTGCTGCCTCCTCATATCGCCGCCGCTCAGCTTTCGCTGCCTCCAGCTCTGCTTTAGGGCGGCGATATTCCCCAGCCTGTGCCCAGGGTCCCTCTCCGTTCAGTATCTCCTCCCATGTCCAGGAGTCCTGTGATACCGGCCGCTGTTGTTGCTGCTGCTGCTGCTGTCGTCGCTGTTTTCTACCACGCCGCTTGGTCCTTGGTTGGTGGGTGATTCTGTCACGGCCGTCCGCCTCTTCATCTGAAGAGGAGAGGCGAAAAGGATCTGAGGACCAATACGCGGCGTGGTAAGTGTCCATGGTCAATCTTTAATAAAGAAAGTAGTGAACACTGAAAACTATGCAAAACCAGTAAACAAAATAACAACCGTGAAGCTAATAATATGGACTGTGCTGAAACAAGCCATCAACATAGACAATCACCCACAAACAAACAGTGCAACCCAGGCTACCTAAGTATGATTCTCAATCAGAGACAACTAATGACACCTGCCTCTGATTGAGAACCATACTAGGCCGAAAACATAGAAATGCCCCAAAACATAGAAAAACAAACATAGACTGCCCACCCAACTCACGCCCTGACCATACTAAATAAATACAAAACAACGGAAATAAAGGTAAGAACGTGACATAAGCTCAGAACATGACAGTTATATGGTTGTAGTAGGCTGGTTTTAGGGAGGGTATGGTTATCTGACTGATTTGGGCCAGTGGAGCGAAATATTTCAACAAATCATTTTCTTCTGTAATGACTTGGGGTCTAATCTATAGCTTGTGTCCAGGATTACAGAATTTAACCCATTTGTTCCCAAATATTCCCCAGACAAATCTTATGCCATTAGTAACCCTAACATGTAATCCATATAGTTTTTTTTATACTGAAAAGTATGTAAAAAAGTGTGTTTTACTCTTGGTCACAATTGTGACCGATGGGAATATCCAGTGCACTGCCTATAATAAAATTAACAGACATTTACCTATATTCTTCAGCCCTAATACCTACATTTCCCTTTAACTTATTTCACATTTTGTTGTGTTACAACCTAATTTCAAAATGGATGACATATTCTCACCTACCTACAAAATACCCCTTAATAACAAAGTGAAAACGTTAATTGAAAACCAAATGTATTGAAAATTAATTTATTGAAAATGAAATACAGAAATATCTCATTTACTTAAGTATTCACACCCCTGAGTCAATACATGTTAGAATCACCTTTGGCAGCGATTACAGCTGTGAGTCCTTCTGGGTAAGTTTCAAAGAGCTTTGCACAACTGGATCGTCCAACATTTGCTCACGATTCTTTAAAAAAAAAATAAAGCTCCATCAAAATTGGTTGTTGATCATTGATAGAAAGCTATTTTCAAGTCTTGCCATAGATTTTCAAGACGATTTAAGTCAAAACTGTAACTAGGCCACTCAAGAACATTCAATGTCGTCTCGGTAAGCAACTCCAGTGTATATTTGGCATTGTATTTTCGTTTTTTTGTCCTGCTGTAAGGTGAATTAATCTCCCAGTGTCTGGTGGAAAGCAGTCTGAACCTGGTTTTCCTCTAGGATTTTGCCTGTGCTTAGCTTGATTCCGTTTATTTCCGTTCTTAACCATTATAAGCATATCATAACATGATGCAGCCACCACTATGCTTGAAAATATGGAGAGTGGTACTCAGTAATGTGTTGCCCCAAAAATAACACTTTTTATTCAGGACAAAAATATAATTTCTTTGTCACATTTTTTGCAGTATTACTTTAGTGCCTTGTTGCAAACAGATGCATGCTTTGGAATATTTGTATAGTGTATAGTTTTTGTAACTACAATGTTATTGATCCATTATCAGTTTTCTCCTATCACAGCCAGTAAACTCTAACTGTTGTAAAGTCACCATTGGCCTCATGGTGAAATCCCTGAGCGGTTTCCTTCCTCTCTGGCAACTGAGTTAGGAAGAATGCTTGTATCTTTGTAGTGACTGGGTGTATTGATACACCATTCAATGTGTAGTTAATAAATTCACCATGCTCAAAGGGATATTCAATGTCTGTTGTTTATTTTACCCATCTACCAATAGGTGCCCTTCTTTGCGAAAACTCCCTGAACTTTGTCTTTGAATCTGTGTTCAAAATTCACTGCTCGACTGAGGGACCTTACAAACAATTATATGTGTGGGGTACAGAGATGGTAGTCATTCAAAAATCTTGTTAAACACTATATTATTGCACACAGAGTGAATCCATGCAACTTATTATGTGACTTGTGAAAGATGGCGCCGACAGACATGGCAGCTCTGCTTCTAGCTCCTAAGCAACTTTGCAGTATTTTTTGTGTGTTATTTCTTATATTATTAGCCCAGAACGTTTTTTGTGTTATTACATACAGCCCGGAAACAACTTTTGGATATCAGAGCTACGGTAACTCACCAGCATTATGATCAGGAATACGACATTCCCGAATTGGATCCTTGGTTCGCACCCCCTAGAGCAATTGAAAATTACAAGCGTTTCGCTACACCCCCAATAACATTTGCCAAATATGTGTATGTGACCAATACAATTGGATTTTATTTGATTTGTTAAGCAAATTTTTACTCCTGAACTTATTTAGGCTTGCCATAACAAAGGGGTGGAATACTTAGTGGCTCAAGACATTTCTGATTTTCATTTTTAATTCATTTGTAAACAATTTGAAAAACATAATTCCACTACGGGGTATTGTGTGTAAGCCAGTGACACAAAATCTCAATTTAATTTGTTTTCAATTCATTCTCTAACACAACAAAATGTGGAAAAAGTCAAGGGGTGTGAATACTTTCTGAAGTATACCTCAGCCTGCTTACCCACACACCAAACCCAATTACCCATGCACTCCAGCCCTGTTACACAATGCCCTAACACCCACATACCAATACCCTAATATTGATACAGTCAAGTTCTGATACACACATATCCTAGACCTAACTTCCCTACTTTCTTATAGACCCCAGTTCATGTGCTTAAAAAAAATGTTTATTGAAGTTTTTCACATTTTACAATCTTAATAGGTTAGTTCATATACATGCAAATCAGCTTTCACAATACATATTATTGTCCACCATAGATCGACCTTTAATATTGTCATCCATGTGAGTATCGAAATCAATACTTTTCATTATGTAGTAGTTCAATAAAAAGGGGTTCCAAACTCTGTTCATCATGACAATTGGCTTAGGACATCATTTAATTTGAACAAAACAGCTCCACTTTACTACAGCACGCACGGGTAAACATTGTGCAGAAATCAACCATGCAGTATCTCTGACATTGTCTTTGCCTGTACATCTCATCCCTGTTACTTGCCTACCTCAGCCCTGTTACCCACTTTCCGTAGGCCTGTATTCCCCAAGACACCAAGACACCATATCCAGCTATTGGCTGCACATTCCAACCCTGTTATTTGCAAATCTTAGTCATGGGACCTCTGTATTTCTGCATTTCATCCCCAATATTCATATAAACTAGATCTACACCTATACTTCAGCTCCAATTTACATAGCTACAAAGTCTGCACCTGAACCCAATTAGTTAACTAAGCCATCTCTAAATGTGCCGAAGCCTGAATACTCATGAACTGTACAACCAGGACTACCCCTGTACCTCAGCTCCAGTACGCCTACAAACCAGGTCTACACTTTTGACTGAGTCCCCATACTAATATAAACCAGGTCTACACCTGCATATCTCAGCCCAAATACCAATACCAACCACATTTACAACTGTGGCTATGTCCCAATAATCTCCTAAACCAGGCCTACCCTTGTGCAAGAGACACTAAACAAACTCATTGACACTAATTTAGTTTATGGGTCAATACAAAATATGACATTTTACAGTCAAACTCACTGATTTAAACATAATAAAGGCTAATGGATGATGGTAAAATCATCTGAGTCTTAGCTATGGCATGTACCCAGGATTTAAGTGCAAAAAATGTGAAAGTGATGCATAGCAACTGCTAGTAACTAGAGCAACACTTTACAGTTAAGTAACAAGAATAATGGCTGGGTCAGGTATGTGTTTGTGCTACTAAGTTGTTTCATATAATGATATTTTGATGATAATTAAGGTCAGCAGGACTTTTACCTTGTGTTTAAGAATTAAAGGGCGTAAAACATAAACTATTTCACAAACAAATTGTTCTTCTCTCTACAGGTCCCAGAAAATGGTGTTTGGCATCCGGAAGCGTATCCATGACCACCTGGTGGAGCGACGAATCCGCAGAACCCGGCTGGTGACAAAATATGGGCGCTGCAACATTGAATTTGGCAACGTGAAGTACGGCAACCATTTTGCCTTCCTCTTGGACTTCTGGACGACCTTCGTAGAGTTCCGCTGGCGCTTTGTCCTCTTCTTCTTCATCGCCTCCTTCACCCTGAGCTGGTTCATATTTGGACTGCTGTGGTTCTGGATCGCCCGGAACAACGGGGACCTGACGTGGCAGAACCCCTCGAAAGGCCACATCCCCTGTGTGGACAACGTCTACAATCTCATTACAGCATTCCTCTTCTCCCTGGAGACACAGACCAGCATCGGGTACGGTGGACGTGCCATCACCCCTTTCTGTTCTGGTGCTGTAACCCTCATCATTATCCAGTACCTCATAGGTAACATCATCAACTGCTTCATGTGTGGAGTCATCCTGGCCAAGATCTCCATCCCTAAGAAAAGGGCCAAGACCATCACATTCAGTGAGATGGCTGTCATCTGTCCTAAGAAAGACTTCCTTTGCCTCATGATAAGAGTGGCCAACTTGCGCAAGACCCTGATGATCGGGAGCCAGATCTACGGCAAGCTGTTGAGGACAACCATCAAACCCGACGGGGAGACAATCATCATGGACCAGGTGAACATTGAGTTTGTGGTGGACGCTGGGAAGGACAACCTCTTTTTTGTGTGCCCTCTCACACTCTACCATGTGATTGACAATACTAGCCCTTTCTTTGAGATGGCAGTGGACACACTCCATAAGCAAGAGTTTGAGCTGGTGGTCTTTCTGGACGGCACAACCGAGTCCACCAACTCAGCCTGCCAGGTCAGGACTTCCTTCATCCCTCAGGAAATCATGTGGGGTTACAACTTCCTGCCCATCATCTCCCGCAACAAAGAAGGCAAGTACAGAGTGAACTTCTCCAACTTCTCCAAGGTGGTACCCATGGCTACTGCACACTGTGCCTACTGCTTCCACAACATGAAGGGACACCACCTCCACACCATTGACGGAATTGACAATGGGGAATTTGAAGTGATTGATAACTTAGAACAACCTAATATGACCAAGATGTGAGCTTTAGGAGAGAATATGTGGAATAGAAGCCAGTTATAGGTTGTACTCTTAGAAGAAAAGGGTTCCAACAGGGTTCTTCAGCTGTGCCCATAGGATAGCCCTTTTGTTTTAACACTGTAAAAAAAAAAAAAAAAAAAAAAAAAAAAAAAATCTGAACAAGCCTGATTTTCCTGCATTCATACTTTAAAATCATATTATATAATTTTAAGAATGTATTACAGTACAGTCAAAAGTTTGGACACACCTACTCATTCAAGGGTTTTAGTCTTTATTTGTACAATTTTATACATTGTAGAATAAGACATCAAAACTATGAAATATGAAATAACACATATGGAATCCAGTAGTATACAAAAAAATGGTTAAATAAATGAAAAATATATATAGTTGAGATTCTTCAAAATAGCCACCCATTGTCTTAATGACAGCTTTGCACACTCTTGGCATTCTCTCAACCATGAAGGGACCTGGAATGTCACGTGGAATGCATTTCAATTAACAGGTGTTAATTGTTAAAAGTGAAATTGTGAAATGTCTTTTCTTCTTAATGCGTTTGAGCCAATCAGTTGTGTTGTGACAAGGTAGGGGTGGTATACAGAAGATAACCCTATTTGGTAAAAGACCAAGTCCATATTATGACAAGAACAGCTCAAATAAGCAAAGATAAATGACAGTCCATCATTACTTTAAGACATGACGTTCAGTCAATACGTAAAATTTCAAGAACTTTTAAAGTTTCTTCAAGTGCAGTGGCAAAAACCATCAAGCGCTATGATGAAAGTGGCTCTCATGAGGACCGCCACAGGAAAGAAATACCCAGCATTATCTCTGCTGCAGAGGATAAGTTCATTAGAGTTAACTGCACTTCAGATTGCAGCCCAAATAAATGCTTCACAGAGTTCAAGTAACAGACACATCTCAACATCAACTGTTCAGAGGAGACTTTGTGAATCAGGTTTTCATGGTTGAATTGCTGCAAAGAAACCACTACTAAAGGACACCAATGAGAAGAAGAGACTTGCTTGGACCAAGAAACACGAGCAATGGATATTAGACTGGTGGAAATCTGTCCTTTGGTCTGATGAGTCCCAAATTCAGATTTTTGTTTCCAACCGCTCGCTACCTGTTTGTGAGACGCAGAATAGGTGAAAGGATGATCTCCGCATCTGTAGCATACTTAACCAGCATGGCACACTTAACCAGCATGGCTACCACAGCATTCTGCAGCGATACGCCATCCCATCTGGTTTGCTTTTCATTTGTTTTTCAATGGACAATGACCCAACACACCTCCAGGCTGTGTAAAGGTTATTTGACAAAAAAGATGGCCTCCACAATCACCTGACCTCAACCCAATTGAGAATGAGTTGGATCGCATTGTGAAGGAAAAGCAACCAACAAGTGCTCAGCATATGTGGGAACTCCTTTAAGACTGTTGGAAAAGCAGTCCTGTTGAAGCTGGTTGAGAGAATGCCAAGAGTGTGCAAAGCTGTCATCAAGGCTACTTTGAAGAATCTCAAATATAACATTTATTTTGATTTGTGTAACACTTTCTTGGTTACTACACGATCATTCTATAATGTAGAAAATAGTCAAAATAAAGAAAAACCTTGAATGAGTATGTGTGTCTGTAGACTGTTTAGCTTGTTTTAAGAAGCTTGGTTTTATTTGTCTTGAGTTATCTTACATAGTTATTACATCTTAGTATAATGAATTCTACAAGTTAAATGAGATTCCTGAGAGAACAGCTTTTTGAAGCTGGAATCTACCAATGACTGGTATTTGAAGATACTGTATTTAGACTTGTTTTAAAAATCAGACTTGAAGAGACTATCAAACTAATATTTGTATTAAAAACATTTACAATCTAGATATGACTCAAATTACTTTTATTCAATATACCAAGGCAGGGGAAACAAACCTCTAAACCTGGCATTGTGAGTGCCTTGCTTTACCAACTGAGCTGCTGCAGGACCACATTGGATCACCTATTCAGCTCTGTGGGGATGTCTTTCAAGTGCAAGGACATCCCCAAGATAAAACGTCACTGGAACATGCATGCTGCTTTTGAAAGTGAGTGAGTAATAGGACGTGAAAACTATAACAAATTTAAAAAAGGAAAATGTAAAACATTTTTAAAGAATGAGGCTATATGCAATGAGTACCAGTACACCGAGTCAATGTTCTGGGGTTCAAGGTAGTTGAGGTGATTGAGGTAATATGAACAGGGTGTTACATGTGAATTGGTGTGGGTCCAGGGTGTCTGGGATGATAGTGTGGATGTGAGCCATGACCAGCCTTCAAATAATTTCATGGCTACAGATGTGAGTGCTGTGCGTCCTTTAGACAGGTTATCTTGGCATTCTTGGGCACAGGGACTATGGTGGTCTGCTTGAAACATGTAGGTATTACAGACTTGGTCAGGGAGAGGTTGAAAATGTCTGGTCTGTGCATGCTCTGAGTACATGTCTGGTAAACCGTCTGTCTAATTTACATTGGTTATGGAGAGTGTGATCACACAATTGCCCGGAACAGCTGCTGCACTCATGCATGGTTCAGTTTTGCTTGCTTAGAAGCGAGCATAGAAGGCATTTAGCTCATCTGATAGGCACTGGAAAACACGCGGCTGGGCTTTTCTTTTGTAAACCGTGATAAGTTTGCAAGCAATGCCACATCTGACGATTTGATCTTAGTCCTGTATTGAAGCTTTGCCTGTTTGATGGTTCTTCGGTGGGCATAGCGGAATTTCTTATAAGCGTCCGGAGTAGTGTTCCACTCCTTGAAAGAGGCAGCTCTAGGCTTTAGCTCAGTGCTGATGTTGCCTGTAGTCCGTGGCTTCTGGTTGGGATATCTATGGTCACTGTGGGGGTGATGCACTTATTAATGTCTGATATGGTAAACTCCTCAATACCATCGGATGAATCCCAGAACATATTCCAGCCTGTTTTAGTGAAGCAGTCCTATAGCTTAGCATCTGCTTCATCAGATCACTTCCGTATTGAGTTTTTGCTTGTAAGCACTAGAAGTTGATATAGAGTTGTACAGGTGAATGCTGGTAGAAATTAGGTAAAAAATGATTTAAGTTTTCCTGCATTAAAGTCACCTGCCACTAAGAGCGCTGCCTCTGAGTGAGCATTTTATTTTGCTTGCTTATGGCCCTATTCAACTCGTTGAGTGCGGTCTTAGCGAAAGCATCAGTTTGTGGTGATAAATAGATAACTACGGAAATTATAGATTTAAACTCGTGGTAAATATTGTGGTCTACAATTTCTCATGAGGCATTCTGACTCACACGAGCAAAACATTGAGCCTTCCTTAATAGTAGAGATTGCGCACCAGCTGTTGTTCACAAGAGACACCTGAGGTTGTATAAAAAACAGCTTCATTTATATTTTCCTTGTTCAGCCACGACTCAGTGAAACATAGGGTATTACAGTTCTTCAGATCAAGTTGATAGGATAGTCTCAAACAGAGCTCATGCAGTTCATGCTCCAGTGATTGCATGTTCACCAATAGAACGGATGGTAGAGGCTGTTTATCCACTACCAGACTCTCTTCAGGTATCCCGCACGCTGGCCTCTATAACGCCGCCTCTTCCGAGTGTCAGGGATTTGGGACTGGTACGGAATAAGCTGTATGTCCTTTGCCTCTGATTCATTGAAGTAGAAATCCTCATCCAAATTGAGGTTAGTAATTGCTGTTCTGATGTCCAGAAGCTGTTCTCGGGAATAGGAAACGATGACAGAAACATTATGTATGAAAAAAGTTAAGATCCGTGCAAAACAATATACACTACCGTTTAGGGTCACTTAGAAATGTCCTTGTTTTTTTAAAGAAAATCACATTTTCTGTTCATTAAAATAACATCAAATTGATCAGAAATACAGTGTAAACATTGTTAATGTTGTAAATGACTATTGTAGCTGGAAATTGAATATCTACATAGGCGTACAGAGGCCCATTATCAGCAAAATTTTAAAAGGCTAATTGATCGTTAGAAAACCCTTCTGCAATTATGTTAGCACAGCTGAAAACTGTAGTCCTGATTAAAGAAGCAATTAAACTGGCCTTTAGACTAGTTGAGTATCTGGAGCATCAGCAATTGTCGGTTCGATTGCAGGCTCAAAATGGCCAGAAACAAAGACCTTTCTTCTAAAACTCGTGAATCTATTCTTGTTCTGAGAAATGAAGTCTATTACATGCAAGAAATTGAAACTGAAGATCTCGTATAACGCTGTGTACTACTCCCTTCACAGAACAGCGCTCCTCTCAGTCCTCCAAACAGAAGTGCTGAAAGACAGAATCCTTGATGGAGACACCACCATGTCCTATAAAAGTTTGGACAATAGACTAACACTCCTCCACCCTAACGCTTCCTACATCCTGTCCCCATCCACTCCCCTTAAGCCCTAACCCTTCCTACTGCCTGTCCCCATCCACTCCCCTTAAGCCCTAACCCTTCCTGCTGCCTGTCCCCATCCACTCCCCTTAAGCCCTAACCCTTCCAACAGCCTATACCCATCCACTCCCCTTAAGCCCTAACCCTTCCAACAGCCTATACCCATCCACTCCCCTTAAGCCCTAACCCTTCCTACTGCCTGTCCCCATCCACTCCCCTTAAGCCCTAACCCTTCCTGCTGCCTGTCCCCATCCACTCCCCCTAAGCCCTAACCCTTCCAACAGCCTATACCCATCCACTCCCCTTAAGCCCTAACCCTTCCTACTGCCTGTCCCCATCCACTCCCCTTAAGCCCTAACCCTTCCAACAGCCTGTAGCCATCCACTCCCCCTAAGCCCTAACCCTTCCTACTGCCTGTCCCCATTCACTTCCTACCACTTTACCTTAGCCATAACCCACCATACAGCCTGTGCCCATCCACTCCCTTCCAGTTTCCTTTAAAAACATGTGAAAAATAAATCAAATAATTCCTGAACTTTCTTATAAACTCAGCAAAAAAAGAAACATCATTAGGCAATTAAGGTCACAGTTATGAAAACTTAGGACACTAAAGAGGCCTTTCTACTGACTCTGAACAACACCAAAAGAAAGATGCCCTGGGTCCCTGATCGTCAGCGTGAACGTGCCTTATGCATGCTGCAAAGAGGCACGAGGACCGCAAATGTCCGTACTGTGAGACGCCTAAAACAGCGATACAAGGAGACGGGACAGACAGCTGATTGTCCTCGCAGTGTCAGATCACGTGTAACAACACCTGCACAGGATCGGTACATCCTAACATCCAACCTTTGGAACAGGTACAGGATGGCAACAACAGTTGCCTGAGAACACCAGGAATGCACAATCCCTCCATCAGTGCTCAATGCACAATCCCTGTTGTAAGGCAGGTCCTCATCAGTGCTCACAAACGATCGATTTGGAGGTCCGTCGTGGTCTGGGGCGGTGTGTCACAGCATCATCGGAGAGCTTGTTGTCAATGCAGGCCATCTCAACGCTGTGTTAAAGGGAAGACTGGACCCTGCAGGGCTTGTAGGCCTACTGTTTCTGTGCGTGATTTCCTGCAAGGCAGGTCCTCACCAGACATCACCGGCTATTGTTGTTTTTATTTTTATTTTGTTTTTTATTACATCGGTAGGCAAAGTCATTTCCACTGTGACTTGGCCAAGATAAAGCATAGGACATATACAACAACACAGAGTTACACATGTAATAAACAAAACATACAGTCAGTAATACAGTAGGATTTATGTGTGTGCAAATGCAGCATGGTGGCAAAGTAACTACAATATAGCTATTAAACACTGGATGCTTTGTTGTGAAATAGGACACCAACAGCTGCATCTGTGAGTTTTAATTTTGCTTCAGTGATTCTTGCAGGTTGTTCCAGTCATTGCTTGGCCAATTGGCTTTGGGGGTGACCAGTGAGATATACCTGCTGGAGCGCATGGTGGGTGCTACTATGGTGACAAGTGAGCTGAGGTAAGGCGGGGCTTTACAGTCTGGAGCCAGTGGGTTTGGGGACCAGACACCTAGGTATTTGTAGTTACAAAACGGATGGCACTGTGATAGACTGCATCTGCATTTGTTGAGTAGAGTGTTAGAGGCTATTTTGTAGTCAAAGTCAAGGATCCATCCAGATATGTAGTGATGCTGGTGAAATAGGACACCAATTCTAGGGGTTTGAGATGCGGGCAGTAATCGACACCTAGGTATTTGTAGTTATCCACATATTCTAAGAGCATCCAGCATTCGGTTGAAGAGCATGCATTTAGTTTTACTTGTATTGAAGAGCAGTTGGAGGCCACGGAAGGGGAGTTGTATGGCATTGAAGCTCGTCTGGAGGTTAGTTAACACAGTGTCCAACGAAGGTCCAGAAGTATACAGAATGGTGTCGTCTGAGTAGAGATGGATCAGGGAATCACCAGCAGCAAGAGTGACATCATTGATGTATACAGAGAAGAGAGTCGGCACCCGAATTGAACCCTGTAGCACCCCCATAGAGACTGCCAGAGGTCCGGACTACAGGCCCTCCGATTTGACACACTGAGTTTGGGTCACACCGCACCAGCTTTCCAATCTTTGGGAAGAGAGGTTGAACAGGCTAGTAATAGGGGTTGCAACAATTTCGGCAGATAATTTTAGAAGGAGAGGGTCCAGATTGTCTAGACCTGCTGATTTGTAGGGGTCCAGATTTTGCAGCACTTTCAGAACATCTGCTATCTGGATTTGAGTGATGGAGAAATCGGGGAGGCTTGGGCGAGTTACTGTGGGGAGTGCAGGGCTTTTGACTGGGGTAAGGGTAGCCAGGTGGAAAGCATGGCCAGCTTTAGAAAAATGCTTATTGAAATTCTCAATTATAGTGGATTGATCGGTGGTGATTGTGTTTCCCAGCCTCAGTGCAGTGGGCAGCTGGGAGGAGGTGCTCTTATTCTCCATGGACTTTACAGTGTCCCAGAACTTTTTTGAGTTTCTGCTACAGGATGCAAATTTCTGCTTGAACAAGCTAGCCTTAGCTTTCCTAACTGTCTGTGTATATTGGTTCCTAACTTCCCTGAAAAGTTTCATATCTCGGGGGCTATTCGATGCTAATGCAGTACCCCACAGGATGTTTTTGTGCTGGTCAAGGGCAGTTAGGAGAGAACCAAGGGCCAGTGCCTTGGTGGAAGAGTGGGGTAGCATCTCACAGCAAGAACTGGGAAATCTGGTGCAGTCCATGAGGAGGAAATGCACTGCAGTACTTAATGCAGCTGGTGGCCACACCAGATACTGACTGTTACTTTTGATTTTGACCCCCCCTTTGTTCAGGGACACATTATTCCATTTATGTTAATCACATGTCTGTGGAACTTGTTCAGTTTATGTCTCAGTTGTTGAATCTTGTTATGTTCATACAAATACTTACACATGTTAAGTTTGCTGAAAATAAACACAGTTGACAGTGAGAGGACGTTTCTTTTTTTGCTGAGTTTATCTTTCAGATATACAGTACCAGTCAAAGGTTGAGACACACCTACTCATTCAAGTTATTTTTTGTATTTTAAATATTTTCTACATTGTAGAATAGTGGAGATATCAAAACTATGAAATAACACATATGGAATCAAGTAGTAACCAAAGAAGTGTTAAACAAATCAAAATATATTTTATATTTGAGATTCTTCAAAGTAGCCACCCTTTGCCTTGATGACAGCTTTGCACACTCGTGGCATTCTCTCAACCAGCTTCATGAGGTAGTATCACGGCTCAGGCTAAGACCTAGATGCAGACACAGGAGGCAGATGTACGAGTCTCAGAGATTATTACAGTACAAGGGGCAGGCAATCTGATCCAAATCAGAATTAGACAGGTACAGGACGGCAGGCAGGATCAGGGTCAGGACAGGCAGAAAGGTCAGAACTGGGAAGATTAGAAAAAGCAAAAACTAGAGCACAGGAACACGATGGTAGGACTTGACGGGACAAGACGAACGAACTGGCAACAGACAAACAGAAAATGCAGGGATAAATACACATGAGGTAATGGGAGACACTTGATGGGGGTTGGAGACAATCACAAGACAGATGAAACAGATCAGGGTGTGACAGTAGTCACCTGAAATGCATTTTAATTAACAGTTGTGCCATGTTAAAAGTGAATTTGTGGAATGTCTTTCCTTCTTAATGCTTTTGAGCCAATAAGTTGTGATGTGACAAGGTAGGGGTGGTATATAGAAGATAGCCCTATCTGGTAAAATACCAAGTCCATATTATGGTAAGAAATGCTCAATTAAGCAAAGATAAAGGACAGTCCCTGATTACTTTAAGACATGAAGGTCAGTCAATCCGGAAAATCTCAAGAACTGTTAAAGTTTCTTAAAGTGCAGTGGTAAAAACCATCAAGTCCTATGATGAAACTGGCTCTCATGAGGAGCGCTACAGGAAAGGAAAACCCAGAATTACCTCTGCTGCAGAGGATAAATTCATTAGAGTTAACTGCATCTCAGATTGCAGCCCAAATAAATGCTTCACGGAGTTCAAGTAACAGACACATCTCAACATCAACTGTTCAGAGAAGACTGCGTAAATCAGGCCTTAATGGCCGAATTGCTGTGTAAGGGCTGTGTAAGGGCTATTTGACTAAGAAGGAGAATGATGGAGTGCTGCATCAGATGACCTGGCCTCCACAATAACCTGACCTCACCCGATTGTTATGGATTGGGATGATTTGTACTGCAGAGTGAAGGAAAAGCAGCCAACAAGTGCTCAGCATATGTGGGATCTCCTTCAAGACTGTTGGAAAAGATTTCCTCATGAAGCTGGTTGAGAGAATGCCAGGAGTGAGCAAACATTTTGGTTACAACATGATTCCATATGTGTTATTTCATAGTTGTGATGTCTTCACTATTATTCTACAATATAGTAAATTAAGAAAATCCCTACATGTAAAAAAAAACGCATGTCATAGCGAATACACAATGCTAGTTTGCGCCAACGGACTATTGTCAATAATGCAATCTGTATGCCGGTAAAGTTACAATTAATTTGCCAATTTGCCAAGTTAGTAAAGGTAACATTACATTAACACATCTTTTTAGGCAACTCCTACTCTTTTCAAATAGCTAAAGTTAATTAGTCTGTCACCCAACATGCAACACATTCACTAGCTTATTAGCTAGCTAATGTTGGCAAGCCTGGGTAGATAACTAGTAAGCTAGCTAACAAAAAATGGCAGCTAACATTAGATAGCTACACTATATACAGATCAGTATGTGGACACCCCTTCAAATTAGTGGATTTAGCTATTTCAGCCACACTCGTTGCTGACAGGTGTGTAAAATTGAGCCCACAGCCATGCAATCTCCATAGGCAACATTGGCAGTAGAATGGCCTTACTGAAGAGCTCAGTGACTTTCAATATGGTAGCATTATAGGATGCCACCTTTCAAACAAGGCAGTTCATCAGATTTCTTCCCTGCTAGAGCTGCCCCGGTCAACTGTAAGTGCTGTTATTGTGAAGCTGAAACTTATAGGAGGTACAACGGCTCAACCACTAAGTGGTAGGTCACACAAGCTCAAAGAAAGGGCCCGCCGAGTGCTGAAGTGTGTAGCGTTGCAACACTCACTGAGTTCCAAACTGCCTCTGGAAGCAACGTCAGCATTAGCTTTGCGCTTCAGCTTTCCTCCCACCTAGCGAATAAAGGATATTTTAGTATTGACATTTTTCTCAGTTTTATCAAGCCGGCAATGTCACCCTGTAATGACAAATGAATACAATTAAAAAGGTCAGCTCAACAGAACCCAAACACAACTCCGGTGCCACCCCCATCCCCAGTCCTTCATCAACAAACAAAGAAGAGTTGTGACAGCAAACAAACAT
Source organism: Oncorhynchus clarkii lewisi (assembly GCF_045791955.1). Lineage (NCBI taxonomy): Eukaryota > Metazoa > Chordata > Actinopteri > Salmoniformes > Salmonidae > Oncorhynchus > Oncorhynchus clarkii. Next base: position 32,309,162 of record NC_092173.1, on the reverse strand, counting down.
CCGAAAACATCAGAGCTGAATATTTTACAAGGTGTCTCTCTCTCACACACACACACAGGCTCGTGCAAGCACGCACACACACTCACTCAGGCACACACACAAACACAGGCACTGACTCAATTGTGCGTAAGATACAAATGTAGGATCTTAATTTTAGCCAGTTTGCTATAGCAGGAAAATAATCAAGCAGTAAGAAGATATGTGAATTATTATGTGGATTAGAATTAATGGCCATTTTTGTAGGGGTTAATACATTTTTCATAAGGGAAAATCAAGTTTGAAATTTCAAGGTGGAAGTTACATACTTCAAAAGTATTTTTAAACCTTAAATACACACCAAGTTTTAAATGTCCTGTTAAGTTTTCCTGCAACAGGGTGGACAAATTAAGATCCTACATCTGTAATGCAGGTAATACTGAATACTTTACTGTAAACAGCCGAAACCATAAACACAGACCTGACATAATATACGATAACAAGAGGACAAAAGCCCCCTCCTCCCATACATGTACCATATTGGGAAGAAATCACAAATACCCTTCTAAGGCTCTTACATAACACTTCTAACACCACAACAACCCCCAGTAGCCATCTGACATTGTTAACAACGATACTGTAGGAACCTGGGTCGATGGGTTGTGTTACCTGGGTCGACATCAAGGAAACCTACAAAGGATATTCTCCTTTTGTCACATCCTGACCGCAGTTCCCTTTTTATGTCTCTATTTTAGTTTTGTCAGGGAGTGAGTTGGGGTGGGCATTCTATGTTTTGTGTTATATGTTTTATATCTCTATGTGTTTGGCCTGGTATGGTTCCCAATCAGAGGCAGCTGGCAATCGTTGTCTCTGATTGAGAACCATACTTAGGTAGCCTGTTTTCCTATTTTGAGTTGTGGGTGATTGTTTTCTGTTTTGTGTGTCTTCACCTTACAGAACTGTTTCGTTTTGTTCACTCTCTCTCTCTTTGTTGTTTTTTGGTTATTGCAGTGTTCAGTTTATTTATTAAAATTAACATGGACAATTACCACGCTGCACCTTGATCCTCTCCTTCTTCCACCAACGACGACCGTGACAGAACTACCCACCAAAAAAGGACCAAGCAGCGTGGTAACCAGGAGCAGCGTGGACAGTTCATGCACATGGACAATACTTATTTTCCACCATAATTTACAAATAAATTCATAAAAAATCCTACAATATGATTTTCTGGAAAAAAAAATCTCATTTTGTCTGTCATAGTTGAAGTGTACCTGTGATGAAAATTACAATCCCCTCTCATCTTTTTAAGTGGGAGAACTTGCACAATTGGTGGCTGACTAAATACTTTTTTGCCCCACTGTATACATATATATATATATATATATATAGAGAGAGAGAGTACCAGTCAAAAGTTTGGACACACCTACTCATTCAAGGGTTTTTCTTTATTTTTTACTATTTTATACATTGTAGAATAATAGTGAATATATCCAAACTATGAAATAACACATATGGAATCATGTAGTAACCAAAAAAGTGTTAAACAAATTAAAATATATTTTATATTTGAGATTCTTCAAAGTAGCCACCCTTTGCCTTGATGACAGCTTTGCACACGCTTGGCATTCTCTCAACCAGCTTCACCTGGAAAGATTTTCCAACAGTCCAACTCATCGCAAACCATCTCAATTGGGTTGAGGTCAGGTGATTGTGGAGGCCAGGTCATCTGATGCAGCACTCCATCACTCTCCATCTTGGTCAAATAGCCTGGAGATGTTTTGGGTTATTGTCCTGTTCAAAAACACATTATAGTCCCATTAAGCGCAAAACAGGTGGGATGGCATTTCGTTGCAGAATGCTGTGGTAGCCATACTGGTAAAGTGTACAATGAATTCAAAAAAATCACAGACAGTGTCACCGACAAAACACCCCCTCACATCACACCTCCTCCTCCATGCTTCATGGTGGGAACCACAGATGCAGAGATCATCCGTTCACCTATTCTGCGTCTCACGAAGACATGGCGGTTGGAACCAAAAATCTCAAATTTGGACTCATAAGACCAAAGGACAGATTTCCACCGATCTAATGTCCATTGCATTTATTTGGGCCGCAATTTCTGAGGCTGGTAACTCAAATTAAGTTATCCTCTGCAGCAGAGGTAACTCTGGGTCTTCCATTCCTGTGGCGGTCCTCATGAGAGCCAGTTTCATCCTAGTGCTTGATGGTTTTTGCCACTGCACTTTTCCAGATTGACTGACCTTCATATCTCAAAGTAATGATGGACTGTTTCTCTTTGCTTATTTGAGCTGTTCTTGTCATAATAAGAACTTGGTCTTTTACCAAATAGGGCTATCTTTTTTATACCACCCCTACCTTGTCACAACACAACTGATTGGCTCAAACGCATTAAGAAGAAAAGACATTTCACAATTTCACTTTTAACAATTAACACCTGTTAATTGAAATGCATTCCAGGTGACAACCTCATGAATCTGGTTGAGAGAATGCCAAGAGTGTGCAAAGCTGTCATCAAGGCAAAGGGTGGCTACTTTGAAGAATCTCAAATATAAAATATATTTTGATTTGTTTAACAATTTTTTGGTTACTTCATGATTCCATATACAGTATGTTATTTAATAGTTTTGATGTCTTCACTATTATTCTACAAAAAATAATGAAAAACACTTTAATGGGTAGGTGTGTCCAAACTTTTGACTGGTACTGTAAGTTGTAATATGGCATTTTTTCCTGGCTTGGCTTCCCCGGTGACCTTGCCCACACACAGCTACTGAATGTTTCTAATAGGTGCACCATGCTGCCTTGATCATAGTAAGACCGGGTGATGCAGATTATGCGACGTTCACTTGCTTGTCTGAATTAGGAAACTCTGACATTCAGTTTTTTCTTAAAGACAAAAAAATATATTTTTCTGATTTTGTTATGATGTGAATTGTTTTTGACCAGACAGAGTGCTTTGTGTGTGGAACACTCCAGTATTTATGTCTCCCTCCACCCATCCATCACCCATGTCTATCTTTCTCCAGTCCTCCATTCATCTCTCCATCCATCCATCCCTCCATCCATCCATCAGTCAACACAACCATTATTCCGGGTTTTGATCCATCTTCCATGACCTTCACACTCCTGTGTTTTTACTTATACTTAGACAGTTCTGTCTAATACAATAAAAATGTCTGATGACTGAAATACAAACAAACCTATAAGGTGTATATGGTCCACTGGTTACAACAAAATCCTGGCCTTCTTCTCCATTTCCCTTAGATAACAGATGGTTGTACACAGTTCTGTAATGTATGAACGTCGAAGAAAACAATCCCTGTTGAAAATAAATAGAACCTCAGTGTTGGTACCTGATGATAATAATTGTGTAATCATGTTACGGTATGGTAGAAAAGACCTGATGATAATGCTGTAATAATAGGCCATCGTTATAAATACAAATATGTTCTTAACTGACTTGCCTAGACAAATATAGGTTCATTTGAAAGACCTGATGATAATGCTGTAATAATGTTTCAGTATGGAAGAAAATACATGATGATAATGCTGTAATACTGTTACAGTATGCTAGAAAAGACCTGATGATAATTCTGTAATACCGTTACAGTATGTTATAAAAGACCTGATGATAATTCTGTAATACTGTTACAGTATCATAGAAAAGACCTGATGATAATTCTGTAATACTGTTACAGTATGTTATAAAATACATAATAATAATTCTGTAATGCTGTTACAGTATGTTATAAAAGACCTGATGATAATTCTGTATTACTGTTACAGTATCATAGAAAAGACCTGATGATAATTCTGTAATACTGTTACAGTAATAATTCTGTATTACTGTTACAGTATCATAGAAAAGACCTGATGATAATTCTGTAATACCGTTACAGTATGTTATAAAAGACCTGATGATAATTCTGTACTACTGTTACAGTATCATAGAAAAGACCTGATGATAATTCTGTAATACTGTTACAGTATGTTATAAAAGACCTGATGATAATTCTGTATTACTGTTACAGTATGTTATAAAATACATAATAATAATTCTGTAATGCTGTTACAGTATGTTATAAAAGACAATACCCTTTCCCCCTCAGGAGACTGAAAAGATTTGGCATGGGTCCCCAGATGCTCAAAAAGTTATACAACTGCACCATCGAGAGCATTTTGACCGGTTGCATCACCGCCAGAGGAAGACCCTAAAAATTGTAAATGACTCCAGTTACCCTACTCATAGACTGTTCTCTCTGCTACCGCACGGCAAGCAGTACTGGAGCTCCAAGTCTAGGTCTAAGAGGCTACTTAACAGCTTTCACCCCCAAGCCATAAGACTCCTGAACATCTAATCAAATGGCTACTCAGACTATCTCCATTGCATCTCAGGCTGTAATGGTATATCTCAGGCTGTAATGGTATATCTCAGGCTGTAATGGTATATCTCAGTCTGTAATGGTAAATCTCAGTCTGTAATGGTATATCTCAGGCTGTATTGTCATATCTCAGTCTGTATCCTGTGGATGTAGTGATCCTATCTGTCAGTAGCTGTAATGGTAAATTCCTGTCTGTATATCTCAGGCTGTATGTCTGTCTATAGCTGACTGGTATCCTGTCTGTAATATTATATCTCAGTCTTTAATGGTATATCTCAGTCTGTAATGGCATATCTAAGTCTGTAATATTATATCTCAGTCTGTAATGGTATAGCTCAGTCTGTAATAGTATATCTCAGTCTGTAATGGTATATCTCAGTCTGTAATGGTATAGCTCAATCTGTAATGGTATTTCTCAGTCTGTAATGGTATTTCTCAGTCTGTAATGGTATAGCTCAATCTGTAATGGTATAACTCGGTCTGTGAAACTGTGGTGATGTCAGTACTACTGACTCAGTAGTGTAGTCTGGGAGTGGCTTAGTCCTATATCCTGTGGAGGAGATGTAGTGAGCCTATCTGTCAGTAGCTGTCTGGTATCCTGCCTTCTGTCTGTTAGTAGCTGTCTGGTATCCTGCCTCCTGTCTGTCAGTAGCTACCTGGTATCCTGCCTCATGTCTGTTAGTAGCTGTCTGGTATCCTGCCTCCTGTCTGTCAGTAGCTACCTGGTATCCTGCCTCATGTCTTTCAGTAGCTGCCTGGTATCCTGCCTCGTGTCTGTCAGTAGATGCCTGGTATCCTTCCTCCTGTCTGTCAGTAGCTGCCTGGTATCCTGTCTGTCAGTAGCTGCCTGGTATCCTGTCTGTCAGTAGCTGCCTGGTATCCTTCCTCCTGTCTGTCAGTAGCTGCCTGATATCCTGCCTCCTGTCTGTCAGTAGCTGCCTGGTATCCTTCCTCCTGTCTGTCAGTAGCTGCCTGGTATCCTGCCTCCTGTCTGTCAGTAGCTGCCTGGTATCCTGCCTCCTGTCTGTCAGTAGCTGCCTGGTATCCTTTCTCGTGTCTGTCAGTAGCTGCCTGGTATCCTTCCTCCTGTCTGTCAGTAGCTGCCTGGTATCCTTCCTCCTGTCTGTCAGTAGCTGCCTGGTATCCTGCCTCCTGTCTGTCAGTAGCTGCCTGGTATCCTTCCTCCTGTCTGTCAGTAGCTGCCTGGTATCCTTCCTCCTGTCTGTCAGTAGCTGCCTGGTATCCTGCCTCCTGTCTGTCAGTAGCTGCCTGATATCCTGCTTCCTGTCTGTCAGTAGCTGCCTGGTATCCTTCCTCCTGTCTGTCAGTAGCTGCCTGGTATCCTGCCTCCTGTCTGTCAGTAGCTGCCTGATAGCCTGCCTCCTGTCTGTCATCCTGCTTCCTGTCTGTCAGTAGCTGCCTGGTATCCTTCCTCCTGTCTGTCAGTAGCTGCCTGGTATCCTGCCTCCTGTCTGTCAGTAGCTGCCTGGTATCCTGCCTCCTGTCTGTCAGTAGCTGCCTGGTATCCTGCCTCCTGTCTGTCAGTAGCTGCCTGGTATCCTGCCTCCTGTCTGTCAGTAGCTGCCTGGTATCCTTCCTCCTGTCTGTCAGTAGCTGCCTGGTATCCTGCCTCCTGTCTGTCAGTAGCTGCCTGATATCCTGCTTCCTGTCTGTCAGTAGCTGCCTGGTATCCTTCCTCCTGTCTGTCAGTAGCTGCCTGGTATCCTGCCTCCTGTCTGTCAGTAGCTGCCTGGTATCCTGCCTCCTGTCTGTCAGTAGCTGCCTGGTATCCTGCCTCGTGTCTGTCAGTAGCTGCCTGGTATCCTTCCTCCTGTCTGTCAGTAGCTGCCTGGTATCCTTCCTCCTGTCTGTCAGTAGCTGCCTGGTATCCTGCCTCCTGTCTGTCAGTAGCTGCCTGGTATCCTTCCTCCTGTCTGTCAGTAGCTGCTGTCTGTCAGTAGCTGCCCTGGTCTGTCAGTAGCTGCCTGGTATCCTGCCTGTCTGTCAGTAGCTGCCTGGTATCCTTCCTCCTGTCTGTCAGTAGCTGCCTGGTATCCTGCCTCCTGTCTGTCAGTAGCTGCCTGGTATCCTTCCTCCTGTCTGTCAGTAGCTGCCTGGTATCCTGCCTCCTGTCTGCTGCCTGCTGTTCCACCAGGAGGGTTGTATCCTCTTCAGGGGAGAGCAGTAGGAATCAGCCTTATAGGTAGGAGGGAACTGGTATTTTATGGTTCATGGAACCCACTACACCTCTGCACCCCTCTCTCTGTGTGTTTTCCGTCCCTCTCTCTCTTTCTGTGTTAGTCTAAGGAAACCTTTAATGGATTTGAATGGGTCCACATCCATCTGCAGTATGTTGGCTAGAGCAACCATTTTTCAGCTTAAACAATTTGTTTCAGCTTAAACAGTTTGTAGGGCTGGGAAATGCCAGGGACCTCATGATATGATATTATCACAATACTTAGGTATTGCAATTCTCACGATTCTATATGTATTGCGATTCGATACTGTGATTTTATTGCGATTCGATACTGTGATTTTATTGCGATTCGAACATAGTGCTCACCAGATGTCTGCTGCAGAGGGACTAGAGAGAGACATGGGAATTTGTTTTGATCAGTCATGCAAATGAAAGTGCTAAAAACAAATGGAGTCCCTATTTATTTTGTACCTTTATTTAACCAGGCAAGTCAGTTAAGAACACATTCTTATTTTCAATGACGGCCTAAGAACAGCAGGTTAACTGCCTTGTTCAGGGGCAGAACAACAATTTTTTTACCTTGTCAGCTCGGGGATTCGATCTTGTGACCTTTCGGTTACAAGTCCAACGCATTTAAAAAATAAGATGTAGAACAAGCTATGTTCCGCCGAAGTCAGCCCGTCTCCTTGTTCGGGTGGTGTTCGGCGGTCACCGGCTTTCTAGTCACTACCGATCCATGTTTCAGTTTCGTTTTGTTTTGTCTGTATTAATCACACCTGGTTTCAATTCCCATATCATGTTCCTTATTTAACCCTCTGGCATACATTATGTTCTGTCCGTGCTTGTTGGTGTCTTTAGTGGTTGTTGATTGTGCTAGTGTATATGTATGTTCCTATTCAGAATTTTTTGCTTGACTTTTTTGAGTAAACTCCGTTGTGTTGCTCAAACCTGTGTCCTGCGCCTGACTCCGCTACATCTCTGCACCCAATCGCTGACACTATGAAAGAAAAATACTGGTGTTTTGGTGCTGGTACAGCCAACTAGCGCAAAAATAATATTGCAATATTGTCAAAATGATACAATATGATATACCGTTAAAAATGATATCCCGAAATGTGACTATCGATCCCCCCCCCCCCCCCCCCATCACTAACACTTGGTTTAGATAATCAATCTAAGATCCTAGATGGGGTCGCATTTCACTAATCAATTATTAGCATGAAACACAATGGAATGTGTAGATGCCTAAAACTATTGTTTACTTCCTGACCCACCTTGTAAAAACACTTTTTTAACTCATGATCAACATACAGGGATCAATAGGTGGATTGAGCGGGAATAACAACCAAGCTAATTGGATTCCCTGGCTCCAATACAAGCCAATTGACCTTACAGTGAAACAATTAAAAGTGAATGGAGTGGTTCGATATCACAACACTGAGGCCTCAGAATAAGCGCCTCATGGAATAGTTTATCTCCATAGGAATGATTAGAGAAGGGATTCATAGCTCTCTAACAACCTAACATATAGGCCTATTTAGTAACATGATTGTGCTATTACATGTTTTAATGAGGATTCATTCCTGTCATTCCGCCCCTGTAGTTGGACAGGGTTAACATTACATCACTGTGCATGTTAATGATGGCTCTCTTTTAGAGTGGAGTTCTGCAGTGAGGGTTGAGGGGTGAGGGGTGAGGGGGAAGAGGACAGAGAGCAGAACAGGTTTAAAACCTCCGCCCCCTGGGACCAACCACAGAGCTAGCTAGTGATAAACACACGATTAGGAAGACAAATGATATTAGGGCCCATCATTTCCCGCCCACCATGATCATTAAAAGAGCACAGAGCAACAATAGATCTGTACTAATTGGTAGAGGAATATCACCATGACAACACATTACAGCCATCAATCACAGTCTGACTTTGAGGTGTACTTGAGTTGACCTCGTGATTTACTGCTGTGTAGCTGTTTTGTTTTTGCCAAGAGAGCATATTCTCTCTTTTAAAAGTGGTCAAGGGCATAACTGAACTTTTTTGTTTTACTGAAATCAGAGTTTAGCTGCGAACAACACAGTGCATGATGTCTTACCTAGATGTATTTTTCTTCTGATTTCCTATTCTAAACAGGTATTGGATTTCTTCAATGCAATAAAAAATAATGACCTGCATAACGGCGTTCAGCTTTATACAATTAACTGACCAATGTTTTGGATAATGACAGGGCTTTGACATTTTCCTATTGTCCATCAGTTAGTGAGGTGAGGAAACCTCAGGAAACCTCGGCATTGTTCCAGTCCACACTCTGCCCACTCAGGGAACCTTAAATCACCTCGGCATTGTTCCAGTCCACACTCTGCCCACCCAGGGAACCTTAAATCACCTCAGCATTGTTCCAGTCCACACTCTGCCCACCCGGGGAACCTTAAATCACCTCAGCATTGTTCCAGTCCACACTCTGCCCACTCAGGGAACCTTAAATCACCTCAGCATTGTTCCAGTCCACACTCTGCCCACCCAGGGAACCTTAAATCACCTCAGCATTGTTCCAGTCCACACTCTGCCCACCCGGGGAACCTTAAATCACCTCAGCATTGTTCCAGTCCACACTCTGCCCACCCAGGGAACCTTAAAGCACCTCAGCATTGTTCCAGTCTACGCTCTACCCACCCCTTAAAGGGAACCTCTGCCCACCCAAACCTTAAATCACCTCATTGTTCATTCTGCCCACCCGGGGAACCTTCACCTCAGCATTGTTCCAGTCCACACTCTGCCCACCCAGGGAACCTTAAATCACCTCAGCATTGTTCCAGTCCACACTCTGCCCACCCGGGGAACCTTAAATCACCTCGGCAGCATTCTGCCCACCCAGGGAACCTTAAATCACCTCAGCATTGTTCCAGTCCACACTCTGCCCACCCAGGGAACCTTAAATCACCTCGGCATTGTTCCAGTCTACGCTCTACCCACTCAGGAAACCTCATAGCATCTCGCCATTGTTCCAATCTACCCACTCAATAATCAGTGGGGGGAGAGGAAGCTTAACCTCCCTATGACCCATGGAGCAGACCAGCCTACACTCGTAGAAAAAAAAGGTTCCAAACGGGTTCTTTGGCTGTCCCCATAGGATAACCCTCTGTGGAAAGGGTTCTACATGGAACCCAAAAGCGTCCTACCTCGAACCAAAATTGTTCTACCTGGAACCAAAAAGGGTTCTTCAAAGGGTTATCCAATGGGGACAGCCAAAGAACCCTTATTGGTTCTAGATAGCACATTTTTTCTAAGAGTGTAGAGGGAGAGAGGTGAATGGCCTTGTTCCCCTCCCTCCTCTACTCTACTCTTCTCCTCAACACACATAATGATCAGATCCCAGGTACTGTATATCTCATCCACCTGTCAAACTGCATTGGTCCACAGTGAAGTATGGAAAGTCAATAGCAAGTAGCAACACAATGTGATGACTCACACAGGTTCAGAGGTCAGAGGAGAAGACAGAGTTGCAGGCGAGAGTGATTAGAACTAGACGGTGAAACCAAAATGGTGATCAGATTATTGACATACTGTAAATGACCACTGTGATTTGTGAGGGGGGATTTCAGACAATGTTCTCTATTCAGCCGAGGAGGAGAAATAAATGTACTTTTAATAATCTCAAACTTGTTACTTAATAATTGGTGTAAAGTAAAATGTATGTTATGGAACTAATGAACTAGTAGAAGGTATTATTAATAATATATATATACTGTATATATAATATTAATTAACCATAATATTTGTCACTAGTTTACACTGTTTAGGAATAGATGCTCTATTCACTAAAAGATTGAAGTGCCTGTGTGTGTTTGTGTGTCTCTGTGTGTGGTCTTGCTCAGAGAGTAAACAGATTGACTGATTGGACAGGTGAAGGAGAAGAGAGCAATGAGAGTAGAAGCTTCCATTAAAACAGGTGACAGAATGCCCTCTAGATTCTCAGCATGACCTCAGTCTGTTAACCACCTGACAGAGGTTGACAGAGCTCCACACTGACACTGCCTACTCTCCCTGCACTCTTAGAAAAAAAAGGTGCTATCTAGAACCTAAAAGGATTATTTGGCTGTCCCCATAGTAGAAACCTTTGAAGAACCCTTTTTGATTCCAGGTAGAACCCTTTTGAGTTCCATGTAGAACCCTTTCCACAGAGGGTTCTACATGGGTTTCTAAGAGTGTGGCTTACACATGAGTTAGTCAACAGGAAATATCAACCTGACTGACCAAGGTGTTAGACTGTGTGGGCTATGTAGACCAACAAAACAATGTCTAGACCTAGGGACTCCAATCAGCTCTTTATGGCATTATGACAAGCTGAGAGATGGGGCTCTACAACAAATTCACACATGCAGGGTCAAACTGGTCTTAAACAAATGGGTGTTTATCACATGGTTTATAGGCTTGTCAAAGGTTCTGAACCTGTGCTCTAACAGCTTAAGGGCATTCTAAAAACACTTTAACTAAAGTTTGTCTGATATATAGTGATACATATATATAGTGATACATATATATAGTGATACACTATATACTGTATTGGGAAAAACAATCAAAAAATGTGGCCTCGATAAATGTACATCTTGCAGATGTGTAGCTCGTTCAATTTGCATTAAACTTTTGTCCTTTAATATTGTTGCCAACCAGCCAAAGGCAAAGACACTCAGTGCCAAGTCCAATGGCATAAAATGTTTTAGTACTCTTTATAAAACACATTATTCTCAGTGAGTGCCCCTCTTTGTGTAACATTTAGTTTTTTCTGAGATCAAACGGAACTCTTTGGAGCTCCTAATTGGCAGTCGTTGTAGCCACTGTCCTTTGGGCCATAGTTCCTATTGGGAGACTGAAGCTTTCTACGGTGGCTTTAAAGAAACGCCTCTTTGATGCTGCGGCAGCTAAAAGACCCATGTCCAGCCAGCCAGGCAGGATGATCATTGAACAGGAGAGGTAGAAATGGAGGCAGCACCCCCCCCCCCCCCCCCCCCACACGCATAGAAAAAGGCACCATGGATCCACAGGAGTGTATGCTAATAGAGGATAACTACCTCACAAGTATTCTCACATGCTAGGCACATCCCACCCCCCTATCCCACACGGGCCTTCACGTCTTTGTCAGTCTGTTTGAGCACCTGATGTGCAGGGAGAGAAATAAAGCACTATTCAGCACCTAGGATACTTGTATGTGCCTCCCTCCCTCCATCTCCCTATCTCCTTCAAACAAACTCATACTACCCTAATTACCTTCCTTTTAACTTTCCACCAACCCCTCTCCACCAAATCAGATGTTTTCCTTGACCTAGGATGCCCCCTGGTTTCCCTTTCAGCACAGATCCCACAGATCTCACAGCCATCCACATTCTGAGGGACCAAAAAGGCACAATGATAAGAGAGGAAAGTGGGAAATATTATTCATTTTTTTCAGGTTAAAACATTATATATACCATTATATATATGATAATTGATAATACAGGTTTAAATTGCATTTAGGATATACAGGTACATTTTGACTTCCTCAGTGGAGGATCTTTATTTGATCTGGTGAATGGTAGATGAAAGGCTTCCTATGGGAGCATCTACAATGAGGAGGAATTAGGTGCATGGTTGAAGACCAGAACACACAACATTGTACAAAATGCTACTCTTCATCTGGTACATTTCCAGGAGCAATCTACATCTGTTCAGCTGACTATACTTTAATATATCCATTGGCCTGCCAAGCCATGAGTAATCAAAAGGGATGCTCTCACAGTCCGTTCTACATTCAGCTTGATCACACTGTAGAAACAACTACAAGAACCTACAGGTCGAAATAAGGTAGACATAATACACACATCCATTGTCTTTGGGTCAACAATAACACATAGTTGTTGAAGGGTGTGAAGTGGATTTACACAATGTATGAGAATAGAATAGTGCAAACAAAGCACGTACTGCTATCTAAATAAATAGTCCCCATTGTAATGCTAACAACACAGCCCTGCTATTCCTCTGCTGTGTGTGTTGTGACCCTCATGCTTCGTCTCCAGCCGGAGTAGGGCTTAGACTGGGGGAATCAAAGCTGAGGCAGGGCTGGTGGTTCAGCTGACAGGATTAGGCTGTAAGTCTTCAAAGACGCAGCTCCATTTCACTGTCACTCGTAATGCCGTTTTTATTTCTACTCTTCTCCTCACTCTCTCTCCCTGTCAGGGTGTGAGGGTGAGTTAAAGCATAATCTGTAATGAATAGGCAGCAATGAAGCAACCGCCTGACTGATGCATATTTACAGATAGAGAAAGGAATAGGGATGGAGGTACTGAGAGATACTGGCCCCGGAGCTGTGGCTAATGCAGCATCTTAGACTCAGGCTGGGTCTAGGGACCCTCATACCGAAGATATTGAACTGTTCTTTTCACCCTACAATCTAGAGGTTTCTTCATTTTTTTCTTTAGGTGGGACGTTGGTTGAATCCTTAAAGCTAACCAATTTACACACCATGCATTCACACACAAGCGTGCAAGCACACGCACACCTCCTGAGACAAATTAACATTTAATCAAAACACTCGTTGGTGTCCGTGTGTGCTCTGTCTATTGTTATGCGCTAGGAAATTGGTCACATTTTATTTAGATAGTCCTATAGATGCTCTACAGATGGTCAAACTATCTAAAAGTTATCTGTTGATAAGTAACTGCTTCCTTAGATTACGGTTAGGGTTAGGTTTAGAATAGCGGTTAGGCTAAGGGTTAAGGTTAGGGTTAGGGTTACGGTAAGGGTTAAGTTTACGGTTAGGATAAGGATAATAAGGATAATCTGGAATTTTTGTCATTCAATCATTCAAATATGCCCTCTGCACTTTCTGAATTTCATCGCACAGCCTATTGTTGCATTTCCAATAGACTTATTTAGCTATCCATCAATCCATCCAAATAACTATCACGCATTCATCAGTAAAAAAAAACACTTAAAAAAATACAGTATTGAAATCTAAGTAATCCTCAAAGTAAGTCCACAGGTTTGTGAAGCGTAAAGAATTGACTGGTAATGTTCCGACAAGCATTAATATCAATTACAGCTGGCAACTGCTTGAATGTGACTTCACCACTGAGATAACTACAACCCCTATTTTAGTGTGTGTTGCACAGAAAACCACATGGTCATCCGGTAAATGGAATCCATATATAATCAAGTACAAGGCAATGCATTTCACACTCCACTAAAAGCAGTCCTATAGCCAAGAGAGTCCTAAACACAAAAAGCCATCACATGGCCTTTCTTGCCTTTGCTCCAGTCATAACTGCAGTGGTGGACATTTCTCATCCAAGGCCACAGTGAATGGTGAACGTATTGGCACTATGCACAGCGTCTTATAATGGCAACAAAAGGAGGCAGTGGAGTGAACACAGCTGGGTTATGTAATCAATATGGCTGGTCACTCAGAACAGAGAAGGGTGAGTCAATGCCGCCATGCTGCTGACTGAACTACTGTTTATAGTACATAGATTTCTCTTCCCCACACTGCAGCATTCAAAGAAAGACCAACCTGATTGAAAGCACCTTCTTAAGTGCCAAGGGCCGTGACCCGCTTCAAAACAGAGCAAGGTCACAGCAAAGTTGCTTATCTCTGTAAATGATCTTGGAAAATGGACGGATGATTTCAATTAAACTATACTCTGTCTGAACAGGGCTCCAGGAGCTATTCAAGAATGCTGTAGCTTCATCACCTACAAATGATTCCCTGCTGAGATTGAAAGGCATCGAAAAAACAAGTAGAGATTGGTCCTCAAGAATCGTTTCACCACTGCCAGATCCTAATCCATCCGGACCTGTCCTGTCAGTTCGTGGTGGAAGTTGATGCCTTAGACGTTGGTGTGGATCTTTCAAAGTACCACCCGGTTGTCATCGGTCGAGTTTACGAGACTAAAGTACTTTAACAGCTGCAGACTGAAAGTTCCTATGTAGTCTTCTTCGAGAGAGAGAGTTTCAGAGTTTCTAACCATTTCAACATTCAGCCACACTCCACATTTGTCGGGTCTCATAGAGTCTGACCATTCGTGATGTCTGGTTCAATACCTTCTGCCTGGATGGTCTGATGTAAATTTCGTTAGGAGGGGTTTTATGCACTCTGGCAAAAGGAGCGTTCCATGACGGTAACATAATGTCTGTGCTCATGTGGGTGTGGTCACTGACTGGGTAGAACTTTTATATGAAAACCGATTCTCATTTAGAAGGCTATCCCATTTCATCTTCTCACAAATAGTTTCATATTTAATCTTATAACTTCCACAACATTTGGATGTAAACCTGACAACTGGGAAATATACACATTCAGAGATACAGTTATGTTGTTATGCCATCCATAATGAGATCCCAAAACAACAACTGATCTGACATAATTGTTCTTTAAGTACCCACGGACAAATCCAACTGTTTGGATTACAGAAATATTGTTTCTTGTGAAACCAGAACCCTCAAAGATCCCCCAACAGTTCCCCAATAGCCGTCCCTCAACCATTCAAGACACCTCCCATAGTCCCCCCCCCCCCCCCCCCCCGAAGAAAAAAAAATAATAATACAATTAATTCCATTCCCCACCCCCAAGAACCCCCCCAATGCACCAACAACCAAGAGAATGAACTAAAGAGAAAAAAGGAAAAGACAAGAAAACAGAAAACAACAATGCAACATTTTGTTAAACAAAATAATACATTTAAAACACAGGACATCAAGGACAACTGAAATCATAACAGCAATGCCTACTTTATATGTTTGTGTGCATGTCTGGCACTATTACATGTATGTGTGTGTTCTTGTATGTGTTCATTTGAATGAGAGTGTGTGTATATGCATGTGTACAAACACCTGCACGGCATCAGTCTCAGGCAAACCGGCATTAGTTGTAAAAACACTGCCACTTAGTGTCATTCAAATGTACATTTATTTATTTATTTAGACTTTTTTTCCTTTATCTTTTGACCATGATTCTCTCTCTCACACAGCAACTCCACTCCCACTTGTCTCCAATTCCACATCCCAACCCTCAGCTTCCCTCAGCCCATCCCATCTATCTCTGTTGGCCACCCACTTCGTGTTTCTACGCAACACATATCTTTCAACTATGCTATGATGTTTAACATACAATTTCAATCTATCTAATCGAATAGAATCTACAGATTGCGTATTGAAGATAAATACTTTTACTAAGAGTATTAGTAGATTAGTAATTGACTGACCTGGTCTCTCCAGATATCCTGGAGTACTAAAAGTACTATTTCTAGGGTCAATTTCAGATCAATGCTATGCATTTTCAGCCATTCCTGAACCTGAGACCAGAAACAGGCTACCTGAGGGCAATACCAAAACAAATGGTCTATTGATTCTGTATCCTCACAACAAAATCTGCAGAGCTTTGATGATTTTATGCCCCAAATATTCAACATTTTGTTGGTGGCAAGAATTCAAAATAATAATTTTAGCTGAAAAGCATGAAGTCTTGAATCTTGCTTTGTTTTATATATCAACTCATACACCCTGTACCATGGAATCGGTACATCAAAAATCTTCCCAACTATTTTGCAATCTGTATGGTACAGTTGTTAGCATCCTGGTCCTCAAATGAAACTGGTATACTTTCCTAATTATGCTATTTTTATTCCTCCGCCAGTTTTGATCCTTTATATTGGGCAGACAGACCAGTTCCCTGCCTCCCCCTGCTGCCACCTGCCTCCTCCAGTTTTGATCCTTTATATTGGGCAGACAGACCAGTTCCCTGCCTCCTCCCGCTGGCACCCGCCTCCTCCATTTTTGGGGCAATGCTGTAATCAATTGGTTGTACTCTTGGATTGAACAGACATTCCCGTACAATTCTGATAACTCCATGAAGGACATAACTCTACCATTACAATTTACAATATAATTTAAGAACAAAATACCCTTTTCAAACATCTTTCCCATTCAGGTATTTTATCAACCAGCACATTTGAGTTCAGCCATAATATTTGTTGTAATATTTGCTCTATCTTTTCAGGGGGATGAAATTGAAATTGTAGCCAGCTCTGCAATGCTTGTTTGAAAAAGACAGATACTTTGAAAAAAGTATAATTTTCAAGTAATCGAAAATGAGACATGGCATTTAGAATGTATCTTGTTGTACTATAGTGGTGGTAATTTGCAGTTATCTGTTCTCTGTCCTGGGTTCAGTTACTTGGGCCTTAGAGAGGGGAGAGGTCAAGCTTGTCTTCATATGTAAACATATCTTTTAAACCATGTAAAGGCATGATTGAGGGGGAACCAATTATCTCTTGGCTCCACAATGTCTGTGTGCCAGTTTTCTATTGAAATTCATTGTGGAGAGCTTATTTATATATTTTGTGATATGAATACCGAGTATGTCTACTTCACCATCAGCCCATTTTATAGGTAAGCTGCAAAGTAATGTAAAAGTTGTATTTTTTAAGGATCGAATACGTAATATTGTACACTTATCATAATTAGATTTTAGACCAAAGAGTACAGAAAAGTTATCTAGATCTTTAATGAGACATTGCAGAGATCTAGCTTGCGGACTTAACATAAAACTTGAGTCATCGGCATACATGGACACCTTTGTTTTTAAGCCTTGGATTTCAAATCCTCTAATGTTGTTATTGGATCTGATTTTAATAGCTAGCATTCCGATGGCCATAACGAATAGATATGGTGACAGCGGACATCCTTGTTTAACTGCCTCTTGACAATTTAAAACTCTCTGAGAAGCAACGGTTATTTACTATTTTACACCTGGGGTTGCTATACATTATTTTTTACCCATTTTATAAGAGAATTACCAAAATTGGAAAAAGTCCAGGCATTTATAAATAAAATCCAGTCTTACTTTATCAAATGCCTTTTCAACATTCGCTATAAATACCATTCCTGGCTTCTTATATGTTTTAAGATGTTCTATTATTTCTAGTAGTTGTCGTATATTATCTCCAATGTATTGTCCATGTAAAACACCTATCTGATCAGAATGAACAATACCTGGTAAAACCCTTTAAATTCTGAGTGCTATGCATTTTGCTAGTATTTTTGCATCACAACTGTAACGTTCGTTGATGGAAGGATAGGACCAAGGTGCACCGTGGTAGGTGTACATCTTACTTTATTCAATGCACACCAAAAAAACAACAAATACAAATTAAACGTAAAGTTTAGTAGGGCTAAACGGCACAGTACCAAAACAAGATCCCACAAACTACAGGTGGGAAAAGGCTGCCTAAGTATAATCCCCAATCAGAGACAACGATAGACAGCTGCCTCTGATTGGGAACCATACCCGGCCAACAAAGAAATAGAAACATAGATTGCCCACCCTAGTCACACCCTGACTTAACCAAATAGACAATAAAAAGGCTCTCTAAGGTCAGGGCATGACAACAACATTGAAGTGTAAGGGGCCTCCAGTTATTTAGATAGACCGGGTCATTATATTTGCCATCTGTGTCTTGTTTTAATAATAGAGAAATCAGACATTCCTGCTGAGTACCTGACAGACTACCATTTATATAGGAGTAGTTAAAACAATCCAACAATGCAGCTTTTAGTAAATCAAAAAATACCTCTACCGGTATGCCATCAAGCCCTGGGGGTTTTCCAGACTGAAAGGATTTAATAGCATCAAGAAGTTCTTCCTCTGTAATTTAGCCTTCTCACTGATCTTTCTTTACATTTGTTAATTTTCAATTTTTTTATATATTATTTGGAAATAATTCCTTACCGTAACCCTCATTCAGTGGGAGAGGATGAGACGGAAAAGAGAACATCTGCCTAAAATAATTAGCTTCCTCTTTTAAAATATCATTCGGAGAATCATAGATGACTCTTTCAGTAACGAGTTTCTCCAAGTTGTTTTTGTTAGCGTTCCTGTATTGGAGATTCAGGAAGAATTTAGCATTTTTCTCCATATTCCATCCAGTTTGCTTTATTTTTTGTAATAGATTGCATTAGATCGATCTTGAATAAGTTCCTTAAGTTCTTTTTGTTTTTCCTCTAACTTATTTTGTATCTTTGTAGTATCGTTTTTATTGCTATCTATCTTTACTATTAGTTCATGGATTTCCCTTGTTAGTCATGTTTCTTTAGCCATAAACTTATTTTTTTTATTATTGATGAATATTGAATTGAATGACCCTGAAGATACATTTAAAGGTATCCCAAACAAGAAGGGGATTTGCTGAACCTATATTATACTGGAAAAAATCAGTTATAAATTATTTTGTCTTAGTTAAAAATAAGTTGTCCTCCAGTAAACTTTGATAAAATGTACAATATCCCTGTCCAAGTGAAAAATCTATAAGAGTTATGTGAATGCCAATTAGATGATGATCCGATCGCATTCTGTCTCTTATTACATTTTTTTAACCTTTGATGCAAGAGAGAAAGAGACAAGAAAGTAGTCAAGACGACTAGCTTGATTAAGTCTCCTCCATGTATATCTCACTAGGTCGGGGTTTTTTATTCTCCAAATATCCACTATTTCTAATGTGTCCATAATATATGTGATTTCCTTAAGTGCACGGTGAGGATAGTTTGTAAAGTGATTACCTTTACGGCCCATTGAGGTACTTAACACTGTGTTATAGTCTCCTACCATAATGATTAGATCACAAAGGGACAAAGGGATTTTTAACTTCCATTTCTGCTGAGTGGGAGAGAGAGAGAGTTCCTGCAGGTATTTATGACCATCATAATATGACAAACTTCACCCCTCTCCCCCTCTGCGGGAGAGAGAGGGCACTGTAGAGCGGACCCACTGTAACCTGATCCTTCAGATCTTCACAGGAGAGTCATGACAGTGGTAATTTCAATGATTGAACCATTGATTCTATTCTCGGATTATACAAAGTATAAATGTACACCAAGGTAATTATTTGTCATGTCTCATCTCATCAGGGTCAGGCAGCCAGGAAAGGCTAGTCTGTGACGGCACAGAGGGGAATTTTTTCAGATACAACACTTTATTCTCCCTGTGCAGCAAACACTGGACAAGCCAGAAGCTTCAAAGATTGAAACTATTTTAAGGCAGTCTGACAAACCTCTAAAGTTGATTTCCAAACTGTTTCAATCGTTGATAGAGACATGTAAAACAAAAATGTGAGGAAGACCTAGGAGACACTATTGATGATAATGAATGGATACAGATGTTAGAATGCCCAGTTATGATCATATAATCTCAGACACACACTACCATTAAAAAGTTTGGGGTCACTTAGAAATGTCCTTGTTTTTGAAAGAAAAGCACATTTTTTGTCCATTAAAATAACATCAAATTGATCAGAAATACAGTGTAGACTTCTTTTTTATGTTGTAAATGACTATTGTAGCTGGACACAAATTATATTTTATGGAATATCTACATAGGCGTACAGAGGCCCATTATCAGCAACCATCACTCCTGTGTTCCAATGGAAAGTTGTGTTAGCTAATCCAAGTTTATCATTTTAAAAGGCTAATTGATCATTAGAAATCCCTTTCGCAATTTAGTCGCAATGTTAGCACAGCTGAAGACTGTTGTGCTGATTAAAGAAACAATAAAACTGGCCTCACAGGAGTGATGATTGCTGATAATGGACCTCTGTAGGCCTATGTAGATATTCCATAAAAAAAATAATTAGTGTACAACTACAATAGTCATTTACAACATTAACAATGTCCACACAGTATTTATGTTATTTTAATGGACAACATTTTTTACTTTTCTTTCAAAAACAAGGACGTTTCTAAGTGTATATTTTTTGCACTGATCTTAACTTTTTCATACATAATGTTTCTGTCATCGTTTCCTATTCCTGAGAATAGCTTCTGGACATCAGAACAGCAATTACTAACCTCAATTTGGATGAGGATTTCTACTTCAATGAATCAGAGGCGAAGGACATACAGCTTATTCCGTACCAGTCCCAAATCCATGACACTCGGAAGAGGCAGCGTTATAGAGGCCAGCGTGCGGGATACCTGAAGAGACTATGTCGGGGAGTGGATAAACAGCCTTTTGAACGGTCTATTAATTTCTGCAGTTCAAGACCTTCCAAAGAACATACTATATGCCAGTGAAACGGTATGTCATGCGCTCAGAAATGAATTTATTCAGCTGGAGGTGTAAAACAGAATGAGGACATATTTGCATGTGCTATGGTGTTGTGGCTGGCTGAATTCTGGCAAAGAGTATGTTCTTTAATCTCAGCATGTCTGCGGAGTGTTCCTTCTCCCTGTTTTTGTTTGATTGGAAATGTTGATACTGGAGATTGTTATCAGAAGAAAATGTATAACCAAGCATTTATAGAAGCTAAGAAATGCATCTCCATTAATTGGAAGGTTGGTTATCTTCCAACAATGGATGGAAGAAATGTCAAGTTATGTATCACTAAATTTGATTTATTACAAGATTAAGGGTATACTGTGCAACTTTCATAAGGTCTTTATGCCTTATATGGAATACCGGTACGACAAAAGGAGTCTTTATTGAAAACATGCCCACCTTAGGCAATCCTTAGCTGCTGTGCTGCTCAGTCCTGGCTCTGGGGGTCTGCCATTCTGTTTGTTGTCACTCTGGATTTGGCCTTACACACCTGAAAACAATACTGAATGTTTCACTAAGATCCTAAAGCTGATTGGGGTGTGTTGGGTCCGAGCGCTGCAGGGCCGTGGACCACTTGGGATAGGGTGGGGTGACCCAGCTGTATTGTGTGCAAGTAAAACGAGCTCTACAGTACTATCAGGCCTGTGATATGAATTATATGGAGAATGTACTGTTTATGTGTAGGTAGGTGTATGTCTGTTTTTATAAAAAAAAATGTTTTCCAAACCTTTCCCTTGAGATGTTTAAAAACAACATGGGAAGGAAGTTGTGTTGGGGAATTATTGACTAGACTGGTGGGTGTCGGACTTGCAGGCAGCTTGGGCTGGCTGGTTGGTCTTGCTGGTTGGGCTGGCTGGTTGGTCTGGCTGGTTGGTTGGGCTGGCTGGTTGGGCTGGCTGGTTGGGCTGGCTGGCTGGTTGGTCTGGCTGGTTGGGCTGGCTGGTTGGGCTGGCTGGTTGGTCTGGCTGGTTGGTCTGGCTTGTTGGTCTGGCTGGTTGGTCTGGCTGGTTGGTCTGGCTGGATGGGCTGGCTGGTTGGTCTGGCTGGTTGGTTGGTCTGCCTGGTTGGTCTGGCTGGTTGGTCTGGCTGGTTGGTCTGGTTGGTCTGGCTGGTTGGTCTGGTTGGTCTGGCTGGTTGGTCTGGTTGGTCTGGCTGGTTGGTCTGGTTGGTTGGTCTGGCTGAAATTTGATAGAGGATGTCTTAATAAGACAATCAAAAGTTAGGTCTGTACTTCATTTGTAAGAGTTGTTCATTTGTTAGGCTATTGGCGTAAAGGTGCAACACAATATTGATTATTTAATTATCATTGATCTAGTTCACTAGTTCTAGTTCACTTATCAATCACTTAAAATATTGAATAATGATCTTTAACCTGGCTTGATGACTGTGCACATTTTTGCCTAAACTTTTTGTTGTTCTAAATAGAGATGGCTAGAATGGTCATGGGGTATATTAGATTGCGTAGAAATTCAAGAAATTAGCTTTAGATGCCCCCCAAAATGGGTGGATCCCTAGACCCTGGCGGTGGCACAAAAGGGCTGGGTTTTGATGAATAAACAAGTTGTGTGTGTGTTGAGGCTTGGCCCCTCACTGGCCAATCAGAACATGCTCCATGTTGGTTGCTTCAAGTTGTGTATTTACAGTATTTTATGTACTGCCTTAGAATCAACTCCAAGTCCAATGCTAGTCTGTTATAGTTTCTGAAATAGCTTACAGAAACACAATTACACAATTTTGACCTATCACATCTTTGCTAAATACTGTATGTTATATTGAAGTTTTCAGTTCTTTCCACAGATTCTCGATTGGATTCAGGTCTGGACTTTGACTTGGCCATTCTAACACCTGGATATGTTTATTTTTGAACCATTCCATTGTAGATTTTGCTTTATGTTTTGGATCATTGTCTTGTTGGAAGACAAATCTCCGTCCCAGTCTCAGGTCTTTTGCAGACTCCATCAGGTTTTCTTCCAGAATGGTCCTGTATTTGGCTCCATCCATCTTCCCATCAATTTTAACCATCTTCCCTGTCCCTGCTGAAGAAAAGCAGGCCCAAACCATGATGCTGCCACCACCATGTTTGACAGTGGGGATGGTGTGTTCAGCTGTGTTGCTTTTACGCCAAACATAACGTTTTGCATTGTTGCCAAAAAGTTCAATTTTGGTTTCATCTGACCAGAGCACCTTCTTCCACATGTTTGGTGTGTCTCCCAGGTGGCTTGTGGCAAACTTTAAACAACACTTTTTATGGATATCTTTAAGAAATGGCTTTCTTCTTGCCACTCTTCCATAAAGGCCAGATTTGTGCAATATACGACTGATTGTTGTCCTATGGACAGAGTCTCCCACCTCAGCTGTAGATCTCTGCAGTTCATCCAGAGTGATCATGGGCCTCTTGGCTGCATCTCTGATCAGTCTTCTCCTTGTATGAGCTGAAAGTTTAGAGGGACGGCCAGGTCTTGGTAGATTTGCAGTGGTCTGATACTCCTTCCATTTCAATATTATCGCTTGCACAGTGCTCCTTGGGATGTTTAAAGCTTGGGAAATATTTTTGTATCCAAATCCGGCTTTAAACTTCTTCACAACAGTATCTCGGACCTGCCTGGTGTGTTCCTTGTTCTTCATGATGCTCTCTGCGCTTTTAACGGACCTCTGAAACTATCACAGTGCAGGTGCATTTATACGGAGACTTGATTACACACAGGTGGATTGTATTTATCATCATTAGTCATTTAGGTCAACATTGGATCATTCAGAGATCCTCACTGAACTTCTGGAGAGAGTTTGCTGCACTGAAAGTAAAGGGGCTGAATAATTTTGCACGCCCAATTTTTCCGTTTTTGATTTGTTAAAAAAGTTTGAAATATCCAATAAATGTCGTTCCACTTCATGATTGTGTCCCACTTGTTGTTGATTCTTCACAAAAAAATACAGTTTTATATCTTTATGTTTGAAGCCTGAAATGTGGCAAAAGGTCGCAAAGTTCAAGGGGGCCGAATACTTTCGCAAGGCACTGTATATACATAGCATTTCCATTGAAATAGATTGGACATGCCAAATGTTGTCGATAAACTAGATTAAATTCATTATTGATAAGGCCTAATCAAGTTCTAAACAAAACAAAACAACAACTTGTTTTAAATAGGCTATGTCTAAATTTACAGGCACCATCATTTCTCCTCATGTGGATAGAATATTAAAACAAAGCAGGCTATGGAGGGTTTCCTGCACATCCACACATTTCACAGTAGCTGGACTAAGATATATAAAGAGAAAGGGAGAATGTCCACTTACCGTTATATTGCTGTCAAATATGTTTTATAAACATATTGGAACCATCTAACAGATCGCATTCACACTTCTCCAGAAGTTGCATTCCATGCGTGCCACAAATGTTCTCACAATTATTTATTTGTGGCATAAAACCAGGACGGTGAATCATTCTAATAAGTTTGTTTTTAATAAAAATGTAACGAAAAACAACAATAAATGAATACATGTCAAATGTAATGATATCATAAAATCGGCAGGATAAAAGAAAGACACGAAACATTGCTGTTGAACCAGCCTTCATTACAGTAGGCCTATAGGGTAAGCTAAGGGTTGCCTACCCGGGGATTTTTTGTTTGTTTTATTTGGCAGTTGTAACAGGAAAAGACCTTCTAAATAACTTGGCGGGAGGTCTGCAGCACAGGGATGATCTTTTGGGGCTGTGAAAATAGCAAAAATATTTCTGACACACCCCAGAATCTATAGCAGTACCGCCAGTGCTTAGATTTATCATTGCGTTGTATTTGTTAAAATAGAGCCCTGAGACTACCACAGAGACTAAAACTACCATAGAGACTGATACTGAGACTGATACTACCATAGAGACTGATACTGAGACTTATACTACCATAGAGACTGATACTGAGACTGATACTACCATAGAGACTGATACTGAGACTGATACTACCGTAGAGACTGATGTTGAGACTGATACTACCGTAGAGACTGATGATGAGACTGATACTACCATAGAGACTGATACTGAGACTGATACTACCATAGAGACTGATACTGAGACTGATACTACCATAGAGACTGATGCTGAGACTGATACTACCGTAGAGACTGATACAATACAGGAGACTGATACTGAGACTGATACTACCATAGAGACTGATACTGAGACTGATACTACCATAGAGACTGATACTGAGACTGATACTACCATAGAGACTGATACTGAGACTGATACTACCGTAGAGACTGATACTGAGACTGATACTACCACATAGACTGATACTACCATAGAGACTGATACTGAGACTGATACTACCATAGAGACTGATACTGAGACTGATACTACCATAGAGACTGATACTGAGACTGATACTACCATAGAGACTGATGCTGAGACTGATACTACCGTAGAGACTGATACTGAGACTGATACTACCACATAGACTGATACTACCATAGAGACTGATACTGAGACTGATACTACCATAGAGACTGATACTGAGACTGATACTACCATAGAGACTGATACTACCACAGAGAATGATACTGAGCCTGATACTACCACAGAGACTGATACTGTGACTGATACTACCATAGAGACAAATCTTGAGACTGATATTACCATAGAGACTGATACTGAGACTGATACTACCATAGAGACTGATGCTGAGACTTACTATCATAGAGACTGATTCTACCATGGAGACTGATACTATCCAGGAGACTGAGACTGAGACTGATACTACCACAGAGACTGATATTACCATAGAGACTGATGCTGAGACTGATACTACCATATAGACGGATTCTACCATGGAGACTGATACTATCCAGGAGACTGATACTGAGACTGATACTACCACAGAGACTGATACTACCATAGAGACTGATGCTGAGACTGATACTACCATAGAGACGGATTCTACCATGGAGACTGATACTATCCAGGAGACTGATACTGAGACTGATACTACCACAGAGACTGATACTACCATAGAGACTGAGACTATCCAGGAGACTGATACTACCACAGAGACTGATACTACCATAGAGACTGATACTATCCAGGAGACTGATACTGAGACTCGTACTACCATAGAGACTGATACTGAGACTGATACTACCATAGTTACTGATTCTGAGACTGATACTACCATAGAGACTGATTCTACGATGGAGACTGATGCTATACAGAGAATGATACTGAGACTGATACTACCACAGAGACTGATACTGAGACTGATACTACCATAGAGACAAATATTGAGACTGACACTACCATAGAGACCGAGACTGATACTACCATAGAGACTGATGCTGAGACTTACTATCATAGAGACTGATTCTACCATGGAGACTGATACTATCCAGGAGACTGAGACTGATACTACCACAGAGACTGATACTACCATAGAGACTGATCAAGACTGATACTACTGTAGATACTGATACTACCACAGAGACTGATATTACCATAGAGACTGATACTGAGACTGATACTGCCATAGAGACTGATGCTGAGACTGATACTACCATAGAGACTGATGCTGATACTGATAATACCATAGAGACTGATACTACCATAGAGACTGATATTGAGACTGATACTACCGTAGAGACTGATGCTGAGACTGATACTACCATAGAGACTGATACTGAAACAGATACTACCACAGAGACTGATACTACCATAGAGACTGATGCTGAGACTGATACTACCATAGAGGCTGATGCTGAGACTGATACTACCATAGAGACTGATACTACCATAGAGACTGATACTGAGACTGGTACTACCATAGAGACTGATACTACCACAGAGACTGATACTACCATAGAGACTGATTCTACCATGGAGACTGATGCTATCCAGGAGACTGATACTGCCCATAGAGACTAAATCTACCGGAGAGACTGATTCTACCATAGAGACTGACACTACCATAGAGACTGATACTACAATAAAGACCGATTCTACAATAGAGACTGACACTACCATAGAGACTGATACTGGAGGGTAGTACAGTTAGGATGATTGCATGTTCATTAATCTATCTCAATCACTCTTTAGAATGATGGAATACAGCAAAGTGCACAGTCATAGACATGTGATGTTCCTTTTCAGTGTTATTTTGAAAATATGCCTATCAAGAAATTGTTTTGATTGTGAGTTTTTCGTATAGGATATTTAGCATAAATTAACTAAAATGTAGAATGACTCAAGCAAGCAACTGTAGAAACAAATATATGTTTCCCGTTTGTTGAATCTAAGCAAGCAGTGGTCCATTGCATGCAAAATACAATCTCAGGCTTTTCCCTGTAAGATTAATAGGATGTAGTGGTGGTCTTTGTCATCACAAGTGAAATAAATGCATGGCCTAGGAAGCAGAGGCACTTAAGGTAATTACATTCCAGTGAACGACAGAGACGAGAGAGGAAGTTGGAAAATAAGGGATGAGAAAGAGAGAAAATAGTGGTTACAGCTTCAGGCCGGTAACCGAAAGGTCACTGGTTCGATTACCCTAGTCGGCAAGGTGAAAAAACTGTCGGCTTACCTTTGAGCAAGGCACTTAGCCCTACTAATCTCCAGGGGTGCTGTACTACTATGGTTGACCCTGTGAACAACACATTTCACTGCACCTCTCTGATGTATGTGACAATAAAACATAATTTGAATTTAATTGATGGTGTGCTTAAAGAGTGCACATTTTTTGCAATTATGAAGGAACCAACCTAATTGGTCCAGATGAAAAATGGTCTGAAGGATGCTATTTTTGTGACACAATTCAATATCAT
The DNA here is from genome assembly GCF_045791955.1 of Oncorhynchus clarkii lewisi. Taxonomy (NCBI): domain Eukaryota; kingdom Metazoa; phylum Chordata; class Actinopteri; order Salmoniformes; family Salmonidae; genus Oncorhynchus; species Oncorhynchus clarkii. The sequence continues at coordinate 32,281,665 of NC_092173.1, read as the reverse complement.
TTGATTAGTTTTGATTACTGCTGTCAACGCCTTACGCATGGATGATGCTGTACAACGAGTAGTGTCATGTATAGACTATGCTTCATTCCTGTGTGTGTCTGTGATTCTAAGTGGTTATAGCTACAGATGTAGGATCTTCAGCCAGTTTGCTATGGCAGGATAATAATCTTGCAGCAACATGAAAAGTGAATTATTACGTGGATTGTAATTTATGGACATTTTTAGCAGGTCTTCATAATTTTTTTGTTAGGGCAAATCAAGTCTGACATTTTAAAGTGGAAAATATAATCACTTTAAACCTCAAAAACACTACAAGTTTGCATTCTCAGCAACAAAAGAGTGATCAAATGAAGATCCTACATCTGTAGAGGAGCTGAGCTCAAGTGCTCAGGTCTGATTGATAGACTTTAATTTAAAAGGAACAGCTGTCTCTCTGTCCATCAGTCATGAACGCTGTGAACTTAGACCCTGTCTCTACTGTTTTAACATGGACCCCTCTTTCTGTTTCTCCTCTATCCGTGGCCCTCTCCCTCACTCTCTCTCACACACACACACACACACACACTGTCACGGTCCCTCCTCTGATTAATTTGATCTCTAATTCTGCTTTTGTGACTCTATCTTTGGCTGGGAAAAATGTCTGTGTTTTTTTGGATTTGGTGGTGTTCTAACATAATTATATATTGTGTTTTCGCTGTAAAACATTTTAAAAATCGGACACGATGGGTAGATTAACAAGATGTTTATCTTTCATTTGCTGTATTGGACTTGTTAATGTGTGAAAGTTAAATATTTCTAAAAAATATTTTGGATTATTCAGCGGAATGTTAAGGGGGGGGGGGGTGGCACTAGCGGAACCCCTAGCCATAAGAAGTTTAATTAACCTAGTTTGTATCTTCTCTCTGGTGACCCTGCAAATGTTCCCTCTTAAATTGCTCCCCAGGTACCAGTGCTGCCGAGTTTGAGAGGCAGACAGTCAGCTGGGGGACACGGGGCCACTACTAGGAGCCGGGACTGGTATTCTTTTATTTTTATTTTGGGGAACTTTGGATTGTTTTGAATATGTTGGGCCGAAATTTGGGTTGAGGGTGGGACCCTCATTTTAAGGAGGGGGGTGTCACGGCCCCTCTGCATTGCAGGGGCGGTTCCTCCTGCAGGCAGAGGAGGGTCGTTAGTGATTGGAGCCACCTGGGCTCAGGGTATTTAAACTGCTTCACTAACCACTCTTGTCTCTCTCTGCTCCTCCAGGTATGATCCTGTTTTGTTTGTTCCTTTGTAGTTTTATGTAGTTTTCACTCAGTCATATTCACACACACAGATTCACGCATCCCTGCACTTTACATACACCCTACATTTGTCACGTTCTGACCTTAGTTCCTTTGTTTTTGTCTTGTTATAGTATGGTCAGGGCGTGAGTTGGGATGGGCAGTTTATGTTTGTTTTTCTATTTTGGTATTTGAGCTCGGCCTAGTATGGTTCTCAATCAGAGGCAGCTGTCAATTGTTGTCCCTGATTGAGAATCATACTTAGGTAGCCTGGGTTTCACTTGTTTGTGGGTGTTTGTTTCCGTGTGAGTGGTTGGGCCACACGGTACTGTTTCGGTTTTGTAAATTCACGTTGTCCTTTATTGTTTAGTGTTCTGAGTTTTAATTAAACATCATCATGAACACTTACCACTCTGCGCTTTGGTCCTCCTCTCTTTCTCCCGACAACAACCCTTACAACATTGATACTTTCACACCTCATTTCTTTTTTTTGTTTAAAGTTAATCGTTTTTGGTTTATAATAAAGAACCTTTTGGATTGGCCTATACCTGTTGTTCGTGTCCCCTCACACACACACACAAACACCGGCTTTGGTGTTAGAGTTATATTTATTTTTATTATGTATAAAGAAATGTAGTCAGAAAAAAAGGAATAGAATAATAAAAATGTATGTAAGAACACTTCCAGTGTCAAGGAAATTATAATATTCTGTACAAGACAAGAGTATTACTGTTAGCATGATTTATAAAACTGTCAAAAAATCGCTGAAGTTTCCAAATGCACCTGTACAATCCACCCTCACCTTGATTCTCCTGAATCTCTTTGCCCATTATGCCTCTCAGGACATGGCTACTGTATTTCTAACCCATTGATAAGACTGGACAAACCTATAAGGAAGGGAGAAAGACAAATGCAAATCATTCATTGTACAGTGTAAAACAGACTGTCAGTTCCTTGTAAAATTACTGTAAACTAAATTCTTTACAAAACCGTTACAGCGTTGGCCTGGGGGTAGCTTTATGACAGTCATAAATAACTCTCCCCCCCCTTTTTCCTCTCTCTACCCTACTGATGTGACATGGTGAACATAGAGATTCTGGGAACATCAGAAGGTGGGGGGAAATGAACTATATCTGGTAATCCAACCAATTGAACATATGCGGTGGTACTTAATGAATATGATGTCAGTTCTGTTGTCATCTGAGACATTCTCATCAATGATAGGATGACAAACTCTAGTGGAAAGTCTGCACATTGTAGTTATTGGATTCACATGGAATTGTTCAATTGAAATGTTTGAATATACAATTATTGGTGAAAATATAAAATGTTATTTTAGCTTCCAAATGAGAGATTTGGGTTTTCATAAGGTTAGAGCTCTGCTCAATCAGTGGCCAGCCCCTGTGAAGAGACATGGGTTATAACTTTTCAAGCACACCCTTCTCGCTCCACTATATAAAGCCTTGACGAATATGTAACCTGTTCCGAGGATGTGAGGACGACGGTACGTACGTTAAAAGGACTAACATGTCAACTACAGAACTAAGCCAACCTCAGCGTGAGCTTTGGTTGCGAATGGGATGAACTTTGAACTGTTATTCACTACAGAAGTGATATCTCCTAGCCGTTGAGTTAGCAACAGCAGCTGCAAACGTGGGCTAGGAAAGAACAGGGTATTCTGTCTACCACACAACAACGTTACTACAACGTATCCAATTTACCACCAGAGACATTCTTCAAAGAACAAAGGACAAAGGACTCGGTTGGGCAACACGGCCTTCCATCTACCACCAACCAGCTCAGAGTAAATATTTATTGCATTTTCCTTTTCCAAATGGGCGGTAATTTAGAATGCATAAGATTCTGTATTTACGATAGACATCGCTTCTCCCTTTGTTCCTCAGTCTTCCCGCTCTTTCACTCAAACCCAGCCCCTTTTCTTTGTGTAACCAGCTGACATATCTGTTCCGCCCGCTAGGGACATTTTCCTTCATGATATAATTTGTAATCAAGGTATGATTTATTCTGTGTATATGTAATTCTGTGTGATTAGTTACGGATTTAGTAAATAAATAATTAAACCCAATTTTGTATTGCTGATTCAACTTGTTCGCCAGGGTTTGTGAAGATTTACAACTTTCAGATAAGACTGAAATAAGGTGACGATTAATAGTGACTGCTATTGATGTAAAATATTACTAGGTCTTTAAGAGTTTATTCGGAAGATAACAGCTCTATAAATATTATTTTGTGGTGCCCGACTCTCTAGTTAATTACATTTACATGATTAGCTCAATCAGGTAATATTAATTACAGAGAAAGGATTTTATAGAATAGCATGTCATATCACTTAATGTGGCATAGCCAAAGACACGACAACAGTAATAACACCAGTAACTTCCCCTCTGTCCGTCTCATTTTCCTGAGAATTATGTATTTTTCTGCCAAGAGAAATAATGGGTGCCATGCTTGTCCAGTGCTTCTTTTGTTTGTAGCCAGTGGCATACCCATCGGTGTGACGGCTGGTAAGTGATCACTATCATGGTCCAGTGTATTTGGAGACACCACCGGATTTTTAGCTGGCCTATTTCAAGTGATTTCATGGTTGCTACACCTTCAAGGTTTTTCATCTGAAATGCACCACTGTGTTTACACAAAAGCTCAAAATTAAAAGCATATCCCTTAAAATTTGCTTTATTTGATTTTCTTTCCCAACTTCGAAAGCCTTGCCTTAGGTCAACTGATCTACCACCCTCTATTGGAGAGCAACATCAGCATGTATTCTTATAATCACATTTGGTTAAAACCTAATTAGCATAGGCAATCAAGGAATAAATTGAGGGCTTTCAAATTGATTGGGAAAAAACATACATTTCAAAGTAAAGCAAGCGTGGCCAAGTAAATACCATAGCTATCTATGTTACGTTTTCCTTGGAAAAGCGAATGAGTTGGAAACAATTCTGACTGAAAATGTGTGTTGGGAATAAGAGTGATGCATCAACAAACTCTCCTAGATATCCTCCACAATCAGATAAAATATCAATTAGGGGGCTCAGCCTTACCCACTGTGGAATGATATGCAATGTTATGTCAAGAAGCAAGCACCAATCAGCCATTGCACCAGACTCCCTTTCCCCATCACAATTAGAGGGTACCGCATCAGTTAACCCACATACATATTCAAGCACATTATGTGGCAGATCCTCGTCTTGGTGCAACGCCTTGTGGGGGGGTGTCTCAGAGCATGTGAAGTAGAGGAAGATGGTGGAGAGAGGAAAACGGGCATCACACCCTAAAGCGACATTGCAGCCAAAGTACCCAGAGTCCTCAGTGTTATCCTAGAGAGAGGGGGGTAGAAATAGAGATAGTCGGTGTGGAGATACGTAGAGAGAGAGAGTGAGAAAGAGAGAGAAAGCGAGAGAGAGGGGGCAGGAGAAATACATAGAGAAAGAAAGAGAGAGAGAGTTGGTGTTCGCAGGCCAGACCTATTAGAGATGACATAGGCCTCTGATGGGTGTCACCTCACTCTCCCTCCAACATGGCCCCGGCCCCTGCTAATGAAACCAGAGCAACCACTCGGCACAGCAAGGCCTTTGATATCATCTGCCGAGGCATTTTAAGATGGAATTATGTTAATTGTGCCTAATAAATCCACCTGTTCCCCTCCTTCTTCCCTTCCACCACCATACTCTCAGTCAGTAGGCTGAGCTGTGCCTGAAACCCCTTGGACGGAAGCCAGCCAGGGAGCAGGGAGAGACGCAGCGTAATGAAAGAAGGCTGTGCAAAAAGGAGCCACAAATATATGCACACACACACATACTCACACACACACCACGTTAATTATTTGTTTTATAAATATGCAATAACGCCAGCTCCTGGAGCATTACAGATACATCTAACTGCTACAGATTTCCAGATTCAGTCAGCGTGAGTAATCAAGGCTTTCATTGTAACTTCTTTCAGTAATACTTATTCTTCAGGAACGTCTTAGTAATGTCCTCATTGGCTGCATTACTATAATATCTACTGCAAGTAATAAGAGCCAGTTGATCTCTAGGAATAAAGCCTTTTCTGTATTGTTCTGTGTGGAAGTCTAATCCTGATCGTCCATGTCTGAGCATGGCCATGACAGACACTGGAGACCAGTCATGAGCCCTGTCCTCTATTCTCACCCAATCTATCTGCTCCACAATAAAATTCAGTCCTTTATGTCTGCAGCCCTCCACTTCCCCTCTCATCATTCAGCCTGAGCCCAGATAAAGGGTTTTACATGGGAGATTATGGAAGCTGGAGAAAAAGAAGATAACAGAGACCCACTGTGATTAGAACATGTTTCTGATTCTAAATCAGAATAGAGCATGGGCAATTTAAGAGATTACAAAGTAGAAATATTCAACGTACTTCTTTTATTTCTTATTAAAGTACGTAGTGGTTCATTTAAGTGCAGAGAACTTACGCACGCACTGGCCACAGACGTCTAGTTTTCATTTACATTTTGGTTGAGTTGTCAACTAACACAAATTCAATGTGAAATCCATAACAAATGTCACCATGTCATTAGATTTATGTAAAACGTTTGGTGATAAAGTAACTACATTCCTTAATTAAGGTGATTGCTTTTTTCAAATCTAATACGTTTTTCACATTGATTCAATGTAATCACATTGCATTTTTTTGGTTGAAATGATGTGGAAACAATGTTGATTCAACCAACTTTTGCCCAGTGGTTACTGTATGAATGCCAACAGTCAGTTTATTGTGTTATAGTGGATGAGCTGTAGGCATAGAAAAGCAGGGTTGTTGGTAACATTGATCATTGAATCAATTAAAAAAAACACTATAGGAGGTTTGTTTGAAGTATTTACCTGGCTGTGTTAGCTGGCTGTGTTAGCTGGCTGTGTTAGCTGGCTGTGTTAGCTGGCTGTGTTAGCTGGCTGTGTTAGCTGGCTGTGGTTGTATTTGTATTTTTATTTATCAAGGATTCCCATTAGTTCCTGCCAAGGCAGCAGTTACTCTTCCTGGGTTCCAAACACAGTAAGACACATCACACAAAACAAAAGATAAAACAGTACATCATATAACATTATTACACCACAACATATCTACAATACAAAATGTTTAATACCACCATACAACAATATTACAATGTACGTTGGTGTAGAGAGCGTGTGCTAGCGTGTGTCTACGTGTGTCTGTTCCTGTGTGTGTGTCTGTTCCTGAGTGTGTGTCTCTTCACTGTCCCCGCTGTTCCATAAGGTGTATTTGTATCTGTTTTTTAAATCGGATTCTTCTACTTGAATCAGTTACCTGATGTGGAATAGAGTTCCATGTAGTCATGGCTCTATGTAGTAATGTGCACCTCCCATAGTCTGTTCTGGACTTGGGGACTGTGAAGAGACCTCTGGTGGTATGACTTATGGGGTATGCATTGGTGTCCGAGCTGATTACTAGAAATTAAAATAGACACATTGGTGCATTCAGCATGTCACCACTTCTTACAAAACAAGTTGTGATGAAGTCAATCTCTCCTCTACTTTGAGCCATGAGAGATTTACATGCATATTATTAATGTTAGCTCTCTGTGTACATTTAAATGCCAGCCGTGCTGCCCTGTTCTGAGTCAATTGTAATTTTCCTAGGTCCCTCTTTATGGCACCTGACCACACGACTGAACAGTAGTCCAGGTGTGACAAAACTAGGGCCTGTAGGACCTGCCTTGTTGATGATGTTGTTTTAAGAAGGTAGAGCAGCACTTTATTATGGACAGACTTCTCCCCATCTTAGCTACTGTTGCATCAACATGTTTTGACGAAGAAAGTTTACAATCCAGGGTTACTCCAAGCAGTTTAGTCAGGTCAACTTGCTAAATTTACACATTA
>NC_092173.1:31467747-31587747 GCF_045791955.1 Oncorhynchus clarkii lewisi | reverse complement strand
AGTCCTGCTCCTTGGAAGCAGCAGCTCTACCCTTTAGCTCAGTGCGAATGTTGCCTGTAATCCATGGCTTCTGGTTGGGGTATGTACGTACAGTCACTGTGGGGACGACGTCCTCGATGCACTTATTGATGAAGCCAGTAACTGATGTGGTGTACTACTCAATGCCATTGGAAGAATCCCGGAACATATTCCAGTCTGTGCTAGCAAAACTATCCTGTATTTTATAGACCAAGTCACTGGTATTTCATGCTTAAATTTTTTCTTTTAAACAGGAATCAGGAGAATAGAATTATGGTCAAATTTGCCAAATGGAGGGCGAGGGAGAGCTTTGTACGCGTCTCTGTGGGTGGAGTAAAGGTGGTCTAGAATTTATTTCTCTCTGGTTGCACATTTATCATGCTGATAGAAATTAGGGAAAACTGATTTAAGTTTCCCTGCATTAAAGTCCCCGGCCATTAGGAGCACCGCCTCTGGATGAGAGTTTTCCGTTTTGCTTATGGCGGTCTACAGCTCATTGAGTGTGGTTTTAGTGCCAGCCTCGGTCTGTGGTGGTATGTGGACAGCTACGAAAAATATAGATGAAAACTCTCTAGGTAGATAGTGTGGTCTACAGCTTATCATGAGATACTTTACCTCAGGCAAGCAAAACCTTGAGACTTCCTTAAACACCAGCTGTTGTTTACATAAATGCATAGGCCCCGCCCCGTGTCTTACTAGAGGCTGCTGTTCTGTCCTGCCGATAGAGTGTATAACCTGCCAGCTCTATGATCTTAATGTCGTCATTCAGCCACGACTCAGTGAAACATAAGATATTACAGTTTTTAATGTCCCATTGGTAGGATAAACTTGCTTTCAGTTTGTACCATTTATTTTCCAGCGATTGAACGTTAGCTAGCAGGACGGAAGGCATGGGCATATTAGCCACACGGCACCCTGATCTCTTTCAGCGAAGTCTCTGTTTCCTTCTCCAGCGAATAATGGGGATCTGGGCCTGGTCGGTTGTCTGTATTATATCCCTCCCATCAGACTCATTGAAGAAGGGCTCTTCGTCCAGTTTGAGGTGAGCAGTCGCTCAAAATAAATCAATTGCATGGTTGGTTAAGATCCGGCGCCATCACTGCTGCCGTGTGTCCCATTGGTAGGATAAACACACACTGTGCATGTGTATGTGTGTGTGTGTGTGTGTGTGTGTTTGCCTGTCTTCAGCCCCAGCAAAAGCAGAGAGGATGAGTGACACTGTATGAAATTAGGGTTAGAATCAACATCTGACCTAATGTTGGCATCCTGACTACCTTCCACTGTCTGGCTCTAACACACACACACGCACAAACATTGGAACACACCACAAGCACAGGACCATGGCCTCATGCCCAAGTTATGCACTGAGGGAGAGCGAGAGAGAAAGAGGGAAAGAACGAGAGAGAGAGGGGGAGAGAGAGAGCGAGAGAGAGAGATAGGGAGAGATAGAGAGAGACACCTGTAAGGGAGAGAGAGAAGGAGACAGACAGACAGACAGACAGACAGACAGACACTGAATAACAAAACTGCTGTGCAGGGCAGCACTCTGTAACCTGGCAATTTCCCCTTCATGAACACCTAATCAAATTACTGAGGTGTAAGTGCATACTGCATCGCTCTGCAAGGTGACACTGGCACACAGGATTATGGACCTTTTTTTGCCTCCCATTTTCTCAGATCTTAGACCAATATAAACTTAACCTCTAAAGATGTAGATTCTCATTCTCTCTCTCTCTCTCTCTATCTCTCTCTCTCTCTCTCTCTCTCTCTCTCTCTATCTCTCTCTCTCTCTCTCTCTCTCTCTCTCTCTCTCTCTCTCTCTCTCTCTCTCTCTCTCTCTCTCTCTCTCTCTCTCTCTCTCTCTCTCTCTCTCTCTATCTCTCTCTCTCTCTCTCTCTCTATCTCTCTCTCTCTATCTCTATCTCTCTCTCTCTCTCTCTCTCTCTCTCTCTCTCTCTCTCTCTCTCTCTCTCTCTCTCTCTCTCTCTCTCTCTCTCTCTCTCTCTCTCTCTCTCTCTCTCTCTCTCTCTCTCTCTCTCTCTCTCTCTCTCTCTTAAATTTTTCTATTTTTCTTATTTTGTTTATTTTTAAATTATTTTGTGATTATTTTTTTACTTACATTTATTTTAGTAAGTACTTTGTTAACCCTTTTTTTCTTAAAACTGCATTGTTGGTTAAGGGCTTGTAAGTAAGCATTTCACTGTAAGGTCTGTTGTATATGGCGCATGTGACAAATAACATTTGATTTGATTTGATCTTAATCTGACCAGTTTTTTACATCAGAAAAATAATCCTGTAGCAATTTATTATTGTTTGGATTATAATTAATGGAGATTTTTGTAGGGTTTGATACATTTTTAGTTAGTGGAAATCAAGTCTGGCATTTTAAAGTGGAAATTACAAACTTTAGAAGCCTCGAATACACTACAAATTTGCATTTCCTGCTGTGCAGGACATTTCCTGCAACAACAGGTTGATAAAATACACTAGTCTAACACAATGGCTACCAAGGTCCAAGGACATGTCTTTACAGCCAGCCTGGCTCGATATAAACAGCACTTTGCTTGTCTCTATGAATGGATAATCAGTGAAATAGGAGTCGTGAAAGTAGGCCCTGAACAAAGGAATTGGCTAACACTGTTAGAATCCTTAAGACAGGGACACACACACGTAGGAATGCATGTACGCATATACATGCGCAAAGGCGCACATAAATGCAGGCACACACACAAACACACACAAAGCGATATCTGACACCGAGCGGTTTCCCTGTGGCAGCAAAAAGACGCCCTCTCTACTCCTTTCATCCCTTTAGTTTCAGGTAGCCAATCAAAAGCCGTACCCCTGAGGCCAAGCATTGAGTTGGCATCCTCTAAAATCCCTCAACTTTTGACCTTTTCGCTCTGCATGTTCTTCCCCTCATCATTCCTGCCAACGCTGTTAATCCTTAATAAGAAATGAAAAACAAATGTTCTGGATAAAAACACGGGGCCAAACTGCTGAATACAGAGAAGTCTCTAAATGAATCTCATCCCATGGAACGTGCTTCATTCATTGGAACGGTGGGTCATTCTTAAAGAATTATTATTTTTAGATTATAGGCTCTTTTCAATCCGTTTTAGCTGACATCTGCATAGCGGTTGTTTTGGCAGTGGAGGAGGTGGAACCACGTTAGAGCTGCTAAATCCATGCAGGTTCAAGATTTTTGTCACAAATGTGACTAATTTCCAGAAACTAGGCATATGTCTCGCGTCACTATTTCACCATCTGAAAGTAAACTTATTTTTTTATCAAAATGCATTTTTGGGCAGAAATGCCCTTTGGAACATGTGAACTTTAATGTGCCTTAATAACAAACTTGTATGCCATCTGTAAATACGAATAAAATTGTTAAATTACGAGCCAAGTTGGTTGGAAAAAGTCAGCGACCTTCTGCTAGCCATGATTTGCTGAGATAATGAGTGGGCTGGACATGCCGAGAGATGAGTTTGGATTGGTCTGCCATGTAGCGTGCTTCTGTCTATAATATGAGCTGGTCAGTATGTGTAGGTAGTCCTTTATAACACAGCTTTTTTGACAGACATCATGTAGTAGAACTGCATAAGTGTTGATCTCCACTTTCTAGAGGACCGAGCTTTAAAATCAGTGGAATTCGAGTATGATAGCTAAAGAGATGGAGAAAATTCTGCCATTTGATTGCAAATATGCAGACGGCGTCGAAATTAAAAGTTGTATAAAACAATTACATCTTCAAACTAAGGGCAACCATGGCATCCATGACAGAGAGGTAGAAGCGTCCATCCATGTATCGGGAAGTGATTCTATCTACCTACATTTTCAGATATAACACATTTTTTATTTAGTCAGAAAGTCATCTTCATTCCATGTTAAGTTGTATTGTTAGCTAGCTAACTAACGTTAGCTGGCTGGCTAGATAGCTAACATCACGTGTATGACCTGTGTAGAAATATTCGTATCTCAGAGCCATTTGCATTGCTAGTTATTGACTTATGTTAGCTAGCTAACATTGTACCTGGTTGGTTAGCTACCTGCAGATTCATGCAGGGTAGTAACGTTGTGAGTTGGGATTATGGTTCATTGTTTAGCTAGCTAGCTACGTGTATAAACAAAAGACTCCACTCTGCAAGTAACTATTTCAATAGAATGTTTATGGCAACAATTTAATTACAACTGATGATAGACATAGCTGGTAAAGAGCGCAGAATAACTCATGAATTTACGTACGGTCAACACCCGTTGAATATGGCCGGTGTCAGTAAACATTGGCAAAAAAGTGTAATTAAATTGTTGCCGGCAGCACAGTTGCAGTCACCAACACTCTGGATAACATAAAAACACCCTAACCATTTCTGCTAGGGCGAGTAAAATGGTCAGAGTCTATCTGGAAGTAGCTAGCAAGCTAGCCAACGTTAGCCAGTTACGTTGGGTGTTTGACTACTGTTAGGTCAGAACGCTCGGATCAACCATACTTTTCGTCCAGAGCCTCCAGTGTGGGCTCTGAATACTCCCAGAGAAAAACGCTCTTAATTTACGAACAGCCAATCTGACAACACTCAGTGTTTAAGAACGTTAAGAGCACACTCTGGCACTCCAGATTAAATTACCAAAACAGCTGTAGTATAATCCAGCCTTTAGTCTTGAAATCTTTGGTTGTTTCACATGTGAGTCCTTAAAGAGATGGGTGGGAATAAAGCTTAAAAGTGTGTGAAGGGTGCTGAATGGGTGTCCACAAAGAAGGGCTCTCCAGTAGTAGTACTAAAACATTCAAGGGTCATTTGCTCAAAAGTGAGGTTACAAGTTTGAATTACTTTCCCATTGTTCCTCAACTGTACTGTATGATAATATACAATTTTATAGCTCTAAGTCTCTACCTCCATCCAATGTAAAAAAAACACAATTTCAAATTTTGCTACATAAGACCGAACTGATTTTAAACTTAACCCTAACCTTAACCCTAACCACATTGCTAACCTTAGGCGGATGAATGGCATGACAATAAACCTCAGGATCTTGTCACGGTATCTCTGTGCATTCAAATTGCCAATGATAAAATGCAACTGTGTTTGTTGTCCGTAGCTTATGCGTGCTCATACCATAATCCTACTGCCACCATGGGCACTCTGTTCACAACGTTGACATCAGCAAATCGCTCACCGATTGGACACTCTGCCAAATTCTCTAATACTACGTTGGAGGAGGCTTAAGGTCGATTAATTAATATTAAATGATCTGGCAACAGCTCTGGTGGACACTCCTGCAGAAAAACTTGAGATATCTGTGGCATTGTGCTGTGTGACAAAACTGCACATTTTAGAGTGGCCTTGTATTGTCCCCAGCACAAGGTGCACCTGTGCAATGATCATGCTGTTTATTCAGCTTTTTGATATACCACACCTGTCAGGTGGATGGATTATCTTGGCAAAGGATAAATTCTCATTAACAGGGAGGTTAAAAAAAAATCCACTGTATATACAATATATACACTGAATGTACAAAACATTAGGAACACCTTCCTAATATTGAGTTGCGCCACCTTTTGCCCTCAGAACAGCCTCAATTCGTTGGGGCATGGACTCTACAAGGTGTCAAACGCGTTCCACAGGGATGCTGGCCGATGTTGATTCCAATGCTTCCCACAGTTGTGTCAAGATAGTTGGATGTCCTTTGGATGGTGGGCCATTCTTGATACACATGGGAAACTGTTCGGTGTGAAAAACCCAGCAGCACTGCAGTAGCTTGGCACCTACTGACACCTACTACCATACCCCATTAAATATTTTTCCTTGCCTACTTACCCTCTGAATGGCACACGTACACGATCAATGTCTTAATTGTCTCAAGGCTTAAAAGTCCTTCTGTAACCTGTGTAATCCCCTTCATCTACACTCATATACATGGATTTAACAGTTGACATCAATATGGGATTATATTTTTCAACTGGTTTCACCTGGTCAGTCTATGCCATGGAAAGAGAAGGTGTTCCTAATGTTTTGTACAATCAGTGTACATGCTGTGTCTGTGAGAACACAAGCCTTTGGCAGTTATTATATTTTCATTGACATTACATAACATAGGTATCTATGTAACTTTCCAGCGTTGACATCACTGCTGTGAGTTAACGAGCTCGTCAGTTGCCAGGGTGATCCTGAAAATGACATGAAGACCAACCTGGCAGACTCAGGTTCTGTGTATAGAGGAATAGAGGCAGTTCACTCCCGGAGAGGAGGTGAACAGAATTATCTGAAGGACAATAAAACGTTGCCCATCAGTGACTACGCTACACCACCATCACAGAGAGAGAGAGAAACAGACAGACAGACAGACAGACAGACAGACAGACAGGTTAGAGTTAGCATTAGCAAAGCATGTGTTTTAGAGTGTGTTTGAATGGTTAGAGTTAGCATTAAATCTAATCAAATTGTATTGGTCACATACACATGGTTAGCGGATGTTATTGCGAGTGTAGCGAAAGGCGTGTGCTTCTAGTTCTAGTTCTGACAGTGCACCAATATCTAACAAGTAATATATAACAATTCCACAACAAATAACTAATACACACAAATCTAAGTATGGAATGGAATAAGAATATATAAATATAAATATATGGATGAGCTATGTCAGAGCGGCATAGGCTAAGATGCAATAGATAGTATAGAATACAGTATCTACATATGAGAGTAATGCAAGATATGTAAACATTATTAAAGTGGCATTATTAAAGTGACTAGTGATCCATTTATTAAAGTGGCCAATGATTTCAAGTCTGCATGCAGGCAGCATCCTCTCTGTGATAGTGGCTGTTTAACAGTCTGATGGCCTTGAGGTAGAAGCTGTTTTTCAGTCTCTCGGTCCCAGCTTTGATGCACCTGTATTGACCCCGCCTTCTGGATAGTAGCGGGGTGAACAGGCAGTGGCTTGGGTGGTTGTTGTCCTTGATGATCTTTTTGGCCTTCCTGTGATATTGGGTGCTGTAGGTGTCCTGGAGAGCAGGTAGTTTGCCTCTGTTGATGCATTGTGCAGACCACACCACCCTTTGGAGAGCCCTGCGGTTGTGGGTGGTGCAGTTGCCGTACCAGGTGGTGATACAGCCCGACAGGATCCTCTCAATTGTGCATCTGTAAAAGTTTGTGAGGGTTTTAGGTGACAAGCTAAATTTCTTCAGCCTCCTGCGGTTGAAGAGGCGCTGTTCTTCTTCACCACGCTGTCTGTGTGGGTGGACCATTTCAGTTTGTCAGTGATATGTATACCGAGGAACTTAAAACTTTCCACTTTCTCCACTGCTGTCCCATCGATGTGGATAGGGGGGTGCACCATCTGCTGTTTCCTGAAGTCCATGATCATCTCCTTTGTTTTGTTGATGTTGAGTGAGAAGTTATTTTCCTGACACCACACTCCAAGAGCCCTCACCTCCTCCCTATAGGCTGTCTCGTCGTTGTTGGTAATCAAGCCTATTACAGTACTGTTTTGTTTTGTCTGTAAACTTGATGATTGAGTTGGGGGCGTGCATGGCCACGCAGTCCATGGGTGAACAGGAAGTACAGGAGGGGACTCTGCACGCACCTTTATGGGGCCCCAGTGATGAGGATCAGCAAAGTGGAGATGTTGTTTCCTACCTTCACCACCTGAGGGTGGCCCGTCAGGAAGTCCAAGACCCAATTGCACAGGGCGGGATTGAGACTCAGGGCCTCAAGCTTAATGATGAGCTTGGAGGGTACTATGGTGTTGAATGCTGAGCTATTGTCATTGAACAACATTCTTACATAGATATTCCTCTGGGATAAGGCAGTGTGCAGTCTTACTCATGTCGGAAACAGAGAAGGAAAGCCCACACGCCTTGGTAGCGAACCGCGTCGATGGCTCCGACTCCCTCTTCTCCGATGGCGTTGTTTTGGGTCAGCCTCTGGAATCAGTTCAAATGCCCTGGGTGGTGCGGTACAAAGAATCCGCTTCGGGAAAGTCGTATTCCTGGTTGTAGTGCTGGTAAGTTGGGGTGGCTCTGATATCTAATAGTTCTTCCCGGCTGTATGTGATAAAACGTAAGATTTTCTGGGCTAACAATGTAAGAAATAATACAATAATACATAAAAGTTCCCTAAGGACTAGAAGTGAGGCAGCCCTCTCTGTCGGCGCCATTTTCCACCTCGTGTGTGTTTTAGTATGTGTTAACTGACTAGAGTTAGCATTAAGCATAGTCCCAGCAGGTTTAATTGAAATAATTTATCAGAGAGGATGGCCAAGGTGCCAAAGTCATTCAAATGAATCATACATCACTGGAAGCAAACACGATGTTAGAGCATTCTAGCATATGCTCTGGGCCATGGCTCCCTACCAAAATAACACACAGGGGATTTGGAGGTACACACAGGAACGTGAACTGGGTTGCTATCAGCTCACTATACCCCCTAGAGTCACTTGGTGTGAGTACGCACTTTGCTCTTTTCTCTACTCCGATGTCCTTTCCTCTCTTCTATCCCCCTTATCCTTCTCTTTTTCCCTTCTCATCTCTTCACCTTCCTCCACTTTCCTCCACTCTCCTCCTTCCCATCTCTCCACTCCTCCACTTTCCTCCACTCTCCTCCCCTCCCCTCCTCGCCACTCCTCCTCTCTGGTGTCCTATACTTCCCCTTGCTTCGTCCTCTTCATCTTCTCTCTGCTGTCCCCTTTCATTCCCTCTCCATGCTTCTTTTCCCCTGATCTCTCCTTTCCTTTCTCAGCTTCTCTTGTCTATTCATAATTATCCCCATTCCCTCTCCTCTCCTCTCCTCTCCTCTCCCTTCTACCCACTCTATGGGTGCATGGGTACAGAGGGATCATCTCTTTGAAATGGGAGCCAATTGTCTGGGAGAGATGCTCCTTCAGTTTTATACCATGCCATCAGGGAGGTTTAGCTGTGACAAAGCTCGCTGTTGAATAAAGATGACTGTTGAGGGAGAGTATGTGTGTGTGTGTGTGTTTCTGTGTTTGTGTGCGTATGTGTGTTTGTGTGTGTACCGTGGCTGGTGTAATGTGAACTAATGATTGCCGTTCTTTTTAAAGGCTCATGGAAATGTTGGGTCCACCTCAAAGCCTAGCCTATATAACCTCCAACCACCTACCCTGACCACGCACGCACGCACGCACGCACACACACACACACACACACACACACACACACACACACACACACACACACACACACACACACACACACACACACACACACACACACACACACACACACACACACACACACACACACACCTCCCCTGTGGCTGAACCTCGCAGGTTACATAAGCCATGTTCCATTCTCATGCGATGACTACTGTCGCGCTGCAATGGCCAGTTTCCTAATGGGTAAGCCTGGGTAGTATGGAGAGGTTGCAACAGACATAACCCCTCTTTCAGTAATGAGAAAATCCACCAAACAAATTATTTTCACATAAAGCAAGCTCTTAACTACAATAAATTGTCTGGCATAAAAAGAGTTGAGCATTTTGAGCCTCTGTTCAACTTGTTGACTAAGCATCCGCTCCACCCACGGAAAGGAGAAGGAGAGCCATCCAGTCCAGTCCAGTCCAGTCATCCCCTTCAAAACAGCCAGTGAGTCAGTTGGTCAAGCTCCCCAGCAGCCGGCACACATCCCAACTTAGCTCAGCTCCGGGTGCTAGCACAGAGACTGCTGGGTTCTTACTTGGGCCTCACTGGGCCAGCCGCATTCACCTCTATCAGCCCAAATACGTGGAGGTGAGAGAGGGGGGTGGATGAGGGGGTGGATGAGAGGGTGGATGAGGGAGTGGATGAAGGGTTGGAGGGATGAGGGGCTTTGTGTTGGGTTACGCTTCACATCGTCTGAAACCAGACTCAGCCCTCCATATTTATCATGAAATGAAAATGAGGCTGACATTTCAAAGTCACCTTGCACCCCTCACAGGCTTAGTGTGTGGCCCTTGGCACGCAAGTATAGTGTGTGTGTCCCTTGGCACGCAAGTATAGTGTGTGTGTCCCTTGGCACGTAAGTATAGTGTGCATGTTAGCTGTTTGCTGACAGCACGGAAAATGGAGGGGAGTGCTAGCAGAGGCGACAGAGCGTTGATGCCCCACACCCTTGGCTTGTTCCGTGTGTGTAGCTCTTAGCATGATGGCCACCGACAATACCCTCTCTGAATTCCCTTCCTCCCTCATCAGTTGTATTAGAAGTCACAAGACAACTTCCCCAACCCCTCGAGAGCCCCTCTTCAACGGCCTCATAGAATGACAGTGTGAATGACAGTATGATAGAAGGTGACCTCCAAGGGAAGCAGTTCCAAACACACACATACACACACAAACTCAGCTACCGTAAGGTGACAGTTGATATACCATCAGGTAGGGATAGCTGGTGCTAGGCCCGACAGCAAATCACAACAAATAACTATACTTGTTTTGATATGATTCAAGAACGGCCAGGGCAAATATTTTAAAGGCTTTTTTATGGCCAAATTCTCAGACCTCATCCTACCTAAATATTGAAAAAGAACATCATGTCACAACTTCCGCCGAGGTCGGTCCCTCTCCTTGTTCGGGCGGCGTTCGGCAGTCGACGTCACCGGTCTTCTAGCCTTTGCCTCTCCACCTTTCATTTTCCATTTGTTTTGTCTTGTTTTCCCGCACACCTGGTTCACATTCCCTCATCAGACAAAATGTATATTAACCTCTGTTTCCCCCATGTCTGTGTGTGGAATTATTCTTTGTGTAGGGTGTTACACTACAGGCTGGCTTGCTCTAGGTTTGTTTCAAACCTAGTCACTAGGCCCGATACAATCGAAAGTCACCATTACAGTCACTAGCCCCATTACATATACCCGTCCCATTACAGCCACTAGTCACATTACAGATACTTGTCCCATTTCAGACATTAGTCCCTTTACAGTCATTAGTCCTATTACAGCACTAGACCCATTACAGTCACTAGTTCCACTACAGCACTAGTCCAAATTCTGTCAATAGTCCCATTACAGTCACTAGTCCCATTACAGTCACTTGTCCCATTACAGACATTAGTCCCATTACAGTAACTAGTCCCATTACAGTCACGAGTCCCATTACAGTCACAAGTCCCATTACAGTCACTAGTTCCATTACACCAACTTTTAATACACTATTGCCATTACAGCCACAAGTCCCATTACAGTCACTAGTCCCATTACATTTACTAGTCCCATGACAGCAATTAGTCCATTACAGTTACTAGTCCCATTACAGTCACTAGTCCCATTACATTTACTAGTCCCATTACAGCCACAAGTCCCATTACAGTCACTAGTCCCATTACATTTACTAGTCCCATGACAGCAATTAGTCCATTACAGTTACTAGTCCCATTACAGTCACTAGTCCCATTACAGCCACAAGTCCCATTACAGTCACTAGTCCCATTACATTTACTAGTCCCATGACAGCAATTAGTCCATTACAGTTACTAGTCCCATTACATTAACTAGTCCTATTACAGTCACTAGTTCCATTAAAGCCACTAGTCCAATTACATTAACTAGTCCCATTACAGTCACTACTCCCATTACAGTCACTAGTGACATTACAGATACATGTTCAATTACAGAATTAAGTCCCATTCCAGTCACTACTCCCATTACAGCACTAGTCTCATTACAGCCACTTGTCCCTTTACAGACAGTAGTCCCATTACAGTTATTAGTTTCATTAAAGTCTCTAGTCCCAATACAGTCAATTGTCACATTCCTAACACTAGTCCCATGACAGTCACTAGTCCCATTACAGTCACTATTCCCATTACAGTGACTAGTCCCATTATAGCACTAGTCCCATTACAGACATTAGTCCCATACAGTTACTAGTCCCATTACAGTCACTAGTCCCATTACAGTTACTTGCCCCATTAGACATTAGTCCCATACAGTTACTAGTCCCATTACCGTCACTTGTCCCATTACAGTCACTAGTCCCATTACAGTCACGTTTCCTATTTCAGTAACTAGTCCCATTACAGTCAAATGTTCCATTACAGTCAAATCAATGCAGATAGCCCAGTTAGCCACCGTGCGAGAGCACTGGTTTATCGGCCCAATTGAGGTAGTATGTACATGAATGTATAATTAAAGTGACTATGCATATATGATAAACAGAGAGTAGCAGCAGCGTAAAAAGAGGGGTTGGGGGGCACACAATGCAAATAGTCCGGGTAGCCATTTGATTACCTGTTCAGGAGTCTTATGGCTTGGGTTTAAAAACTGTTTGCTTGAAACATGTTGGTATTACAGACTTAATCAGGGACATGTTGAAAATATCAGTGAAGACATCTGCCAGTTGGTCAGCACATGCCCGGAGCACACGTCCTGGTAATCTGTCTGGCCCCGCAGCCTTGTGTATGTTGACCTGTTTAAAGGCTTTGGAGAGCGTGATCACATAGTCGCCTGGAACAGCTGATGCTCGCATGCATGCCTCAGTGTTGCTTGCCTCGAAGCGAGCATAGAAGTGATTTAGCTCGTCTGGTAGGCTCGTATCACTGGGCAGCTCGCGGCTGTGCTTCCCTTTGTAGTCTGTAATAGTTTGCAAGCCCTGCCACATAAGATTAGTGTTGGAGCCGGCGTAGTATAATTCAATCTTAGCCCTGTATTGACGCTTTGCCTGTTTGATGGTTCGTCGCAGAGCATAGCAGAATTTCTTGTAAGATTCCGGGTTAGAGTCCCGCACCTTGAAAGCGGCAGCTTTACTCTTTAGCTCAGTGCGAATGTTGCCTGTAATCCATGGCTTCTGGTTGGGGTATGTACGTACAGTCAGTGTGGGGATGACGTCCTCAATGCACTTATTGATAAAGCCATTGACTGATGTGGTGTACTCCTCAATGCCATCGGAAGAATCCCGGAACATGTTCCAGTCTGTGATAGCAAAACAGTCCTGTAGTTTAGCATCTGCTTCATCTGACCACTTTTTTATAGACCAAGTCACTGGTGCTTCCTGCTTTAATTTTAGCTTGTAAGCAGGAATCAGGAGGATAGAGTTGTGATCGGATTTACCAAATGTGGGGCGAGGGAGAGCTTTGTACGCGTCTCTGTGTGTAGTACAGGTGATTTAGAATTGTTTTCCCTCTGGTTGCACATTTAACATATTGATGAAAATTTGGTAGAACTGATTTAAGTTTCCCTGCATTAAAGTCTCTGGTAACTAGGAGCGCCGCCTCTGGGTGAGTGGTTTCCTGTTTGCTTATTTCCTTTTTCAGCTGACTGACTGAGTGCGGTCTTAGTACTAGCATCTGTCTGTGGTGGTAAATAAACAGCCACAAAAAGTATAGCTGAGAACTCTCTAGGCAAGAAGTGTGGCCTGCAATTTATCATAATATACTCTACTTCAGGCGAGCAAAATTTAGAGACTTCCTTAGATTTCGTGCACCAGCTCTTGTTTACAAATATGCACAGACCACCCCCCCCCTCATCTTACCGGAGTGTGCTGTTCTATCTTTCCGGTGCAGCGTGTATCCCGCTAGCTGAATCCCCATGTCGTCATTCAGCCACGATTCCGTGAAACATAGGATATTACAGTTTTTGATGTCCCATTTGTAGGATATTCACGATCGTACCTTGTCTAGTTAATTGTCCAATGATTGCACGTTGGCGAGTAGTATTGACGGTAACGGCAGCTTTCCCAGTCGCCTTCGCCGGGTCCTGACCAGGCATCCGGCTCTTTGTCCTCTGTACCTGCGTAGTTTCCTCTTGCAAATAACGTGGATGTCGGTCCGTTTGGAGGACGTCTTGTGCGTCCTGTTTGTTGACAAAAAAATCTTAGTCTAATCAGAGGTGAGTGATCGCTGTCCTGATATCCAGAAGCTCTTTTTTGCCGTAAGATACGGTTGCAGAAACATTATGTATAAAATAAGTTACAAATAACGCAAGAAAAACACATAATAGCACAATTCTACCGGCGCCATTTTATTCACTAGTCCCATTACAGCCACTAGTCCCATTACAGTCACTTGTCCCATTACAGCTTGTATCCAAGATGGCGTAGCAGTGCAGATGTGTTTTGTTCGTCCTCTCGTGTAATTTTGTAATTTTTCGTCTTTTTTTGTATATATTTCAATTTTATTTTCAATCTCTTCTCCATTTTAGTTCAATTATACCTTCCGGTAACCTGCCTCACCCAATGTGATACGGAGCCGCTATTATTTGTCATTTTTTGACCTTATAGCAAGAACCACAGCCATCAGAAGCTAACCAGCTGATTAGCTACAAGCTATTTAGTCATTGTTAGCCACTGCTAGCGGCCTTTACCTTCTGCACAATTACCAGCCCTTTTTAAAAAAATATATATTTTGCCTGGATAATACTCGCCAGCCTATTAGTAACGGACTGTCCCTCCACTACAACGCCAGATTCCTGCCGTAATACCTGGACCATTCTCCTGATCTTCACAGCTAGCTAGCACCCATTGAGTTACCCAGTACCGAAGCTATCCCTGAGGTCCACCTCCCGGCCTACTCAGTTGTTCACCCAGACTCCACCCAAACACGGCTAGAACACACTACTCAACCGGATCCTTGCCGTAACCTCTGGACCTTGGCACCGGATCACCGCTGCTACCGAGTGGCTATAGTGGCTAACGCCTCTGCCCCGAAGCTAGCACCAGTTAGCCGTGAGCCAGACACATCTCCCGGATAGAAAACTAAATTACTACAACTACAATACCTCTTTCGCCACCTGGCTTACATCCTTAGTCGACACGGCGCCCCGCCACACCACCAGGACAGGTCTGCCGACGGATGGAGTATTCTCCATCCGCTGTGCTTTCAACCGGCCTCCGTCGGAGCAGACGCTTCTACTAGCCCCGGGCTACTAACTTTAAACGCCACGTCGCCCGCGTAGTAACGACTACTCCGCTGCCTCCCTGTTCCATCTATTGCTGCCCCCTGGACCCTATGATCACTTGGCTACATAGCCGATGCCCGCTGGACCGTCCATAAATCACGGTACTCCATTCTGTTTATATTTATTTGTTTATTGTTTATTTATTTATTCATTTTTTGTTAGTTTATCTGCCAGCCCCAGCCGCAAACTCAGGCTCTGCCCATTCATCGCCATTTTACCTGTTGTTGTTTTAGCTGATTAGCTGTTGTTGTTGTTTTAGCTAGCTCTCCAAATCAACACCTGTGATTTTTTATTTTATTTTTTATTTTACCTTTATTTAACTAGGCAAGTCAGTTAAGAACAGATTCTTATTTTCAATGACGGCCTAGGAACAGTGGGTTAACTGCCTGTTCAGGGGCAGAACAACAAATTTGTACCTTGTCAGCTCAGGGATTTGAACTTGCAACCTTTCGGTTACTAGTCCAACACTCTAACCACTAGGCTACCCTGCCTCGCTGTATGTCTCTCTCATATGTCAATATGCCTTGTATACTGTTGTTTAGGTTAGTTATCATTGTTTTAGTTTACATTGGAGCCCCTAGTTCTACTCATTATACCTCTGATACCTCCTTTGTCCCACCTCCCACACATGCGGTGACCTCACCCATTATAACCAGCTTATCCAGAGATACAACCTCTCATATCATCACTCAGTGCCTGGGCTTACCCCCACAACCCGCACCCCACCATACCCCTGTCTGCACATTATGCCCTGAATGTATTCTACCACGCCCAGAAATCTGCTCCTCTTATTCGTTGTCCCCAACGCTCTAGGAGACCAGTTTTGATAACCTTTAGCCGTACCCTCATCCTACTCCTCCTCTGTTCCTCGGGTGATGTGGAGGTAAACCCAGGCCCTGTGTGTCCCCAGGCACCCTCATTTGTTGACTTCTGTGATCGAAAAAACTTTGGTTTCATGCAGGTCAACATCAGAAGCCTCCTCCCTAATTTTGTTTTACTCAATGCTTTAGCACACTCCGCCAACCCTGATGTCGTTGCCATGTCTGAATTCTGGCTTAGGAAGGCCACCGACAATTCTAAGTTTTCCATACCCAGCTACAACATTTTCCGTCAAGATAGAACTGCCAAAGGGGGAGGAGTTGCAATCTACTGTCATACTTTCCAGGTCTATACCCAAATAGTTTAAACTTCTAATTTTAAAAATTAACCTCTCCAGAAATAAGTCTCTCACTGTTGCCGCCTGCTATCGACCCCCCTCCGCTCCCAGCTGTGCCCTGGAAAGCATTTGTGAATTGATCGCCCCCCATCTAGCTTCAGAGTTCGTTCTGTTAGGTGACCTAAACTGGGATATCATAACACCCAGGCAGTACTACAATCTAAGCTAGATGCCCTCAATCTCACACAAATCATCAAGGAACCCACCAGGTACAACCCTAAATCCATAAACATGGGCACCCTCATAGACATTATCCTGACCAACTTGCCCTCCAAATACACCTCTGTTTTCAATCAGGATCTCAGCGATCAATGCCTCATTGCCTGTATCCGCTATGGGTCCGTGGTCAAACGACCACCCCTCATCACTGGCAAATGCTCCCTAAAACAGCGAGCAGGCCTTTCTAATCGACCTGGCCCGGGTATCCTGGAAGGATATTGACCTCATCCCGTCAGTCAAGGATGCCTGGTCATTCTTTAAAAGTAGTTTCCTCACAATCTTAGATAAGCATGCCCCGTTCAAAAAATGCAGAACTAAGATCAGATATAGCCCTTGGTTCACTCCAGACCTGACTGCCCTTGATCAGCACAAAAACATCCTGTGGCGGACTGCCATAGCATCGAATAGTCCCCACTAACTGTTCAGGGAAGTCAGGAACCAATACACGCAGTCAGTCAGGAAAGCAAAGGCTTGCTTTTTCAAGCAGAAATTCACATCCTGTAGCTCTAACTCCAAAAAGTTTTGGGACACTGTAAAGTCCATGGAGAACAAGAGCGCCTCCTCCCAGCTGCCCACTGCACTGAGGCTAGGTAACACGGTCACCACTGATAAATCCATGATAATCAAAAATTTCAATAAACATTTCTCAACAGCTGGCCATGCCTTCCTCCTGGCTACTCCAACCCCGGCCAACAGCTCTGCCCCCCCCGCAGCTACTAGCCGAAGCCTCTCCAGCTTCTCCTTTACCCATATCCAGACAGCAGATGTTCTGAAAGAGCTGCAAAACCTGGACCAGTACAAATCAGCTGGGCTTGACAATCTGGACCCTCTCTTTCTAAAACTATCCTCCGCCATTGTTGCAACCCCTATTACCAGCCTGTTCAACCTCTCTTTCGTATCGTCCGAGATCCCTAAAGATTGGGAAGCTGCCGCGGTCATCCCCCTCTTCAAAGGGGAGGGCATGTTGTCCGAACCTCTGGCAGTCTATATGGGGGTACCACATGGTTCAATTCTCGGGCCGGCTCTTTTTTCTGTAGATATCAATGATGTTGCTCTTGCTGCGGGCGATTCCCTGATCCACAAATACGCAAACGACACCATTCTGTATACTTCTGGCCCTTCCTTGAACACTGTGCTAACTAACCTCCAAACGAGCTTCAATGCAATACAACACTCCTTCCGTGGCCTCCAACTGCTCTTAAACGCTAGTAAAACAATGTTTTACTGCCCGCACCCGCCCGCCCGCACGACTAGCATCAACACCCTGGACGGTTCCGACCTAGAACATGTGGACAACTATAAATACCTAGGTGTCTGGCTAGACTGTAAACTCTCCTTCCAGACTCATTTTAAACATCTCCAATCCAAAATCAAATCTAGAATCTGCTTTCTATTTCGCAACAAAATGCCATCCGTATTGTTACCAAATCACCTTATACTACCCCCAATTGCGACCTGTATGCTCTAGTCGGCTAGCCCTCGCAACATATTCGTCGCCAGGCCCACTGGCTCCAGGTCATCTATAAGTCTCTGCTAGGTAAAGCTCTGCCTTATCTCAGTTCACTTGTCACAATAACAACACACACCCGTATGTCACGTTCTGACCTTAGTTCCTTTGTTTTCAGTCTTTGTGTATCTACACCAGACAGAACTGTTCCGGTTGTTTCTTTGTTGTTTTGTTATTCAGTGTTCAGTTTACTTTATTAAAAAGATGAACACATACCACGCTGCGCATTGGTCCTCACCTTATTCCACCGACGACGGCCATTACAGAACCACCCACCAATCAAGGACCAAGCAGAATGGTATCAGGCAGCAGCGAGATCTGGACTATGTCACAACTTGGGATGAGATAGACAGGTGGTCGGTCGACCCAGGGAGAGTGCCGGAGCCCGCCTGGGTTTCTCTGAAACAGTGTGAGGAGGGATACCGGCGAATGGAGTTGGCACGGCGATCAAGGAAGCCCGAGAGGCAGCCCCAAAAATGTATTGGGTGGGGGCACACGGGGAGTGTGGCAAAGTCAGGTAGGAGACCTGCGCCAACTCCCCGTGCTTACCATGGAGAGAGAGGGACCGGGCAGGCACCGTGTTATGCCGTGAGGCGCACGGTGTCCCAAGTGCGTGTGCATAGCCTGGTGCGGTACATTGCAGCGCCTCGTATTGGCCGGGCTAGAGTGGGCATCGAGCCAGGTGCCATGAAGCCGGCTCAGCGCATCTGGTCTCCAGTGCGTCTCCTCGGGCCGGTGTACATGGCACCAGCCCAACGCATGGTGTCCCCGGTTCGCCGGCACAGCCCAGTGCGGGCTATTCCACCTCGCCGCACTTGCCTGGCTATGGGGAGCATTCAGCCAGGTATGGCTGGGCAGGCTCGGTGCTCGAGACCTCCAGTGCGCCTTCACGGTCAGGTCTATCCGGTGCCACCTCCACGCACCAACCCTCCGGTGGCAGCCCCCCGCACCAGGCTGTCTCTCCGTCTCCTTCCTACAGGTGCTCCCGTCTGTCCAGCGCTGCCAAGAGCCTTCCTCCTGCCCAGCGCTGCCAGAGTCTCCCGTCTGTCCTGAGCTGCCGGAGTCTCCCGTCTGTCCTGAGCTGCCAGAGCCGCCAGTCTGTCCTGAGCTGCCAGAGCCGCCAGTCTGTCCTGAGCTGCCAGAGCCGCCAGTCTGTCCTGAGCTGCCAGAGCCACCAGTCTGTCCTGAGCTGCCAGAGCCACCAGTCTGTCCTGAGCTGCCAGAGCCGCCAGTCTGTCCTGAGCTGCCAGAGCCGCCAGTCAGCAAGGAGCTGCCAGAGCCGTCAGTCAGCCAGGAGCTGCCAGAGCCATCAGTCAGCCAGGAGATTCCAGAGCCGTCAGTCAGCCAGGAGCTGCCAGAGCCGTCAGTCAGCCAGGAGCTGCCAGAATCGCCCTTCACTCCGGTGCTGCCGGAGTCTCCCACCTGTCCGGTGCTGCCGGAATCTCCCATTTGTCCGGTGCTGCCGGAATCTCCCGTCCATTTGGGACCCGTGGCTTGGGTCTCCAGTCCGAGGTCGGCGGTGAGGGGCACCGCGTTAAAGAGGCCACGGAAGCTGGAAACAAGGACTATGGTGGAGTGGGGTCCAGGTCCTGCATCAGAGCCGCCACCGCAGACAGACACCCACCCAGACCCTCCCCTATAGGTTTAGGTTTTGCGGCCGGAGTCCGCACCTTTGGGGGGAGGGGGGGGGGGGGGGATACTGTCACGTTCTGACCTTAGTTCCTTTGTTTGATGAACACGTATCACGCTGCGCATTGGTCCTCACCTTATTCCACCGATGACTGCCGTTACACCGTAGCACACGTTCCAGCAGGTATATCTCACTGATCATCCCCAAAGCCAACACCCCATTTGGTCGCCTTTCCTTCCAGTTCTCTGCTGCCAGTGACTAGAACGAATTGCAAAATTTGCTGAAGTTGGAGACTTTAATTTCCCTCACCAACTTTAAACATCAACTATCTGAGCAGCTAACCGATCACTGCAGCTGTACATAGTCCATCTGTAAATAGCCCACCCAATCTAGCTACCTCATCCCCATACTGTTTTTGTTTTATTTACTTTTCTGCTCTTTTGCACACAAGTATCTCTACTTGCACATCTGCTAAATTGTAATTATTCGCTCCTATGGCCTATTTATTGCCTACCTCCTCATGCCTTTTTGCACACACTGTATATAGACTTTCTCTTCTCTACTGTGTTATTGACTTGTTTGTGTTATTGGCTTGTTTATTGTTTACTCCATGTGTAACTCTGTGTTGTTGTCTGTGTCACACTGCTTTGCTTTATCTTGGCCAGGTCGCAGTGGTAAATGAGAACTTGTTCTCAACTAGCCTACCTGGTTAAATAAAGGTGTTCTCAACTAGCCTACCTGCTGAAATAAAGGTGTTCTCAACTAGCCTACCTGGTTAAATAAAGGTGTTCTCAACAAGCCTACCTGGTTAAATAAAGGTGAAATAAATAAAGACACTAGTCCCATTACAGCAAGTAGTCCCATTACAGTCACTGGTCCCATTACAGTCACTGGTCCCATTACAGCCACTAGTCACATCACAGTTGCTTGTCCCATTTACAGTCACTTGTCCCATACAGTCACTTGTCCCATTGTCCCATTACAGACATTAGTCCCATACAGTTACTCGTCCCATTACAACCACTAGTCCCATTACAGTTACTCTATAATATTCTATAATGCTCTCTAATACTCTCTTATTGTCTCATTTCCCTCTTTCACATAATTCTGGAATGGGAAGGATAGGGGGCGTTGCAGTCATCTTCATGGCCTGGTCACGCCTACCTTCTCTGGCTCTCTGTAGTGAGCTCTGGAGAGGTTCCATTGGGTACACTTCATGAATATAATCATGTAAATGGGGTCTGGAGTGGAGCAGCCAGAAGTCTTAGTGGCCCCGGCGTCTCTCCCTGGTTTGGCGAGGAGGAGGAGGAGGAGGCTTTTGGCGGAGCAGAGCCGCACACGCCTGTGAAGTGACGGAGCCTGCACTCTTTCAGATAAGTAAATGTCATGGGAATCCTCCAAATCACGTTACATTAGTGAAGAGCGCAGCAGAGTAAGAGAGAGAGAAGAGAGCGAGAGAGCGGGAGAGAGAGAGAGAGCGAGAGCGAGAGCGATAGCGAGAGAGAGAGAGAGAGAGAGAGAGAGAGAGAGCTACACCAGCAATGGCTCTGTTTCTGTCTCATCACACTCTCGCTCTCCGTACACAAGAAGACACTTATATGATCAGTCAAAACACACACACACACACACAGTCTTGTATAACTAACCTTGCGGGGGGACACAATTCAAACCCATTCAAAATCCTATTTTCCCTAACTCCTAACCCTAACCTGAAAACCTAACCTTTGCTCCTAACCCTAAAACTAAACCTAGCTACTAACCCTAACCCTAAACCCCCTAGCAATAGCATTTGATCTTGTGGGGACTTATAGTTAAACACGTCCACAGACACACACACACACACACACACACACACACACACACACACACACACACACACATGCACTCAGCACAGCAGGTAGAGCACAGCACAATGGAATGCTACACTTAATAACATACAAGTCATACATCAGTGACAGTGAATCACTGTAAGGATCTATTATCAGAGAAGAGATCCTATAGAGACATACTGACACAATGTCAAACACACACACACACACTATAGATAAAGAATATCCCCACACACAACATACACATCCACTGGGGATTCATTAGGAGACACAGCGAGCTGAAAGCTGAAAGCCTGCTTTAAGTGACTTCTTGGTGATACAGCACTTGAACCTGCTGTCTGAATCTTTCTGTCACTCTCTCCCGATGAAGCTATTTTTTTTCTCTCTCTCTGTCTACAGTTCTGTCTTTTTACCAAGACAAACTATTGTATTTCTCTGAATCGCACTCAGATATTCTCACACACACACACACACAAACACACACACACACACACACACACACACACACACACACACACACACACACACACACACACACACACACACACACACACACACACACACACACACACACACACACACACACAATCCACTTATGAAAAGGTGGCCTATTTTCTGAACCCATGATAAAGATGACCAAGGAGAGAGTTTTTCAGTGGGTAGATTTGTGTAGGCATGTACGCTGCTGTACGTGACAGGGTGTTCATCGTTACTCTACGACCATGAAAAAGACTCAAAAGCCCTTTTAATGAGACCAGTCTGCTTTAGTGCATTCAGAGAACCTGTGCCTAAGCATACTCTGGAAGATAGTAGTAGTGCACTCAGAAACCAATCAGAAAATAGTAGGGATGCACTCAGAAACCAGTCAGAAAATAGTAGAAGTGCACTCAGAAACCAATCAGAAAATAGTAGAAGTGCACTCAGAAACCAATCAGAAAATAAGAGTAGTGCACTCAGAAACCAATCAGAAAATAAGAGTAATGCACTCAGAAACCAATCAGAAAATAGTAGTGGTGCACTCAGAAACCAGTCAGAAAATAGTAGTAGTGCACTCAGAAACCAGTCAGAAAACCAGCTTGTGCTTCGGAGCAGAGGAGAGGAGCAGGTACAGATCAAAGCCCCCAACGGTTTTCTGGGAACGGTCAACCAACTTACAAAAAAAAATCAAATCAAATCAAATTTTATTTGTCACATACACATGGTTAGCAGATGTTAATGCGAGTGTAGCGAAATGCTTGTGCTTCTAGTTCCGACAATGCAGTAATAACAAGTAATCTAACTAACAATTCCAAAACTACTGTCTTGTACACAGTGTAAGGGGATAAAGAATATGTACATAAGGATATATGAATGAGTGATGGTACAGAGCAGCATAGGCAAGATACAGTAGATGGTATCGAGTACAGTATGTACAAATGAGATGAGTATGTAAACAAAGTGGCATAGTTTAAAGTGGCTAGTGATACATGTATTACATAAGGATACAGTCGATGATATAGAGTACAGTATATACGTATGCATATGAGATGAATAATGTAGGGTAAGTAACATTATATAAGGTAGCATTGTTTAAAGTGGCTAGTAATATATTTACATCATTTCCCATCAATTCCCATTATTAAAGTGGCTGGAGTTGAGTCAGTGTCAGTGTGTTGGCAGCAGCCACTCAGTGTTAGTGGTGGCTGTTTAACAGTCTGATGGCCTTGAGATAGAAGCTGTTTTTCAGTCTCTCGGTCCCAGCTTTGATGCACCTGTACTGACCTCGCCTTCTGGATGATAGCGGGGTGAACAGGCAGTGGCTCGGGTGGTTGATGTCCTTGATGATCTTTATGGCCTTCCTGTGACATCGGGTGGTGTAGGTGTCCTGGAGGGCAGGTAGTTTGCCCCCGGTGATGCGTTGTGCAGACCTCACTACCCTCTGGAGAGCCTTACGGTTGAGGGCGGTGCAGTTGCCATACCAGGCGGTGATACAGCCCGCCAGGATGCTCTCGATTGTGCATCTGTAGAAGTTTGTGAGTGCTTTTGGTGACAAGCCGAATTTCTTCAGCCTCCTGAGGTTGAAGAGGCGCTGCTGCGCCTTCTTCACGATGCTGTCTGTGTGAGTGGACCAATTCAGTTTGTCTGTGATGTGTATGCCGAGGAACTTAAAACTTGCTACCCTCTCCACTACTGTTCCATCGATGTGGATAGGGGGGTGTTCCCTCTGCTGTTTCCTGAAGTCCACAATCATCTCCTTAGTTTTGTTGACGTTGAGTGTGAGGTTATTTTCCTGACACCACACTCCGAGGGCCCTCACCTCCTCCCTGTAGGCCGTCTCGTCGTTGTTGGTAATCAAGCCTACCACTGTTGTGTCGTCCGCAAACTTGATGATTGAGTTGGAGGCGTGCGTGGCCACGCAGTCGTGGGTGAACAGGGAGTACAGGAGAGGGCTCAGAACGCACCCTTGTGGGGCCCCAGTGTTGAGGATCAGCGGGGAGGAGATGTTGTTGCCTACCCTCACCACCTGGGGGCGGCCCGTCAGGAAGTCCAGTACCCAGTTGCACAGGGCGGGGTCGAGACCCAGGGTCTCGAGCTTGATGACGAGCTTGGAGGGTACTATGGTGTTGAATGCCGAGCTGTAGTCGATGAACAGCATTCTCACATAGGTATTCCTCTTGTCCAGATGGGTTAGGGCAGTGTGCAGTGTGGTTGAGATTGCATCGTCTGTGGACCTATTTGGGCGGTAAGCAAATTGGAGTGGGTCTAGGGTGTCAGGTAGGGTGGAGGTGATATGGTCCTTGACTAGTCTCTCAAAGCACTTCATGATGACGGATGTGAGTGCTACGGGGCGGTAGTCGTTTAGCTCAGTTACCTTAGCTTTCTTGGGAACAGGAACAATGGTGGCCCTCTTGAAGCATGTGGGAACAGCAGACTGGTATAGGGATTGATTGAATATGTCCGTAAACACACCGGCCAGCTGGTCTGCGCATGCTCTGAGGGCGCGGCTGGGGATGCCGTCTGGGCCTGCAGCCTTGCGAGGGTTAACACGTTTAAATGTCTTACTCACCTCGGCTGCAGTGAAGGAGAGACCGCATGTTTTCGTTGCAGGCCGTGTCAGTGGCACTGTATTGTCCTCAATGCGGGCAAAAAAGTTATTTAGTCTGCCTGGGAGCAAGACAACACTGGCCACACACTGTAATACGCAGAAACACAGATACACACAAGTGTGTACACACACATTTGCACAACATTTAACACACACACGCATACTCACTCCCTCTTTCCCTATCTCTATCTAACTCCCTGACTTTACCATCCTCCCTCCCTCCCTCCCTCACTATATATATATATATATATATATATATATATATATATATATATATATATATATATATATATATATATATATATATATCCCTCCCTCCCTCTATTTTCTCCAACCAACTGGCATAAAACTAACCTCCAGACAGTGATCTGAACACATTGGGCTCTGGGTTGCACTATGTTCATGTCATGAAGTTCCAAGGTCACACATAGAGGATAGGAGAGGATCCAGGGGGTCACATACAAGCACCATACAGAGACACTGTTAAGCAGCTAATCACTCTCACTGGATGGACAGAAAAATGTGGTGGAGGGAGGAAAGACACAGGGAGGGATGGAGGGGAGAGAGAGAGGGAGAGAACGAGGGGAGGCACAGAGAGGGAGGAAAGGAGAGGAACAGAGAGGGTGTGAGGTAGAGGAGGGGAGGGAGGTGTAATAGAGAGAGAATGTGATTATCGGTGCAGACTGATAATAAACTGAGGCATTATATCCGGAACCCAGATAATTACTTTTTAATGGAATCAATTCTAACTGAACTTTTACCAAACCAAAATAGTTTGAATATCTCTACCAATTAAATATTCAGACATCAGGTGGCAAAAGGTATTAATAGACAGATTTTAGGCAATATATCCGTAACCCTGATAAATACTTTTTAATGGAATCAATTCTAACTGAACTTTTTCCAAACCAAAATAGTTTGAATATCTCTACCAATTAAATATTCAGACATCAGGTGGCAAAAGGTATTAATAGACAGATTTTCTGGTCGATGGTTATCGTAAAAGAGGGGCAGAGTTAGATGGAGGGAGCTGTAAATGGTATTTAGGGGGAAGGTTTTACAGTGCATGGATGGCTGGCAGTCTGAAAATAGGATGTTAAAATGTTTCTAAGTTTATGCCTACTACTCAGTTATCTTAGCCTCTAACCTTTAGTCCCTGAGAACATCACACAGGGGAAGGCAATTATGAGCACATAGGACAGACGTTCAAAAAGTTTTGGAGGGGAAAAAAGAGAAGCTGCAGGGGTAGAGGACTGCGCTGCGCACACACACACACACACACACACACACACACACACACACACACACACACACACACACACACACACACACACACACACACACACACTACCAACTCACCAGCTCTGGCACACTCCACAAGGGAGATAGAGAGAGAGGGAAATAAACAGAGGAGTGGGGGAAAGAGAGAGGAATGGGATAGATAATATGGAGAAAGAGAGGGGTTAAGCGAGAGAGAGAGAGAGAGAGAGAGAGAGAGAGAGTAAGAGAGAAGACAGAGAGAGAGAGAGACGAGAGAGAGTGACAGAGAGAGAGAATCTGGGGTGAGATAGAGTGCCATGTAGGCTTCAAAGGCAATGTCTGGCGACGTGCTGTCAATGGGCCCGGGCGCTGTGTCTGGGACGAGGTCTGGCTCTAGGAAGGTCTCCCCCCTGGCACATTTAGGAAGAATACCTCTGTGCCTGCCCTTAATTGTCTCCTGCTCATTAAGAGTGGGGGATAGGAGAGCTCTGGGACCTGTTAACAAGCCAGGCATATTAATAAGAGGTTCAATTAGATATTCACCCTCATATCCCCATTCAGCCACACTGACTATGTGGGTCTCAGGTAGCAGTTAGAGCATTGGGTCAGTAACTGAAGGTTAGAGCATTGGGTCAGTAACTGAAGGTTAGAGCATTGGATTAGTAACTGAAGGTTAGAGCATTGGGTCAGTAACTGAAGGTTAGAGCATTGGGTTTGTAACTGAAGGTTAAAGCATTGGGTTAGTAACTGAAGGTTAAAGCATTGGGTTAGTAACTGAAGGTTAGAGCATTGGGTCAGTAACTGAAGGTTAGAGCATTGGGTCAGTAACTGAAGGTTAGATAGAGCATTGGGTTAGTAACTGAAGGTTAGAGCATTGGGTTAGTAACTGAAGGTTAGAGCATTGGGTTAGTAACTGAAGGTTAGAGCATTGGGTTTGTAACTGAAGGGTCGCTGGTTCGAATACCCGAGCAGACAAGGATACAAATATTTTGATGTGCCCTTGAGCAAGGTACTTAACCCGAATTTGCTCCAGGAGATCTGTACTACTATGGCGGACCCAGTAAAACAACACATTTCACTGCCTCTATTCTGTGTATGTGGGAATAAAACATGTCATTTTTTCTCCTATCGGTCAATACGTGCACACACGCGTGCAAAAACACACACACACACACACACACAGAGGCGGCATGAGCTGCTTCCCCTAAAAAATAAACAGCCTCCACTACAGATATCAAACAACTTTCTGATCCAGAGTCATGGGATTACATACATCTGTGTGTGTGTGTGTGTGTGTGTGTGTGTGTGTGTGTGTGTGTGTGTGTGTGTGTGTGTGTGTGTGTGTGTGTGTGTGTGTGTGTGTGTGTGTGTGTGTGTGTGTGTGTGTGTGTGTGTGTGTGTGTGTATGTGTGTGTGCGTGCGCAGTGATGCTGACAATTCTCTTGCTCTGTGTTGCACAACACATACAATGAATTCTCTCTCCATTCCCAGACTAAAGCAATTTCTCTCTTATTACAATAATGACATAAAAACCTATACTACCAACAAGTACTCAAGAAATGTTATCAATAGATGTTGTCTTTGGAATGCAATTTTTATGCAACTAGGAGGCGGCTAGGACACAAGCACTTATTTTTTCTTTGTGCATTGGGGCTAGATGCGAACTGTCACATCTTGGCATCTTGACTGGCTGCAACCATGCGTTAGACCAGGGTAGAGGTGTCATGTCCAGAGGGGGCGCAGAGGCACGTGCCCTCTCACAGTGGTCCTCTTGGAGCTCTTTCCATCACATAAGCTGACCAGGTGAATCCAGGTGAAAGCTATGACCCCTTATTGATGTCACCTGTTAAATCCAATTCAAATCAATGTAGCTGAAGGGGAGGAGACAGGTTAAAGGAATTTTAAGCCTTGACACAATTGAGACATGGATTGTGTATGTGTGCCATTCAGAGGGTGAATGAGCAAGACAAAAGATTGAAGTGCCTTTGAATGGGGTATGGTAGTAACTGCAACGCTGCTGGGTTTTTCACGCTCAACAGTTTCCTATGTGTATCAAGAATGGTCCACCACCCAAAGGACATCCAGCCAACTGGACATACACTAACTGTGGGAAGCATTTGAGTCCACATCGATCAGCATCCATGTGGAACACTTTCGACCATTTGTAGTCCATGCCCAATGAATTGAGGCTGTTCTGAGGGCAAAATGGTGTGGAACGCAATATTAGGGAGGTGTTCCTAATGTTTTGTCCACTCAATTTATGTATATACAGTACGAGTCAAAAGTTTGGACACACCTACTCATTCAAGGGTTTTTCTTTATTTTTACTATTTTTCTAAATTGTAGAATAATAGTGAAGACATCAAATCTATGACATAACACATATGGAATCATGTAGTAACCAAAAACGTGTTAAACAAATCAAAATATATTTTATATTTGAGATTCTTCAAAGTAGCCACCCTTTGCCTTGATGACAGCTTTGCACACTCTTGGCATTCTCTCAACCAGCTTCATGAGGTAGTCACCTGGAATGCATTTCAATTAACAGGTGTCCCTTGTTAAAAGTTAATGGTGGAAAGTATTTCCTTCTTAATGCGTTTGAGCCAATCAGTTGTGTTGTGACAAGGTAGGGTTTGTATACAGAAGATAGTCCTATTTGGTAAAAGACCAAGTCCATATTATGGCAAGAACAGCCCAAATGTGACTCGGTTCAGGAAAGTAGGCGTATGTCGCGGGTCTCTACTTCACAGGAGAGCCTTTTGAACGTAAACATTTTTTTTTTATCAAAATGTGTTTTTTTGCAGAGATGCCTTCTTGAACATATGAACTTTCATGTGCCTTAACAGCAAACGTGTATTCCATCTGTAAATACAAATACCATTTTTAAATTATGAGCTTGGTTGCTTTAGCCACAGAAAAAGAGAGCAACCTTCCCGCTAGCCATGATTGGCTGAGATAATGAGTGGGCTGGACATGCCGAGAGATGACTTCGGATTAGTCTGCCATATAGCATGCTTTTGTCTATTTGTCTCCGGATTACATCTTCAAACTAAGGGAAACCATGGCATCCGTGACAGGGAGAAGCGTCCATCCATCCATGTTGTATACGGACGGGTAAGATAGTATAGCTAACAGCTAGCTACATTTTCAGATATTAAACGT
Source organism: Oncorhynchus clarkii lewisi (assembly GCF_045791955.1). Taxonomy (NCBI): domain Eukaryota; kingdom Metazoa; phylum Chordata; class Actinopteri; order Salmoniformes; family Salmonidae; genus Oncorhynchus; species Oncorhynchus clarkii. Next base: position 31,558,939 of record NC_092173.1, on the reverse strand, counting down.
TTCTAATTTCAACAGAAAGTTGATTTAATTTCAAGTTAAAGTGCACTGTTAGCTAGGTAGCTAATGTTAGCTGGCTGGCTCACTAGCTAAAGTTACGTGTATGATCTTATTATTTGTATCTCAAAGCCATTTGCTTTGCTAATTATAGCCTAATGTTCTCTAGCTAACATTGAACTTGATTGGTTACCTACCTGCAGATTCATGCAGGGTAGTAACATCATGGGTTGGGATTATGGTACATTGTTTGGCTAGCTAGCTAGCTACATGTCTTAACAAAATACATAACAAAAGACAAATTGCAAGTATATATTTCAATAGAATGTCACTGCAACAACGGTTGATAGACATAGCTGGTAAATTCACTCTGGCTATCCACTCTGATTTCAGAGCACCGTAAGATAGTCTAGCTTGTTACATTTTCAGATATTACACGTTTCTAATTTTGACAAAGTCATTTTCATTTCAAGTTAAACTGACAGTTAGCTAGCTAGCTAACATTAGCTCGCTGGCTCGCTAGCTAACGTTACATGGATGATCTGGTTATTCATATCTCAGAACCATTTGCTTTGCTAGTTATAGCCTAATGTTAGCTAGCTAACATTGACCCTGGTTGGATCTCTGCATGTGTGGTTCCCACAGTGAAGCATGGAGGAGTAGGTGTGATGTGTGGGGGTGCTTTGCTGGTGACACTGTCTGTGATTTATTTAGAATTAAAGGCACACTTAACCAGCATGGCTACCACAGCATTCTGCGGTAGCCAACTCATGGATGAGTTGGACCACAGAGTGAAGGAAAAGCAGCCAACAAGTGCTCAGCTGACATGGGAACTTCTTCAAGACTGTTGGAAAATATTTCCAGGTGAAGATGGTTGAGGGAATGCCAAGAGTGTGCAAAGCTGTCATCAAGGCAAAGAGTGGTTGCTGGTGCTGGCTAAAGCTAAAACTGGCGAGTGTAGAGAGTATAGAGATATTGTTATCCACGTCGGCACCAACGATGTTAGGATGAAACAGTCAGAGATCACCAAGCGCAACATAGCTTCTGCGTGTAAATCAGCTAGAAAGATGTGTCGGCATCGAGTAATTGTCTCTGGCCCCCTCCCAGTTAGGGGGAGTGATGAGCTCTACAGCAGAGTCTCACAACTCAATCGCTGGTTGAAAACTGTTTTCTGCCCCTCCCAAAAGATAGAATTTGTAGATAATTGGCCCTCTTTCTGGGACTCACCCACAAACAGGACCAAGCCTGACCTGCTGAGGAGTGACGGACTCCATCCTAGCTGGAGGGGTGCTCTCATTTTATCTACCAACATAGACAGGGCTCTAACTCCTCTAGCTCCACAATGAAATAGGGTGCAGGCCAGGCAGCAGGCTGTTAGCCAGCCTGCCAGCATAGTGGAGTCTGCCACTAGCACAGTCAGTGTAGTCAGCTCAGCTATCACCATTGAGACCGTGTCTGTGCCTCGACCTGGGTTGGGCAAAACTAAACATGGCGGTGTTCGCCTTAGCAATCTCACTAGGATAAAGACCACCTCCATTCCTGTCATTATTGAAAGAGATCATGATACCTCACATCTCAAAATAGGGCTACTTAATGTTAGATCCCTTACTTCAAAGGCAATTATAGTCAATGAACTAATCACTGATCATAATCTTGATGTGATTGGCCTGACTGAAACATGGCTTAAGCCTGATGAATTTACTGTGTTAAATGAGGCCTCACCTCCTGGCTACACTAGTGACCATATCCCCCGTGCATCCCGCAAAGGCGGAGGTGTTGCTAACATTTACGATAGCAAATTTCAATTTACAAAAAAAAAATGACGTTTTCGTCTTTTGAGCTTCTAGTCATGAAATCTATGCAGCCTACTCAATCACTTTTTATAGCTACTGTTTACAGGCCTCCTGGGCCATATACAGTGTTCCTCACTGAGTTCCCTGAATTCCTATCGGACCTTGTAGTCATAGCGGATAATATTCTAATCTTTGGTGACTTTAATATTCACATGGAAAAGTCCACAGACCCACTCCAAAAGGCTTTCGGAGCCATCATCGACTCAGTGGGTTTTGTCCAACATGTCTCTGGACCCACTCACTGTCACAGTCATACGCTGGACCTAGTTTTGTCCCATGGAATAAATGTTGTGGATCTTAATGTTTTTCCTCATAATCCTGGACTATCGGACCACCATTTTATTACGTTTGCAATTGCAACAAATAATCTGCTCAGACCCCAACCAAGGATCATCAAAAGTCGTGCTATAAATTCACAGACAACACAAAGATTCCTTGATGTCCTTCCAGATTCCCTCTGTCTACCCAAGGACGCCAGAGGACAAAAATCAGTTAACCACCTAACTGAGGAACTCAACTTAACCTTGCGCAATACCCTTGATGCAGTTGCACCCCTAAAAACTAAAAACATTTCTCATAAGAAACTAGCTCCCTGGTACACAGAAAATACCCGAGCTCTGAAGCAAGCTTCCAGAAAATTGGAACGGAAATGGCGCCACACCAAACTGGAAGTCTTCCGACTAGCTTGGAAAGACAGTACTGTGCAGTACCGAAGAGCCCTTACTGCTGCTCGATCATCCTATTTTTCTAACTTAATTGAGGAAAATAAGAACAATCCGAAATTCCTTTTTGATACTGTCGCAAAGCTAACTAAAAAGCAGCATTCCCCAAGAGAGGATGACTTTCACTTTAGCAGTGATAAATTCATGAACTTCTTTGAGGAAAAGATTTTGATTATTAGAAAGCAAATTACGGACTCCTCCTTAAATCTGTGTATTCCTTCAAAGCTCAGTTGTCCTGAGTCTGCACAACTCTGCCAGGACCTAGGATCAAGAGAGACGCTCAAGTGTTTTAGTACTATATCTCTTGACACAATGATGAAAATAATCATGGCCTCTAAACCTTCAAGCTGCATACTGGACCCTATTCCAACTAAACTACTGAAAGAGCTGCTTCCTGTGCTTGGCCCTCCTATGTTGAACATAATAAACGGCTCTCTATCCACCGGATGTGTACCAAACTCACTAAAAGTGGCAGTAATAAAGCCTCTCTTGAAAAAGCCAAACCTTGACCCAGAAAATATAAAAAACTATCGGCCTATATCGAATCTTCCATTCCTCTCAAAAATTTTAGAAAAGGCTGTTGCGCAACAACTCACTGCCTTCCTGAAGACAAACAATGTATACGAAATGCTTCAGTCTGGTTTTAGACCCCATCATAGCACTGAGACGGCACTTGTGAAGGTGGTAAATGACATTTTAATGGCATCGGACCGAGGCTCTGCATCTGTCCTCGTGCTCCTAGACCTTAGTGCTGCTTTTGATACCATCGATCACCACATTCTTTTGGAGAGACTGGAAACCCAAATTGGTCTACACGGACAAGTTCTGGCCTGGTTTAGATCTTATCTGTCGGAAAGATATCAGTTTGTCTCTGTGAATGGTTTGTCCTCTGACAAATCAACTGTAAATTTCGGTGTTCCTCAAGGTTCCGTTTTAGGACCACTATTGTTTTCACTATATATTTTACCTCTTGGGGATGTCATTCGAAAACATAATGTTAACTTTCACTGCTATGCGGATGACACACAGCTGTACATTTCAATTAAACATGGTGAAGCCCCAAAATTGCCCTTGCTAGAAGAATGTGTTTCAGACATAAGGAAGTGGATGGCTGCAAACTTTCTACTTTTAAACTCGGACAAAACAGAGATGCTTGTTCTAGGTCCCAAGAAACAAAGAGATCTTCTGTTGAATCTGACAATTAATCTTAATGGTTGTACAGTCGTCTCAAATAAAACTGTGAAGGACCTCGGCGTTACTCTGGACCCTGATCTCTCTTTTGAAGAACATATCAAGACCATTTCAAGGACAGCTTTTTTCCATCTACGTAACATTGCAAAAATCAGAAACTTTCTGTCCAAAAATGATGCAGAAAAATTAATCCATGCTTTTGTCACTTCCAGGTTAGACTACTGCAATGCTCTACTTTCCGGCTACCCGGATAAAGCACTAAATAAACTTCAGTTAGTGCTAAATACGGCTGCTAGAATCCTGACTAGAACCAAAAAATTTGATCATATTACTCCAGTGCTAGCCTCTCTACACTGGCTTCCTGTCAAAGCAAGGGCTGATTTCAAGGTTTTACTGCTAACCTACAAAGCATTACATGGGCTTGCTCCTACCTATCTCTCTGATTTGGTCCTGCCGTACATACCTACACGTACGCTACGGTCACAAGACGCAGGCCTCCTAATTGTCCCTAGAATTTTTAAGCAAACAGCTGGAGGCAGGGCTTTCTCCTATAGAGCTCCATTTTTATGGAACGGTCTGCCTACCCATGTCAGAGACGCAAACTCGGTCTCAACCTTTAAGTCTCTACTGAAGACTCATCTCTTCAGTGGGTCATATGATTGAGTGTAGTCTGGCCCAGGAGTGGGAGGGTGAACGGAAAGGCTCTGGAGCAACGAACCGCCCTTGCTGTCTCTGCCTGGCCGGTTCCCCTCTTTCCACTGGGATTCTCTGCCTCTAACCCTATTACAGGGGCTGAGTCACTGGCTTTACTGGGGCTCTCTCATGCCGTCCCTGGAGGGGGTGCGTCACCTGAGTGGGTTGAGTCACTGATGTGGTCATCCTGTCTGGGTTGGCGCCCCCCCCCCCCCCTTGGGTTGTGCCGTGGCGGAGGTCTTTGTGGGCTATACTCAGCCTTGTCTCAGGATGGTAAGTTGGTGGTTGAAGATATCCCTCTAGTGTTGTGGGGGCTGTGCTTTGGCAAAGTGGGTGGGGTTATATCCTTCCTGTTTGGCCCTGTCCGGGGGTGTCCTCGGATGGGGCCACAGTGTCTCCTGACCCCTCCTGTCTCAGCCTCCAGTATTTATGCTGCAGTAGTTTATGTGTCGGGGGGCTAGGGTCAGTTTGTTATATCTGGAGTACTTCTCCTGTCCTATTCGGTGTCCTGTGTGAATCTAAGTGTGCGTTCTCTAATTCTCTCCTTCTCTCTTTCTCTCTCTCGGAGGACCTGAGCCCTAGGACCATGCCCCAGGACTACCTGACATGATGACTCCTTGCTGTCCCCAGTCCACCTGGCTGTGCTGCTGCTCCAGTTTCAACTGACCTGAGCCATAGGACCATGCCCCAGGAATACCTGACATGATGACTCCTTGCTGTCCCCAGTCCACCTGACTGTGCTGCTGCTCCAGTTTCAACTATTCTGCCTTATTATAATTCGACCATGCTGGTCATTTATGAACATTTGAACATCTTGACCATGTTTTGTTATAATCTCCACCCGGCACAGCCAGAAGAGGACTGGCCACCCCACATAGCCTGGTTCCTCTCTAGGTTTCTTCCTAGGTTTTGGCCTTTCTAGGGAGTTTTTCCTAGCCACCGTGCTTCTACACCTGCATTGCTTGCTGTTTGGGGTTTTAGGCTGGGTTTCTGTACAGCACTTTGAGATATCAGCTGATGTACGAAGGGCTATATAATTTTTTTTGATTTGATTTGATTTGATTTGGTTACTTTGAAGAATCTCAAGTCTAAAATATATTTAGATTTGTTTAACACTTGTTTGGTTACTACATGATTCCATATGTGTTATTTCATAGTTTTGATGTCTTTGCTATTATTCAACAATGTAGAAAATAGTACAAATAAAGAAAAACCCTTGAATGAGTAGGTGTGTCCAAACTTTTGACTCATACTGTATATATATTTTTGATGTATTATTATTATTTGTTGATTCTTTGTAATACTCCTAGCCACTTTGCAATTTTATGTTGTTTTATGAAGTTGTTCTGAATAAGACTCACATGCCTTTCAATTGTTTACCCAGATTTTAGAAAAGATGTGAAGCATATTTAGGGAGTGTTAGTAAATTTACTCTGGAGTGCCAGAGGGCGCTCAGAGTGTGCCCTGGCCGTTCGTAAATTCAGAACATTTGCAGAAAAATACATAGAATTAAGCCTAACAATTATGCTCTAGATTCCAGGAATAAACTGCCCCTCAGACTTTTAGGGTGCATGACACCCCTAATAGATGATGCCTGAATAAAAGCAAGTGAACCGAGCACGGTAAATCACGACTGTGACTGCTGTCAAAGTGCTACAGAGATTTGAGAGCTCAGTGTTGAGAACAAGACTGGAATTGACCGAAAGTATTACAACTAATCCCCGGCCCCTGCATTACATCCCCAAACCATCACAACTGAATTGTTTTTCTGTTTTCAAACATATATTACAATATTAATCAGTAACCTAGATGACAGCTACCTAGCCCGGTCAGAAAACGCCAAACAAAATAAATATATTATAAGTCACCCGAATGGGCACATAATGTTACAGCAACTGTAACACAGCTGACATGTGTTGGTATAATTGGTGCTCGTGCGCCTTTTTTTCCCGCACCGTTTTATACGGTGTTACTTTTGCATTTTCACTATGGACACGACAGGCCTATTGTAACGGAAGATTTCCTTCTCTTCGTCTGAAGAGGTGTAGCAAGGATCGGACCAATATGCAGTGTGGTAAGTGTCCATGACGATTTTAATAAGAAAAGCCTGAACACTATGAAATACAAAAACAATAAAGTGACTATAAACGAACCGAAACAGTCCCGTGTGGCACTGACACAGGAAACAAACACCCACAAACCAACAGTGAAACCCAGGCTACCTAAATATGGTTCTCAATCAGGGACAACGATAAACAGCTGCCTCTGATTGAGAACCATATCAGGCCAAACACAGAACTAGAAAAACATAGAAATACAAACATAGACTGCCCACCCCAACTCACGCCCTGACCATACTAAATAAAGACAAAACAAATGAAATAAAGGTCAGAACGTGACACTTATGAAAACAGCTCATAATGTTGTCAAAATCCAATTTGAAAAAAAAGGTGTAGGCCTCTGTTTATACACAAACAAAAAAACATGTATATTTGCTTATGTATTATTTAATAACAATACTATTAAATAACAATTATGGTCAATATTGATAGAACAATGGATTAAGGCAACAATAAACCAAGCTAAAATAATCCCATGAGATTTAAATATGTTATGCTAATCATAATCTATGTATACTTCATGTGCACATTGTTTGGTAGGAATTGAGCGCCACAATAAGATCTGAGAACTCCCTGTAGCTCTTCACAAGTGACTCCCGAATGACTCTCAAAACATTGCCATAGGTTAAAACACCTTACAGACAATAAGACAACATTTTCCCATAACAATCATCAATGTTCGATACAATCATAGTTTTTCTCTGTGCATAAAGTAAACTAAATACATATGATGTTCACACCATCCGCATAGGGGGAATACTATGATTGTGTGTTCAGCAGTCTCATTCATATGGGGTATTGAATGTAGGTTTATTGATGTGAATGAGACCATTCAGTGATTCAGATTAGGCACAAGACCGAAATCCTATTTTCAGAATCTCTCCTTGTCATTGCATTTATGATATATATATATATTGTATTGGCCGATAAATCAATGTTATGCCAAATAATTTCAACAATATTAAGGTAGGCTATAACCAGGGCTGCCATCTTTCTCCGTCTCTCTCTCTCTGACTGTCTCACACACACACACACACACACACACACACACACACACACACAAAAGAGACACAAACAATAATTATCCACTTACCCGCATTCCTAAGTTTCCGGTTCCTAAGCACTGAAATGATAACCAGCAAGTTGCCCAGGACATCCACCACCGTGGTGAAGATCAGCACGCTGGCCAGCACAGTGATAGCCCATGCGGGACGCGCCCCCGGCCGCGCTTCCAGTTCTGTGCGGTTCCTGGAGAACGAAACATTCTCTGGCATTTCGAAAACCTTAGGGCTGCCAATTTATGTCCTCCCAGTCCGAGACATTCAAACCCTGCTGTCCTTCTGACAAAACACTGCCATGTTGTTGCAAAAGTAGACTTGTAGCCTATTTAATAGCTGAATATGTTAAACGTCGCGTTGGGTTTTGACAGTCTGTGATGCACAGTTTCTCAACTTGCCCCGAGTGAGCGCGCCTTCATTGAGTTGTTTATAACTGCGCCCGCTCTGGCTAGCTGACCCTAATATCCCCTATCGATCAAATACTTGAGAAGACTCGTGGGTGCTCCGTGCCCTCATTCCTGGCAGCTTATTTGCATATCCAGTCCAGCTGTTATCCCTGTGTGAACGCGCCTATCGCTTTCTCTCAATCCTCCTCTCTCCTGTTCCGGTCGGACCGAACCTTGCCCGCAGTGCTGTGAGCTGCCGTGTGTCTTGCCTCTGGCAAAGTCTGGCTGGTATCTGAATTATTTGTTTTAAAATTGTCTCGGAATTGCGAATCCACAGCGCAATCAGACTTGGGAGCGAGAGCCAGACGGTTGGTTTGTATTCAGAAAGAGGATATATCGGGGGAGCGGATTCATTAACTCGTGCTTCGAACCCGAGCTCAGTGAAGCGTGCGTTTGTTTCATGATTATTGTTTCACTCTGTGCGATGACAATATTTTGTTCATTCATTTGAAGATGTCTGTCTGCCTGCGGTGCGCCGTCTGGAAACAATGTTGTATGACATCGAAATGACTATTATTCCACAACAGATTCTGGCTGTGACCGACCTTTTCACAACAAAAAGTGACCACGGAGCGCGAATTGGATATGAGGGACTGGAATGTCAGACCCACTGGACAAAAACTGGTAGAATCAATATTGTTTTAATGTCATTTCAATTAAAACATGTAATGCGATGACGACGAATCAACGTGGAAAACTGACTGGATGAAAGGGAATTTCGTCTTTTCACGCATCTTTTAACCAACATCCAATGACATTGTGAATTTTGTTGATTTCACCTTGAATTCGCGTTAGTTGACAACTCAACCAAATATGAATCACAACTAGATGTTGAAATTATGTCTGTGTAGAGGGGTGGGGTTATTGTGCACCTCCTCTCTGGGCTTCTGGGGAGCACCATCTCCTATGAGTTCCCTCAACCAGTTCCAGTGTGCTATATTCTCCCCCAACAACTATATATGATTTATATATATACAGTTTTAATCGGAAGTTTACATACACCTTAGCCAAATACATTTAAACTCAGTTTTTCCAAAATTTTGACATTTAATCCTATTAATAAATTCCTGTTTTAGGTCAGTTAAGATCACCACTTCATTTTAAGAATGTGAAATGTCAGAATAATAGTAGAGAATTATTTATTTCAGCTTCTATTTCTTTCATCACATTCCCAGTGGGTCAGAAGTTTACATACACTCAATTAGTATTTGGTAGCATTGCCTTTAAATTGTTTAACATGGGTCAAATGTTTCGGGTACCCTTCCACAACCCCACAAGAAGTTGGGTAAATTTTGGCCCATTCCTCCTGACAGAGTTGGTGTAACTGAATGAGGTTTGTAGGCCTCCTAGCTCGCACACGCTTTTTCAGTTCTGTCCACAAATTTTAAATAGGATTGAGGTCAGGGCTTTGTGATGGTCACTCCAATACCTTGACTTTTTACATGTATTTTTTACCTTTATTTAACCAGGAAGGGCTCCTTGAGATTCAAATATTTTTTTCAAGAGCACCCTGGCCAAGATAGCAGCACCAAGACAACATGAAAAACTACAAGCAGTCTAATAAAAACCATTGAATTCACAAGAGTATAAAACAGCAAATTAAAAACATTGACAGGTCAGGGAATCAGCCTCAAAATCCTTCATCAGTAATTTAAAAACACATATCGGGACAAGTTCTTCCAGTATTTTGTAAGGTGTTCCAAGACGATGGCGCAGAGTACATCAAATCAAATTGATTTATATAGCCCTTCGTACATCAGCTGATATCTCAAAGTGCTTTACAGAAACCCAGCCTAAAACCCCAAACAGCAAGCAATGCAGGTGTAGAAGCACGGTGGCTAGGAAAAACTCCCTAGAAAGGCCAAAACCTAGGAAGAAACCTAGAGAGGAACCAGGCTATGTGGGGTGGCCAGTCCTCTTCTGGCTGTGCCGGGTGGAGATTATAACAGAACATGGCCAAGATGTTAGGGCAGAACAGTAAGGCAGAACAGTTGAAACTGGAGCAGCAGCACAGCCAGGTGGACTGGGGACAGCAAGGAGTCATCATGTCAGGTAGTCCTGAGGCTTTTCCTTTTTCCTACATAAAAGCCCTTTTACCAAAATTCAGTTCGGACATTTGGAACAGTTAGCAGGATAAAGTCCAGCGAACGAAGAGAGTACCCACCACATTTCTGAACAATAAAAATGCACAAATAAGAAGGTAGTAAACCCAAAATGGCTTTGTAAATAAAAGTATACCAGTGACTGAGCCTACGAGTGACTAGAGAAGGCCAGCCAACCCTGGTATACAAAGTGCAGTGGTGCGTAAGGGTTTTGCAGTTTAAAATAATTCTCAAAGTGCCATGGTAAAGAGTGTCAATTGATCTCAAACACTGAGCAGAAGCATTCATAGTATATAAAATATCCCCATAGTCTAGTAAAGGCATAAATGTAGCTGATACTAGACTCCTCTGGCTTCAAAAGAAAAACAGGCCAATTTCAGCTTAAATTTTTTTGTAAGTTGTTGAATATGCAATTTAAAAGAGAGGCCGTCATCATTTAAAATTGCAAGATATTTATATAACAAAGTTTATATGACTTTATTTATATGACAACTTTGTTTGGTCGCAAATGGGTCTTCCAAATGGAAGACTCATTGTCCATTTGGAAGACCCATTTGCGACCAAACTTGATGTCTTGAGATGTTACCTCAATATATCTACATAATTTTCCTCCTCATGAAACCATCTATTTGTGAAGTGCACCAGTCCCTCCTGCAGCAAAGCACCCCCACTACATGATGCTGCCACCCCCTAGCTTCACGGTTGGGATGGTGTTCTTCGGCTTGCAAGCATCCCCATTTTTCCTCCAAACATAACGATGGTCATTATGGCCAAACAGTTCTATTTTGTTTCATCAGACCAGAGGACATTTATACAAAAAGTACAATCTTTTTCCCCATATGCAGTTGCAAACCGTAGTCTGGCTTTTTTTATGGGGATTTTAGAGCAGTGTCTTCTTCCTTGCTGAGCGGCCTTTCAGGTTATGTCGATATAGGACTCGTTTTACTGTGGATATAGATACTTTTGTACCTGTTTCCTCCAGCATCTTCGCAAGGTCCTTTGCTGTTGTTTTGGGATTGATTTGCACTTTTTGCACCAAAGTACGTTCATCTCTAGGAGACAGAACGTGTCTCCTTCCTGAGCGGTATGACGGCTGCGTGGTCCCATGGTGTTTATACTTGCGTACTATTGTTTGTACAGATGAACGTGGTACCTTCAGGCGTTTGAAAATTTCTCCCAAGGATGAACCAGACTTGTGGAGGTCTACAATTTTTATTCTGAGGTCTTGGCTGATTTCTTTTGATTTTCCCATGATGTCAAGCAAAGAGGCACTGAGTTTGAAGGTAGGCCTTGAAATACATCCACAGGTACACCTCCAATTGACTCAAATGATGTCAATTAGCCTATCAGAAGCTTCTAAAGCTATGACATCATTTTCTGGAATTTTCCAAGCTGTTTAAAGGCACAGTCAACTTAGTCTATGTAAACTTCTGATCCACTGGAATTGTGAAACAGTGAATTATAAGTGAAATAATCTGTCTGTAAACAATTGTTGGAAAAATTACTTGTGTCATGCACAAAGTAGATGTCCTAACAGACTTGCCAAAACTATATTTTGTTAACAAGAAATATGTGGTGGTTGAGAAACAAGTTTTAATGACTCCAACCTAAGTGTATGTACATTTCCGACTTCAATTGTATACAGTACCAGTCAAAAGTTTGGACACACCTACTCATTCAAGGGTTTTTCTTTATTTTTACTATTTCCTACAAAGCAGATGACCTTAGTTATCTTTGTTTTCTTTATTATTTTGGTTAGGTCAGGGTGTGACGAGGAATGGTATGTGTGTTTAGGCTTGTCTAGGGTTTTTGTACATCTATGGGGTTTTGGTTTGTCTAGGTAAATGTAGGTCTATCGTTGTCTCTGATTGGGGATGCTATTTAGGTTGCCATTTTCCATTTTGGTTTTGTGGGTTATTGTCTATGTGTAGTTGCATGTCAGCACTCGTGTTTATAGCTTCACGTTCGTTTTGTTATTTTGTTTAGTGTTCTTTGTTTAAATAAAGAAGAATGTATTCATCTCACGCTGCGCCTTGGTCCCCTCGTTATGACCAACGTGACAGTAGAATAATAGCGAAGTCATGAAAACTATGAAATAACACATATGGAATCATGTAGTAACCAAAAAAGTGTTAAACAAGTCAAAATATATTTTAGATTAGGGAGTTGTTCAATACGCAATATTAGGGTGGTGTTCCTAATGTTTTGTCCTCTCAATTTATGTATATACAGTATGAGTCAAAAGTTTGGACACACCTACTCATTCAAGGGTTTTTCTTTATTTTTACTATTTTCTAAATTGTAGAATAATAGTGAAGACATCAAATCTATGACATAACACATATGGAATCATGTAGTAACCAAAAAAGTGTTAAACAAATCAAAATATATTTTATATTTGAGATTCTTCAAAGTAGCCACCCTTTGCCTTGATGACAGCTTTGCACACTCTTGGCATTCTCCCAACCAGCTTCATGAGGTAGTCACCTGGATGCATTTCAATTAACAGGTGTGTCTTGTTAAAAGTTAGGGATTGCTGTCCCGTCTATGGGAAAATTGTTACTCAATTAGCATAATGTTTCAACAACGTTGTTGGTACATATACAAAAATGTTGGTACATATAAGTGTCTTATATGGGCAGAAAGGTTAAATTATTGTTAATCTAACTGTATTGTCCCATTTACAGTAGCTATTACAGCAAAAAATGCCATGCTATTGTTTGAGGAGAGTGCAGAACAACAACAAAAAAATTCTCACCGTAACAGGTTTGATACATTCACATCTGAAGGTAAAATATTTACTTACATTCTGAAATATTGCTCTGATTTGTCATTTTAAGGGTCCCAGAGATAACATGTAGTGTTGTTTTGTTAGATAAAATCCTTTTTCATATCCTAAAACGGTCCATTTTGTATGCACAATCAATTTTGTGTTTCCACTCGTTCAACTTGCAAGAAAGAAATCTGTGAAAATTGAATGCTAAACGTTGTTTCAACTAGTCAAATTCCGTTCGTATTTATTCCTCGGACACTATAAAAAGTAATTAGCCTTTGATATATCATTCTGCATTCATTATATCCACTGGAAAGCCAATTTTAGCAAGGAAGATACTAGATAGCCAATGAGTTATGCTTTATGAGAGTAGGTGGAAACTCTTTGTCCATCACACAATCTTTCTGCTAACCTCGCGCGCTAAGAGTCTTGTTCTGTTTGGACATTTATGCAAGAATATGTCGAAGTGCGTTATGCATACAGTGGCTTGCGAAAGTATTCACTTCCCTTGGCATTTTTCATATTTTGTTGCCTTACAACCTGGAAATAAATTTTTTGGGGGGTTTGTATCATTTGATTTATACAACATGCCTACCACTTGGAAGATGCAAAATATTTTAAATTGTGAAACTAACAAGAAATAAGACAAAAAACCATAAAACTTGAGCGTGCATAACTATTGTATCATTGTAAATATGATTTTTATTGACTTGCCTAGTTAAATAATGGAACCCCCACTTTTTTTTCAATTTCCACCTGAAGACATACCCAAATCTAACTGCCTGTAGCTCAGGCCCAGAACCAAGGATATGCATATTCTTGGTACCATTTGAAAGAAAACACTCTGAAGTTTGTGTAAATGTGAATTGAATGTAGGAGAATATAACACAATAGATCTGGTTTAGATAATACAATGGAAACAACATGTTTTTCCATTGTATTATCTAAACCAGATCTATTGTGTTATATTCTCCTACATTTTCATTGTTGTTCCATCATATTTAAAATGAACAAGACAAAACAAACATTCAGATAGGATGATGTGGACAATTTCAGTGAAAACATAAGAGGGCAACAGTACTTGTGCAAAGTTTCTGAATGATAACTTCCAAAATGAGTGTGCTACATGACATTTATCATGAAGTCACCCAGGTGTCCCACACAAGTAGCCCAAATGTACCCAAGTGGCCAAATTGGTGAAGTTATACATTTTGAAACAAATAACTATATACAAAATACCAAAATGGTATTCTAACACACCCCCCAAAAAATGGAGAAAAAAACATGAACAAAATATATACATTTACAAAATAACAAGGGTAACTATTTACACACTTTCAATTTTTTGGAAGACCCTCAGTCCTCCACACAATATTGTGCTGCTGATGCCAGGGGCCATAGTCGTCTCTTTCTGCTGTAAATCAGAGGGTCACCAAGCATGTGGTGCAGGTGATGGGGGACTTCATTTTGCAAAGAACACAGCGACACCTCCATGCTGTGCCCTTTTGACCCTGAGGCACATCCATGCCTGCAGAAATAAATTTGGGCAGATGAACACCACTTGTGGCAGGAGCAGAAAGCTCCAGCAAGCTCCCTGATGAGCAGCTCTCTGAAGGCTAGCTGTGAGAAGGGTGGCTTTCCACAGCTCATAACCATTTCCTTGTGTAGGATGAATGCATTCACCACAGCAATGTCGATGAAATGATAGAAGAAGGTCTTGTACCATTTCATAGTCTTATGGAGAACATTGTAATAGCTAATCAGCGCATCTGACAGGTCCACACCTCCAATGCTCTTGTTGTAGTCCTTTAGTGCAGTTGGAATGGGGACATTTTTTGCGGTCCATGCCCCAGTAGCGCCCTTCACACGCCTGACGACGTGATCGCCACTGAAGGATTTGTGGATTGTAGTGCACATCACCACCTCTCTGGTATCCATCCACTTTACAAACAGCAGGCCATCTTCACGGATCCATCGCATGGTCCCCCCGCTCAGCCCGCTTAGGCATATCTTTCAACTTAGTCTTTGGAAAGCCCACCTTGTTGGTACGAATGGTGTCACAAGCCCACACATCCAAGCCCACGCAAGCCCACACATCCAAGCCTACACAAGGTCTGCAAACAGGGTAGGGCTTGTGTGGAAGTAATCCACAAACAGTTTGTAGCCCTTCCCTAGCAGTTGAAAATCCAATAACTGTTCTTCCCCTCATAGACAAAAAAATTGCATGTGTATGCACACACAGAATCAGCCAACACAAACAGCTTGTAACCCCACTTGGTTGGTTTTTCATGTATTGTTCAATTCTGGCCTTTGAGGCTACCATCCTCTCATCTATTGACACGTTCTGGGCTGGCTGAAAATTGGTCTTGCAGGCCTCAACAATGCTGGGGTAGAGAGGTTTGATTTTGTACAGTCTATCAAACGTTGCGGTGCCTCTCTTCTGGTAATTCGCTTCATCATCCTTTGGGTCACTGATATGAAGTGCCTGTGAGATAACCAGAAACCTTTTGTAAGACATAACAGTCATGGGGAAAGGCAGTTGGTAGAGAGATTACATTTTCCAGTAGTCCCTCAGGGTTTTCAGCTTCACCAGCCCCATGTAGATGACCAGTGAAAGGTAGCAGAAAGTCTGACATGGATATGGGCTTCCATGCTACTTTTTTGCCTGCTTGCTTCTTCTCCCCATACTTATTCGTGTTAGACATGAGCGAATCAACAACGGATTGAAAAAAAACAGCTGAAAAAGCTGAAGGGGGCTGTACGTAGCAGTCATGTTCAGCTGAGGTCCTGGCTTCCTTTTCGGCCTAAATGTTGGTGTAGGTGGCTTCACATCATCTTCTAGGACAGTGTGCCAACGCCCTTCTGTCCCCTCCTCCGCTTCTTTGTCAGTGCCTTCACACCTCTAGATGGCCCGGGAGGTGTGGAGCCAGAGACAACAGGTGTCCGGCTGGATGAACCAGCTTCAGTGGGGATGGACACCTTGGCACTGGGGGCTCCCATTCGGAGTCAGTGTCACTGTGAAAGAAAATGTTCAGTTAGAATAGTTTCACATATGAGCCCTGTATAAACAGGTATAATAAACATATATATTTAGAGTACAGGGAACATAAGGTTGAATATATTATTATAGACCAGCTAGATCTACTGTCTTTATTATATTACAACAGACCAGCTGTATCTACTCTCTCCATTTCACTTTGACCATTGTTGTGGGCCTGCCCTCCCGTCAACAGCCTCAAATAGGCTATTTCATGTGGGGGTGGGGTGGAGCGGCAGACACACGCATCTCGGCCATGCTCCCTCTAATCCACAATACAGTGGGGCAAAAAAGTATTTAGTCAGCCACCAATTGTGCAAGTTCTCCCACTTAAAAAGGAGAGAGGCCTGTAATTTTCATCATAGGTACACTTCAACTATGACAGACAAAATGAGAAAAAAAATCCAGAAAATCACATTGTAAGATTTTTAATGAATTTATTTGCAAATTATGGTGGAAAATAAGTATTTGGTCAATAACAAAAGTTTCTCAATACTTTGTTATATACCCTTTGTTGGTAATGACAGAGGTCAAACGTTTTCTGTAAGTCTTCACAAGGTTTTCACACACTGTTGCTGGTATTTTGGCCCATTCCTCCATGCAGATCTCCTCTAGAGCAGTGATGTTTTGGGGATGTTGCTGGGCAACACGGACTTTCAACTCCCTCCAAAGATGTTCTATGGGGTTGAGATCTGGAGACTGGCTAGGCCACTCCAGGACCTTGAAATGCTTCTTACGAAGCCACTCCTTCGTTGCCCGGGCGGTGTGTTTGGGAACATTGTCATGCTGAAAGACCCAGCCACGTTTCATCTTCAATGCCCTTGCTGATGGAAGGAGGTTTTCACTCAAAATCTCACGATACATGGCCCCATTCATTCTTTCTTTCCTTTACACGGATCAGTCGTCCTGGTCCCTTTGCAGAAAAACAGCCCCAAAGCATGATGTTTCCACCCCCATGCTTCACAGTAGGTATGGTGTTCTTTGGATGCAACTCAGCATTCTTTGTCCTCCAAACACGACGAGTTGAGTTTTATTTTATATTTTGTTATATTTTGCTTTCATCTGACCATATGACATTCTCCCAATCTTCTTCTGGATCATCCAAATGCTCTCTAGTAAACTTCAGACGGGCCTGGATATGTACTGGCTTAAGCAGGGGGACACGTCTGGCACTGCAGGATTTGAGTCCCTGGACGCGTAGTGTGTTATTGATGGTAGGCTTTGTTACTTTGGTCCCAGCTCTCTGCAGGTCATTCACTAGGTCCCCCCGTGTGGTTCTGGGATTTTTGCTCACCGTTCTTGTGATCATTTTGACCCCACGGGGTGAGATCTGGCGTGGAGCCCCAGATCGAGGGAGATTATCAGTGATCTTGTATGTCTTCCATTTCCTAATAATTGCTCCCACAGTTGATTTCTTCAAACCAAGCTGCTTACCTATTGCAGATTCAGTCTTCCCAGCCTGGTGCAGGTCTACAATTTTGTTTCTGGTGTCCTTTGACAGCTCTTTGGTCTTGGCCATAGTGGAGTTTGGAGTGTGACTGTTTGAGGTTGTGGACAGGTGTCTTTTATACTGATAGCAAGTTCAAACAGGTGCCATTAATACATGTAACAAGTGGAGGACAGAGGAGCCTCTTATAGAAGAAGTTACAGGTCTGTGAGAGCCAGAAATCTTGCTTGTTTGTCGGTGACCAAATACTTATTTTCCACCATAATTTGCAAAATTAATTAAACAATTTATTTTATTGCAATTTGGTTACGCCTGTGCTGGTTGAAGTTTTTGTTTATGGGGCTCTGTCCTCAGTTAATCACATCGTATTCTTTCGCAGTAAATTATTTTTTAAATCTGACAATGCAGTTGGATTAGCAAGATTCTAGGCTTTCGAACCATGTGAAACACTTGTATTTTCAGGAATGTTTAATATGACTATTTATGTAGCGTATGTTGTCCAATTTAATCCCGGTAGTGGGATCTCTGCGCAGAGAGGTTAATAAAAAATAATAATTGGTACAAACACTTCACCACAGTGTTCTCCACTCTATATAATATATGTTTATAGATGTGTTGTTTATTTGATGTATTGCTAAAATAAAGGTTCAATAAAATAAGTAATACATTTCCTGAGTTCTTACTGGATTAAAAAAAAATCTTACTGGATTAAAAAAACACTTTAATAGTGGTAAAGACTGACTTCAAAGAGACCACATTCAAGTCCTCCATCCCCCACTTACTCTGACCGCTGCTCTCTCTGGCTTCACAACAAACCCCCGTTTGCGGACGACACTACAGTGGTAGGCTTGATTACCAACAACGACGAGACGGCCTGCAGGGAGGAGGTGAGGGCCCTCGGAGTGTGGTGTCAGGAAAATAACCTCACACTCAACGTCAACAAAACAAAAGAGATGATTGTGGACTTCAGTTAACAGCAGAGGGAGCACCCTCCTATCCACAGCGACGGGACAGTAGTGGAGAGGGTAGTAAGTGTTAAGTTCCTCGGCATACACATCAAGGACAAACTGAATTGGTCCACCCACACAGACAGCATTGTGAAGAAGGTCGCAGCAGCGCCTCTTCAACCTCAGGAGGCTGAAGAAATGTGGCTTGTCACCAAAAGCACAAACTTCTACAGATGCACAATCGAGAGCATCCTGTCGGGCTGTATCACCGCCTGGTACGGCAACTGCTCCTCCCACAACCGTAAAGCTCTCCAGAGGGTAGTGAGGTCTGCACAACGCATCACAGGGGGCAAACTACCTGCCCTCCAGGACACCTACACCACCTGATGTCACAGGAAGGCCATAAAGATCATCAAGGACAACAACCACCCGAGCCACTGCCTGTTCACCCCGCTATCATCCAGAAGGCGAGGTCAGAACAGGTGCATCAAAGCAGGGACCGAGAGACTGAAAAAACAGCTTCTATCTCAAGGCCATCAGACTGTTAAACAGCCACCACTAACATTGAGTGGGTGCTGCCAACATACTGACTCAACTCCAGACACTTTAATAATGGAAATTGATGTAAAAAAATGTATCATTAGCCACTTTAAACAATGCCACTTATTATAATGTTTACATACATATGAGATGAGTAATGTAGCGTATATACTGTACTCGATACCATCTACTGCATCTTGCCTATGCCGTTCTGTCCCATTACTCATTCATATATCTTTATGTACATATTCTTTATCCCTTTACACTTGTGTATATAAGGTAGTAGTTGTGGAATTGTTAGGTTAGATTACTCGTTGGTTATTACTTTATTGTCGGAACTAGAAGCACAAGCATTTCGCTACACTCGCATTAACATCTGCTAACCATGTGTATGGTGTGTTTGTTCACTTATACTAGATCAGCGTTGGCTGCTAACTTGGCCCTTATCTTAAATATTTCACTTCTGTGTTTGCAGACATTGGATCATTCTTGTCGAATCTCCTTTTAATACATTTTATGTGGGGAAGCTAATGATCCATAATGTATGACATTCCTGGGAGTGTGTAAACTTGTAATTTTTTACCATAACATTTTTGTATGTTTTCTATAGTTATGTTCTTGAAAATGTATCAATCTACCAATTTTCCACTTGGAGGCCACTTAACATTTGGTCAAATCGTGAAGGACACGCTTGCTCATTTTTTAAGTTATCAGTCTGAAACTTTGCACATACACTGTTGCCCTCTTGTGGACATCATCTAAATTACCTCCAGCTTCCTAGCTGAATGTGTGACTTTTCTCTTACATTTCAAAGATATAGTACAAAAACAATACAAACATGTATTTTTTTATTTGTATTTCCTTTTACCAGATCTAATGTGTTATATTCTCCGACATTCATTTCACATTTCCACAAATGTCAAAGTGTTTCCTTCAAAATATGCATATCCTTGCTTCAGTGCCTGAGCTACAGGCAGTCAGATTTGGGTATGTTGAAAAAAAGGGGCTAATCCTTTTTGGCATTATCTCAACCAGCTTCATGAGGTAGTCAGTCACCTGTAATGCATTTCAATTAACAGGTGTGCCTTGTTAATAAAAGTTAATTTGGGGAATTTCTTTCCTTTTTTATGTGTTTGAGTCAATCAGTTGTTTTGTGACAAGGTAAGGGTGGTATACAGAAGATAGGCCTATTTGGTGAAAGACCAAGTTCGTATTATGGCACGAACAGCTCAAATGAGCAAAGAGAAATGACAGTCCATCATTACTTTAAGATATTGAGGTCAGTCAATCCAGAAAATTTTCAGAAAATCTTCAAGTGCAG
This sequence comes from Oncorhynchus clarkii lewisi, assembly GCF_045791955.1. NCBI lineage: Eukaryota > Metazoa > Chordata > Actinopteri > Salmoniformes > Salmonidae > Oncorhynchus > Oncorhynchus clarkii. The sequence continues at coordinate 31,538,695 of NC_092173.1, read as the reverse complement.
TCGCAAAAACCCTCAAGCACTATGATGAAACTGGCTCTCATGAGGACCGCCACAGGAAAGGAAGACCGAGAGTTAACTCTGCTGCAGAGGATAAGTTCATTTGAGTTACCAGCCTCAGAAATTGCAGCCCAAATAAATGCAGAGTTAAAGAGTTCAAGTACAGACACATCTCGATATCAACTGTTCAGAGGAGACTGCGTCAATCAGGCTTTCATGGTCAAATTGCTGCAAAGAAACCACTACTAAAGAACAACAATAATAAGAAGAGACTTGCTTGGGCCAAGAAACATGAGCAATGGACATTAGACCGGTGGAAATCTGTCCTTTGGTCTGATGAGTCCAAATTTGAGATTTCAACCGCCGTGTCTTTGTGAGACACAGAGTAGGTGACCGGATGATCTCCGCATGTGTGGTTCCCACAGTGAAGCATGGAGGAGAAGGTGTGATGTGTGGGGGTGCTTCGCTATTGACACTGTCAGTGATTTACTTAGAATTAAAGGCACACTTAACCAGCATGGCAACCACAGCATTCTGCAGTGATCCGCCGTCCCATTTGGTTTGTGCTTAGTGGGTCTAGCATTTGTTTTCAACAGGACAATGACCCAACACACCTCCAGGCTGTGTAAGGGCTATTTGACCAAGAAGGGGTGTGATGGAGTGCTGCATCAGATGACCTGGCCTCCACAATCACCCGACCTCAACCCATCTGAGATGGTTTAGGATGAGTTGGACCTCAGAGTGAATGTTAAGCAGCCAACAGGTGCTCAGCATATGTGGTAACTCCTTCAAGACTGTTGGAAATCCATTCCAGGTGAAGCTGGCTGAGAGAATACCAAGAGTGTGCAACGCTGTCAAGGCACCACAGGTAACTTCCACAAAGCTGTGAATGATCTGAGAGACAAGGCAAAAAGGAAGATAAAATTTGACATACCAATTAGGATCTGAATAAAAATCCTTGAATCAGTTATAGAACTCATTGCCATTCATGGTTGTGAGGTGTGGGGTCCGCTCACCAACCAATAATTACTAAAAGGGAATAAACACCAAATTGAGACTGCAAAGCAGAATTAGGCCAATACCCGCTAATGATCAAAATCCAGAAAAAAGCTGTTAAGTTCTACAACCACCTAAAAGGAAGTGTTTCCCAAACCTTCCATAACAGAGAGATAAACCTGCAGAAGAGTCCCCTAAGCAAGCTGGTCCTGGGTCTCTGTTCACAAACACAAACAGAGCCCCAGGACAGCAACAATTAGACCCAACCAAATCATGAATAAACAAAAAGATAAAAACTGAGCAAACTAGAATGCTATTTGGCTCAAAACAGAAAGTACACAGTGGCAGAATACCTGATCACTGTGACTGACTCAAAATTAAGGAAAGCTTTGACTATATAAAGACTCAGTGAGCATAGCCTTGCTATTGAGAAAGGTCACCGTAGGCAGACTTGGCTCTCAAGAGAAGACAGGCTATGTGCACACTGCCCACAAAATGAGGCTGAAACTAAGCTGCACTTCCTAACCTCCTGCCAAATGTATGACCATATTAGAGACACATATTTCCCTCAGATGACACAGACCCAAAAAGAATCTGTAAAACAAATCCAATTTTGATAAACACCCATATCTATTGGGTAAAATACCACAGTGTGCAATCACAGCAGCAAGATTTGTGACCTGTTGCCGCAAGAAAAGGGCAACCAGTGAAGAACAAACGCCATTGTAAATACAACCCATATGTGTTCATTTATTTCCTCTTTTGTACTTTAACTATTTGCACATCATTATAACGCTGTACATAGCCATAATATGACATTTGAAATGTCTCTATTCCTTCGGAACTAGTGTGAGTGTAATGTTTACTCTTCATTTTTATTGTTTATTTCACTTTAGTTTATTATCTATTTCACTTGCTATGGCAATGTAAACATATGTTTCCCATGCCAATAAAGCCTATTGAATTAAATTGAGCGAGAGAGACAGAGTGAGAAATGTATTGGCACAAGGATAACTGCAGACTGCACAAAATGAAACTTCCCCTTTCAACCAAGACACTCACAGGCCAGCAGCATTTGTCACACCCGCACATGTTAAAGTCTCCATTATCTTGATTTGAACACAATTGAAGGCAAATGAGGGCCAAGCTAAAGCTTCTCTCACAACATAAATTTAACGTTATCAGGGTGTGAAAACAGAGCTGGCGCGCCGCGACTATCCTGTATAGGCCTGTACAGGCAACATAGTGCACGCTCAGAATAGAGTCAGAGATAATCACTGCAATACCTTCCTCTGGGCACAGGCAAAACCGTACTTCCAGATCAGAACCCTGGGTCCTTGGTTGGGACAGAGAGGACAAGTCGGAAATGGGAAGTGCGTCACCGGTAACTTCACTTCCGTATCCACTTGTTGTGCTAGCTAAACATGAGAACATTTCAAGCTGGCATTTTAAAAGCCAAATTCATGATTTGTTGGGAGAGTTGTCTGTCTGAAAAGGACCCTCCCCTGACCAATGCATTTCCCCTTTTCGAATTGTCCGACACGATATCCTCCCCAGACTTCGTGTCGTTGCCTAGCATACGCTGCTCCAAAGTCTAGGATATCCGAGACTATATATTGTTCTATGACGATGTTAAAGGGACAAATGAAGTTGGAGAAAAGGCTGAGAGTCTCAAAAGCATTGTTTCAAAGCTACAGCCCTCACACCATGAGGACACTTGATTTTAGAACCAGGCTACTTGACATCCTTTTAACTCTTCAAATAAGGCCTGCCCACAAGTTAAAGCCTAGCTGATCTTCTCCAAATGAAACTTGAACTGTGTGGAATTCAAGAGGGTTCTTTCCCCTATTTGTAGGCTACAAAGTGTTTCTCCTGTCGGCACTGGCAGTACTGGCAGCCCTGCTGTGAGCTTCTGACTATCAGTAGGGCCACCTGGTATATCAGTGAGTTTGCTGTCTAGGGACACAAAGAGGTGAGCTGGTGTGACAGACACAAGTTTGACTGTGCTGGAAGACGGTCATACATAGTCTATACATTTCTTCGGTTATTTACCATACATTTCTTCGGTTATTTACCAGCACCACCTGCCACCCACTTTCCCGCCTTACTTCAGCCTGGAGGGAGCACAAAGCCTTTGTGCTGTATGTTTACATTCCCTGTAGGCCTATCTATTCTCATGAATGTTAAGTAATTCTAAATCAACAGAGCTGTTTGATGGATCATATGTCAATGTTGTATTTTTAAGGAGCAAAAAACTATTATCTTGTGGATACAGCATGCCCTCTTGATTTTGGAGTCACATTTGTCAGCTATATAAATTATACATTTAAAAATCTAGACTTGGCTTCACCACACAGTTCAACAGCTGATAAGGAGGTGACAAACCCTGCTGTCCAGACTTGAGCAGCCTCGCGGAGTGTGAAACACTTCCACCTGTAGAAATGAAACAGAACTACTATAATTATTTAGGCTAGGTTATTATGTTTTATCAGCATGAATAAATCTAGGTAAAAACATGGCAGATAAAACATTTCCCTTGAGAAGAGAGGACACAGCATTCAAGCGCTAGTTGTTTTCTCAGTGCCTGCCTGGTGTTGGTGCGCACGCGGGGGCAGAGTTTGATTGTTCCAGCGCACGTCTCCTTAAGAGCTCACAGGTTATGTAACTGCCTGTCTGTCTCTGAATGAACACCAAGGCATATCTGCTTTGATGTTGGCCTCACTGGCTCTACAAAGTAGAGGGACTGCATATGCATGCATGTGTGCGTGCCTGTGTGTGAGCGAGCGAGCGACACATGCAGAGGGATTATGCCTACCCCCAAATATACCTGGGGGACTCCATACACCCCTCTGTAAAAGTGTGTGTTTTTGCATACAGTGTGTTTATTGTATACATTGTGTATACATTGTACATTGTGTGTGTTTATCTGTGTGTTTGTTGTATGTATGCACATGCTCTCTCCTTGTCCTCCAAATGGTAATCTTCCCAATGCATATGTGCTCCATGCAGCTGTGTCACTTGTGTAAATGTCAGATTGAGAGGGGTCGTTTTTCCTGACTCCTCTCTCCTCTTGTGGCATACACTCTGCTCTCTCCCTCTCCCTTTTTCACCACTGCAAAAGCCCAAGACACAATCGTCTGTAGAAATAGACCATGTTTAGCAGACCAAATCGGAGCATGGCAGACAAGCCTGTCCTAGCTCCGGACCCTCTGCTTTACCAACTGAAAGTCAGACTCAGCTAACAGTACAGAGGGGCAGATACAGTTGAAGTCGGAAGTTATATACACTTAGGTTGGAGTCATTAAAACTTGTTTTTCAACCACGCCACAAATGTATTGTTAACAAACTATAGTTTTGGCAAGTCGGTTAGGACTTGTGCATGACACAAGTAATTTTTCCAACAATTGTTTACAGACAGATTATATCATTTAAAATTCACTGTATCACAATTCCAGTGGGTCAGAAGTTTACATACACTAAGTTGACTGTGCCTTTAAACAGCTTGGAAAATTCCAGAAAATTATGTCATGGCTTTAGAAGCTTCTGACATCATTATCAAGCTAACTGACATAATTTGAGTCAATTGGAGGTGTACCTGTGGATGTATTTCAAGGCCTACCTTCAAACTCAGTGCCTCTTTGCTTGACATCATGGGAAAATCAAAAGAAATCAGCCAAGACCTCAGAAATTAAATTGTAGAACTCCACAAGTCTGGTTCATCCTTGGGAGAAATGTTCAAACGCCTGAAGGTACCACGTTCATCTGTACAAACAATAGTACGCAAGTATAAATACCATGGGACCATGCAGTTGTCATACCGCTCAGGAAGGAGACACATTCTGTCTCCTAGAGATGAACGTACTTTGGTGCGAAAAGTGCAAATCAATCCCAGAACAACAGCAAAAGACCTTGCGAAGATGCTGGAGGAAACAGGTACAAAAGTATCTATATCCACAGTAAAACAAGTCCTATATCGACACAACCTGAAAGGCCGCTCAGCAAGGAAGAAGACACTGCTCCAAAACCGCCATAAATAAGCCAGACTACAGATTGCAACTGCACATGGAGACAAAGGTTGTACTTTTTGTATAAATGTCCTCTGGTCTGATGAAACAAAATAGAACTGTTTGGCCATAATGACCATCGTTATGTTTGGGGGAAAAAAGGGGAGGCTTGCAAGCCGAAGAACACCATCCCAACCGTGAAGCACAGGGGTGGCAGCATCATGTTGTGGGGGTGCTTTGCTGCAGGGGGGACTGATGCACTTCACAATTCACTGATGCACTTATTGATGGCATCAATAAGGAAGGGATATTATGTGGATATATTGAAGCAACATCAAGACATCAGTCAGGAAGTTAAAGCTTGGTCGCAAATGGGTCTTCCAAATGGACAATGACCCCAAGCATACTTCCAAAGTTGTGGCAAAATGGCTTAAGGACAACAAAGTCAAGGTAATGGAGTGTCCATCATAAAAGCCCTGACCTCAATCCCATAGAAAATTTGTGGGCAGAACTGAAAAAGCATGTGTGAGCAAGGATACCTACAAACCTGACTCAGTTACACCAGCTCTGTCAGGAGGAATGGGCCAAAATTCAACCAACTTATTGTGTGTAGCTTGTGGAAGGCTACCCAAAACATTTGACCCATGTTAAACACTTAAGGCAATGCTACCAAATACTTGGCACGATCGTTAGAATGATTGGTAAACAAACAAACCGTGAAGTAATTGCAGTGTTAACAGGCACTACACAGAAACAAGATCCCACAAAGCACAATGTGGAAATGGCTGCCTAAATATGGTCCCCAATCAGAGACAACGATTGGGAACCATACCAGGCCAACACAGATATATATAATCACCTAGATAACCCACCCTAGTCACACCCCAACCTAACCAACATAGAGAATAAAAAGCTCTCTATGGTCAGGGCGTGACAATACTAATTGAGTGTATGTAAACTTCTGACCCACTAGGAATGTGATGAAATAAATAAAAGATGAAATAAATCATTCTCTCTACTATTATTCTGACATTTCACATTCATAAAATAAAGTGGTGATCTTAACTGACCTAAGACAGGGAATTTTTTACTAGGATTAAATGTCAGGAATTGTGAAAAACTGAGTTGAAATTTGCCTAAGGTGTATGTAAACTTCCTATTTCAACTGTATGTCTATTGGTCAAGTGATTCAGAGTTCAAACACGTGTCCATGTGGCAGCTTCCCAACACAGACGCAAAACTCTCTTTTTATATAATTTTATTCACTTATTTTTTACGATTTTTTAAAACAATAACAACCATATATAAACAAAAGCCAAAAGAGCCACAACTATCTATGCCGGGGAAAGAGCTTCTGTCTGTATGAGTCCCTCTCTAACTCACTGCCTGATGAGTCACACTCTGAGAGTGACAAAACACATAGTCTCTAAATGACTTTATAAATTGTTCTGGACAAGATGAGCCTGAGGGAAAAGGAATTACACTGGGGGTGGGTAGTAAAAGGGACATAAACAACCACTCTAATAAGGAGGAGGTGGAAAGCTGACAAGACTGAGGTTGTCAGACTGTCAGTGAAGTGTCAGTGTTATTGTGTGTGTTTGTTTGTCTCGTTTGCTGTATAAAACAACTTCAGTAGCATCCGATGGAGAAGTCTGAGTCCATGCTTACTCCCTGACTGCAATTATTCTCGGATTAACTCTTTAGAACCCAAAGCGGCCGTTGAAGGCCTTTCTTTAAATTACTATAGCGGCCGCGAATGGCCTTGTTTTTCTAACAATAATATCTGTGTCAATATCACAAAATTAACTTGCTAACAACCTGTTGTCATATTCGCTTGGCGGTTGTCATCAACCAGACTTTTCAAAGTTTTATGCACATAATTACTCAAAATGAGGGTGCCGAAGGGGACACGACTTTTCACTGTGAACGAGGCTTTATCTCTCTGGTTGAAGATACAAATTCGGACAGTTCCTTACACTTTGAAAAGCGATGATGTCGAGGTGAGTGAAATAAGTAAACAGCAGATTAATGTTTGGTGTTGTCGATGTTTGATGCTGGGAAACTTGGGGAATAGCTCTCAGATTAGCAAATCCCTGTCATGATAACTTGGTTGGTACAGGCGAGCACATCAGCGGTGGAGCTCTAATGATTGCTCTCTGTCTCTGTCAAGGCTGTGGGTAATTGGTGAAAGGAGTCAGGCGCAGGAGAGCTGAGATGCGTGGACAAGGTATTTAATACAAGATAACACCAGTATAAACACAATACTATGGTGCGGGAACAATACCAGTACCACAAAATAAACGGGCATAATAACGAAACCCGGCAACAAAATACCAGCCGTCAGTAACAGCCTGAACAATAACCAGAGGGTTAAATAATGAACATGTAATGGGGGAATTGAAACCAGGTGTGTAGAAAACAAAGACAAAACAAATGGAAAAGGAAAAGTGGATCGGTGATGGCTAGAAGGCCGGTGACGTCGACCGCCGAACGCCGCTCGAACAAGGAGAGGGACCGACTCCAGCGGAAGTCGTGACAGTCTCATGGAAATAGTTGCAGTGTTTAACTGTATATAGTCAGCTAACTAGTTGGTTGTTTTGTGTTGTTTCTATGTAAATCAAATGGAAACGACCCAAGCTGCTTACTATAGCTAGCTACTGTACCAAGCTTGTTAGTCTGTCAGGCTAGACAAGTTGCATGTAGCTGTAAATTTGAGCTGCACTCACGAAGCGTCAACCTCAGCTGTCACTTTTACTAGGCTAGAATAATTTGTCTTTATTTGTTGGGCTTAGGTTATTGTTTGTCATGTTTGCTAGGTGCAGATATTCATAGGCTATATATTGCCTCGTTTTCCTATTTGACAGCTTAGCTGGATATTTGTTTGGATATTTGTTTACCTAGCCAGCTAACAAGTTACTTGTTTTGTCCTGTTTCTACTGATGCAATTCATTTGGAAACTGTCCCAGATTCGTAACTAATCAGCTAACATTGGCGAACTCAGTAGTTAGTCTTTCAGGCAAGAAAGTAAGAGTTGATTGGAGGAGAGAGAGAGAGAGAGAGAGAGAGAGAGAGAGAGTGTGTGTGTGTGTTATATTTTTTTATTTTTTTAAATTTCACCTTTATTTAACCAGGTAGGCTAGTTGAGAAGAAGTTTTCACTTGCAACTGCGACCTGGCCAAGATAAAGCATAGCAGTGTGAACAGACAACAACACAGAATTACACATGGAGTAAACAATAAACAATAAACAAGTCAATAACATAGTAGAAAAAAATAATCTATATACATTGTGTGCAAAAGGCATGAGGAGGTAGGCAATAAATAGGCCATAGGAGTGAATAATTACAATTTAGCAGATTAACACTGGAGTGATAAATGATCAGATGAACATGTGCAAGTAGAGATACTGGTGTGCAAAAGAGCAGAAAAGTAAATAAAATAAAAACAGTATGGGGATGAGGTAAGTAAATTGGGTGGGCTATATACCGATGGACTATGTACAGCTGCAGCGATCGGTTAGCTGCTCAGATAGCAGATGTTTAAAGTTGGTGAGGGAGATAAAAGTCTCCAGCTTCAGAGATTTTTGCAATTCGTTCCAGTCGCAGGCAGCAGAGAACTGGAAGGAAAGGCGGCCAAATGAGGTTTTGGTTTTAGGGATGATCAGTGAGATATACCTGCTGGAGCGCGTGCTACGGGTGGGTGTTGCCATCGTGACCAGTGAACTGAGATAAGGCGTTGCTTTACACAGCATAGACTTGTAGATGACCTGGAGCCAGTGGGTCTGGCGACGAACATGTAGCGAGGGCCAGCCGACTAGAGCATACAGGTCACAGTGGTGGGTGGTATAAGGTGCTTTAGTAACAAAACGGATGGCACTGTGATAAACTGCATCCAGTTTGCTGAGTAGAGTATTGGAAGCTATTTTGTCGATGACATCGCCGAAGTCGAGGATCGGTAGGATAGTCAGTTTTACCAGGGAAAGTTTTGCGGCGTGAGTGAAGGAGACTTTGTTGCGAAATAGAAAGCTGACTCTAGATTTGATTTTGGATTGGAGATGTTTGATATGAGTCTGGAAGGAGAGTTTGCAGTCTAGCCAGACACCTAGGTACTTATAGATGTCCACATATTCTAGGTCGGAACCATCCAGGGTGGTGATGCTAGTCGGGCTTGCGGGTGCAGGCAGCGAACGGTTGAAAAGCATGCATTTGGTTTTACTAGCGTTTAAGAGCAGTTGGAGGCCACGGAAGGAGTGTTGTATGGCATTGAAGCTCGTTTAGAGGTTAGATAGCACAGTGTCCAAGGAAGGGCCAGAAGTATACAGAATGGTGTCGTCTGCGTAGAGGTGGATCAGGGAATTGCCCGCAGCAAGAGCGTGTGTGTGTGTGTGTGTGTGTGTGTGTGTGTTGACTGGGAGGCTTGTAACTGTATAATACACTTTATTATGGAAACCCCTTATTAGGAAGTCAGTGTGTATGGTTGAGAAGGGAGGAAGAGGAGTTAGAGATGACTGGAGGGATAGAGATGTGGAGCGAGAGGAGAGTAGAGGGAGAGGAACATGATGAGGAAGAGGAGGAGGAACAGGAGGAAGAAGCAGTAGGCGAGGAGCCATCAGAGGGAGAGGAGGAAGCAGAGAGAGGAGGAGAAGGAAAAGGGTGGGGAAGAGGGAGATCACACACGAGAGGGGAGCCTATGTTTCCATGGAGTGTTTCTGCCGCATGTCCCACCATTCACCATTGTACCACACAGCCAGGGCCTAAAGTGACTTGTTTTGGAGTTGTTTTTAAAAGTGGTAGGAAGTTATATCTGCTCCGGAGCTTGTAATGGATTACAATAAGAAAATGGGCGGGGTTGCCTCTCTTGACAAACTGAAGAGCCATTAAAATGTTGGAAGCACAGGCAAAAAATGGTGGAAGTACGTGTTTTGCGGGATGCTCAACATTGCCATCATAAATGCGTACATTGTGTGGGGCACCCTTCAAAGGCCCCTTCCCAGAAACCGCAGGCGCTGGTCCCTGAAGACATTTAAAATGCAGCTTGTGCAGTCACTTTGTGATATGGCTACAGTGGCAGGAAGAGGAGAGCACCAGGGCGGCACCAGGGCGGCACCAGGGCGGCACCAGGGCTTGTAGACCAAGTTGTAACTAATTTGAAAGCAGGTGAAGTTTGAAGGGCACAAGAGAGGGTGTGTGGTGTGCATCTGGAGTGGACGCAGGGCAAAGAGTGGCAGATGTGTAGAAACCTCCTTTGGGGGCTCTACGTGTTCTGAGCCACTTTGCAGGATGAGGCCGTGCTTCCAGAAGTTCCATGATATGTTGTAGGCTAAATGCAAACACTAAAGTGACCGTGTGAAATATGAATTTGTCTTACAAATGTTTTATTGTCGCTGAAGAGTTTTGTATCTTGTCTCTTTATCTGTCTCTATCTAATACTTGTTGCATTCACTGAATTGTTGTCAAAGTAGGCTACTATTTCTACATTTTGTGTCATGCCTGGTCTGTACTAAATCTTATTGAGAGAAGTTATCTACATTTTGTTTCAGGCCTGGTCTATACTAAATATTATTGAGATAAGTTATCTACATTTTGATATAGTCTCTGAATAGTTGTTTGTATTTGTACATTTGTTTGTGTTGAGTGTTAATAGTTTTTTGATAGTGAGAGTCTTTACACAATGAAAGACAAAATGAGTGTTGCTCCTATTGACATGAATGTGGTGTCATATTAAAGAAGAGGTTGTGTTCTTTAAAACTAAGTGAACTTGTAATTCTCATTTGTTATTTGTTTTTGAGCTATGTTTGTTTGTTTGAAATGTGTGAGAAAATGAGCTTCATCGTGAACATTCTCAGTAATCGACAGCAGCATTCTAGAATTGTATTGGGGTCTGAAGGGTTAACAAATTGCCAGGGAAAATCAGGACCATTTTACATTTTAAAAAGCTATTGCAACTCCATAAAGCTGACAGTTCGCTGACTTTCGCGTTTGATTGGGCTTCAGAGAGCCCTCGACAGGCACTTACCCTTAGCATTGCAAAAGACCAAATGAAGCAGAATTGCACTTTCATAAACGTATAAAGGACATGACAGTCAGCTCCTTGAAAAAGAGCCCTTGATGAAAAACATGCGGCACTACACTCTCTATTCATGGGTCTTGTACCATGTTTGTAATAACTCTCACGGTCCTAATAAACCAATTCTCACGGTCCTAACAAATTACTTCTCACGGTCCTAACAAACCACTTCTCACGGTCCTAATAAACCAATTCTCACGGTCCTAACAAACCACTTTTCACAGTCCTAATAAACCACTTCTCACGGTCCTAACAAACCACTTCTCACGATCCTAACAAACCACTTCTCACGGTCCTAACAAAACACTTCTCACGGTCCTAACAAGTTACTTCTCAGGGTACTAATAAACCACTTCTCACGGTCCAAACAAACCACTTCTCAGGGTCCTAACAAATTACTTCTAACGGTCCTAATAAACCAATTCTCACGGTCCTAACAAACCACTTCTCAAGGTCCTAACAAACCACTTCTCACGGTTCTAACAAACCACTTCTCAAGGTCCTAACAAACCACTTTTCACCGTCCTAACAAACCACTTCTCACGGTCCAAATAAACCGATTCTCACGGTCCTAACAAACCACTTCTCACGGTCCTAACAAACCACTTCTCACGGTCCAAATAAACCAATTCTCACGGTCCTAATAAACCAATTCTCACGGTCCTAACAAATTACTTCTCACGGTCCTAATAAACCAATTCTCACGGTCCTAACAAACCACTTCTCACGGTCTTAACAAACCACTTAACACGGTCCTAACAAACCACTTCTCACGGTCCAAATAAACCGATTCTCACGGTCCTAACAAACCACTTCTCACGGTCCTAACAAACCACTTCTCCCGGTCCTAACAAACCACTTCTCCCGGTCCTAACAAACCGATTCTCACGGTCCTAACAAACCACTTTTCACGGTTCTAACAAACCACTTCTCGCGGTCCTAACAAACCAATTCTCACGGTCCTAATAAACCAATTTTCACGGTCCTAACAAATTACTTCTCACGGTCCTAATAAACCAATTCTCATGGTCCTAACAAACCACTTCTCACTGTCTTAACAAACCACTTAACACGGTCCTAACAAACCACTTCTCACGGTCCAAATAAACCGATTCTCACGGTCCTAACAAACCACTTCTCACGGTCCTAACAAACCACTTCTCCCGGTCCTAACAAACCGATTCTCACGGTCCTAACAAACCACTTCTCACGGTTCTAACAAACCACTTCTCGCGGTCCTAACAAACCACTTCTCGCGGTCCTAACAAACCGATTCTCACGGTCCTAATAAACCACTTATCACGGTCCAAACAAACCACTTCTCACGGTCCTAAAAACCACTTCTCACGGTCTTAACAAACCACTTCTCCCGGTCCTAACAAACCGATTCTCACGGTCCCAACAAACCGATTCTCACGGTCCTAACAAACCACTTCTCCCGGTCCTAACAAACCACTTCTCCCGGTCCTAACAAACCGATTCTCACGGTCCTAACAAACCACTTTTCACGGTTCTAACAAACCACTTCTCGAGGTCCTAACAAACCACTTCTCGCGGTCCTAACAAACCACTTCTCACGGTTCTAACAAACCACTTCTCACGGTTCTAACAAACCACTTCTCACGGTTCTAACAAACCACTTCTCACCGTCCTAACAAACCACTTCTCACGGTCCAAATAAACCGATTCTCACTGTCCTAACAAACCGATTCTCACGGTCCTAACAAACCACTTCTCACGGTCCTAACAAACCACTTCTCACGGTCCTAACAAACCACTTCTCCCGGTCCTAACAAACCGATTCTCACGGTCCTAACAAACCACTTCTCACGGTCCTAACAAACCACTTCTCCCGGTCCTAACAAACCGATTCTCACGGTCCTAACAAACCACTTCTCCCGGAACTAACAAACCGATTCTCACGGTCCTAACAAACCACTTCTCACGGTCCTAACAAACCACTTCTCACGGTCTTAACAAACCACTTCTCCCGGTCTTAACAAACCACTTCTCCCGGTCCTAACAAACCGATTCTCACGGTCTTAACAAATTACTTCTCACGGTCTTATCAAACCACTTCTCACGGTCCTAAAAAACACTTCTCACGGTCTTAACAAACCACTTCTCCCGGTCCTAACAAACCGATTCTCACGGTCCTAATAAACCACTTCTCACGGTCCTAACAAACCACTTCTCACGGTCCAAACAAACCACTTCTCCCGGTCCTAACAAACCACTTCTCCCGGTCCTAACAAACTGATTCTCACGGGCCTAACAAACCACTTTTCACGGTTCTAACAAACCACTTCTCGCGGTCCTAACAAACCACTTCTCGCGGTCCTAACAAACCGATTCTCACGGTCCTAATAAACCACTTCTCACGGTCCAAACAAACCACTTCTCATGGTCCTAACAAATTACTTCTCACAGTCTTAACAAACCACTTCTCACGGTCCTAAAAACCACTTCTCACGGTCTTAACAAACCACTTCTCCCGGTCCTAACAAACCGATTCTCACGGTCCTAATAAACCACTTCTCACGGTCCTAACAAACCACTTCTCACGGTCAAAACAAACCACTTCTCCCGGTCCTAACAAACCACTTCTCCCAGTCCTAACAAACCGATTCTCACGGGCCTAACAAACCACTTCTCCCGGTCCTAACAAACCACTTCTCCTGGTCCTAACAAACCGATTCTCACGGTCCTAACAAACCACTTTTCACGGTTCTAACAAACCACTTCTCACGGTCCTAACAAACCACTTCTCACGGTCCTAACAAACCACTTCTCACGGTCCTAAGAACCACTTCTCACGGTCTTAACAAACCACTTCTCCCGGTCCTAACAAACCGATTCTCACGTTCCTAATAAACCACTTCTCACGGTCCTAACAAACCACTTCTCACGGTCAAAACAAACCACTTCTCCCGGTCCTAACAAACCACTTCTCCCAGTCCTAACAAACCGATTCTCACGGGCCTAACAAACCACTTCTCCCGGTCCTAACAAACCACTTCTCCTGGTCCTAACAAACCGATTCTCACGGTCCTAACAAACCACTTTTCACGGTTCTAACAAACCACTTCTCGCGGTCCTAACAAACCACTTCTCCCGGTCCTAACAAACCACTTCTCACAGTTCTAACAAACCACTTCTCACTGTCCTAACAAACCACTTCTCACTGTTCTAACAAACCACTTCTCACCGTCCTAACAAACCACTTCTTACGGTCCAAATAAACTGATTCTCACGGTCCTAACAAACCGATTCTCACGGTCCTAACAAACCACTTCTCACAGTCCTAACAAACCGATTCTCAAGGTCCTAACAAACCACTTTTCACGGTCCTAACAAACCGATTCTCACGGTCCAAATAAACCGATTCTCACGGTCCTAACAAACCACTTCTCACGGTCCTAACAAACCACTTCTCCCGGTCCTAACAAACCACTTCTCCCGGTCCTAACAAACCGATTCTCACGGTCCTAACAAACCACTTTTCACGGTTCTAACAAACCACTTCTCGCGGTCCTAACAAACCAATTCTCACGGTCCTAATAAACCAATTTTCACGGTCCTAACAAATTACTTCTCACGGTCCTAATAAACCAATTCTCATGGTCCTAACAAACCACTTCTCACTGTCTTAACAAACCACTTAACACGGTCCTAACAAACCACTTCTCACGGTCCAAATAAACCGATTCTCACGGTCCTAACAAACCACTTCTCACGGTCCTAACAAACCACTTCTCCCGGTCCTAACAAACCGATTCTCACGGTCCTAACAAACCACTTCTCACGGTTCTAACAAACCACTTCTCGCGGTCCTAACAAACCACTTCTCGCGGTCCTAACAAACCGATTCTCACGGTCCTAATAAACCACTTATCACGGTCCAAACAAACCACTTCTCACGGTCCTAAAAACCACTTCTCACGGTCTTAACAAACCACTTCTCCCGGTCCTAACAAACCGATTCTCACGGTCCCAACAAACCGATTCTCACGGTCCTAACAAACCACTTCTCCCGGTCCTAACAAACCACTTCTCCCGGTCCTAACAAACCGATTCTCACGGTCCTAACAAACCACTTTTCACGGTTCTAACAAACCACTTCTCGAGGTCCTAACAAACCACTTCTCGCGGTCCTAACAAACCACTTCTCACGGTTCTAACAAACCACTTCTCACGGTTCTAACAAACCACTTCTCACGGTTCTAACAAACCACTTCTCACCGTCCTAACAAACCACTTCTCACGGTCCAAATAAACCGATTCTCACTGTCCTAACAAACCGATTCTCACGGTCCTAACAAACCACTTCTCACGGTCCTAACAAACCACTTCTCACGGTCCTAACAAACCACTTCTCCCGGTCCTAACAAACCGATTCTCACGGTCCTAACAAACCACTTCTCACGGTCCTAACAAACCACTTCTCCCGGTCCTAACAAACCGATTCTCACGGTCCTAACAAACCACTTCTCCCGGAACTAACAAACCGATTCTCACGGTCCTAACAAACCACTTCTCACGGTCCTAACAAACCACTTCTCACGGTCTTAACAAACCACTTCTCCCGGTCTTAACAAACCACTTCTCCCGGTCCTAACAAACCGATTCTCACGGTCTTAACAAATTACTTCTCACGGTCTTATCAAACCACTTCTCACGGTCCTAAAAAACACTTCTCACGGTCTTAACAAACCACTTCTCCCGGTCCTAACAAACCGATTCTCACGGTCCTAATAAACCACTTCTCACGGTCCTAACAAACCACTTCTCACGGTCCAAACAAACCACTTCTCCCGGTCCTAACAAACCACTTCTCCCGGTCCTAACAAACTGATTCTCACGGGCCTAACAAACCACTTTTCACGGTTCTAACAAACCACTTCTCGCGGTCCTAACAAACCACTTCTCGCGGTCCTAACAAACCGATTCTCACGGTCCTAATAAACCACTTCTCACGGTCCAAACAAACCACTTCTCATGGTCCTAACAAATTACTTCTCACAGTCTTAACAAACCACTTCTCACGGTCCTAAAAAACACTTCTCACGGTCTTAACAAACCACTTCTCCCGGTCCTAACAAACCGATTCTCACGGTCCTAATAAACCACTTCTCACGGTCCTAACAAACCACTTCTCACGGTCAAAACAAACCACTTCTCCCGGTCCTAACAAACCACTTCTCCCAGTCCTAACAAACCGATTCTCACGGGCCTAACAAACCACTTCTCCCGGTCCTAACAAACCACTTCTCCTGGTCCTAACAAACCGATTCTCACGGTCCTAACAAACCACTTTTCACGGTTCTAACAAACCACTTCTCACGGTCCTAACAAACCACTTCTCACGGTCCTAACAAACCACTTCTCACGGTCCTAAGAACCACTTCTCACGGTCTTAACAAACCACTTCTCCCGGTCCTAACAAACCGATTCTCACGTTCCTAATAAACCACTTCTCACGGTCCTAACAAACCACTTCTCACGGTCAAAACAAACCACTTCTCCCGGTCCTAACAAACCACTTCTCCCAGTCCTAACAAACCGATTCTCACGGGCCTAACAAACCACTTCTCCCGGTCCTAACAAACCACTTCTCCTGGTCCTAACAAACCGATTCTCACGGTCCTAACAAACCACTTTTCACGGTTCTAACAAACCACTTCTCGCGGTCCTAACAAACCACTTCTCCCGGTCCTAACAAACCACTTCTCACAGTTCTAACAAACCACTTCTCACTGTCCTAACAAACCACTTCTCACTGTTCTAACAAACCACTTCTCACCGTCCTAACAAACCACTTCTTCCGGTCCAAATAAACTGATTCTCACGGTCCTAACAAACCGATTCTCACGGTCCTAACAAACCACTTCTCACAGTCCTAACAAACCGATTCTCAAGGTCCTAACAAACCACTTTTCACGGTCCTAACAAACCGATTCTCACGGTCCTAATAAACCACTTCTCACGGTCCTAACAAACCACTTCTCACGGTCCAAACAAACCACTTCTCCCGGTCCTAACAAACCACTTCTCCCGGTCCTAACAAACTGATTCTCACGGGCCTAACAAACCACTTTTCACGGTTCTAACAAACCACTTCTCGCGGTCCTAACAAACCACTTCTCGCGGTCCTAACAAACCGATTCTCACGGTCCTAATAAACCACTTCTCACGGTCCAAACAAACCACTTCTCATGGTCCTAACAAATTACTTCTCACAGTCTTAACAAACCACTTCTCACGGTCCTAAAAACCACTTCTCACGGTCTTAACAAACCACTTCTCCCGGTCCTAACAAACCGATTCTCACGGTCCTAATAAACCACTTCTCACGGTCCTAACAAACCACTTCTCACGGTCAAAACAAACCACTTCTCCCGGTCCTAACAAACCACTTCTCCCAGTCCTAACAAACCGATTCTCACGGGCCTAACAAACCACTTCTCCCGGTCCTAACAAACCACTTCTCCTGGTCCTAACAAACCGATTCTCACGGTCCTAACAAACCACTTTTCACGGTTCTAACAAACCACTTCTCACGGTCCTAACAAACCACTTCTCACGGTCCTAACAAACCACTTCTCACGGTCCTAAGAACCACTTCTCACGGTCTTAACAAACCACTTCTCCCGGTCCTAACAAACCGATTCTCACGTTCCTAATAAACCACTTCTCACGGTCCTAACAAACCACTTCTCACGGTCAAAACAAACCACTTCTCCCGGTCCTAACAAACCACTTCTCCCAGTCCTAACAAACCGATTCTCACGGGCCTAACAAACCACTTCTCCCGGTCCTAACAAACCACTTCTCCTGGTCCTAACAAACCGATTCTCACGGTCCTAACAAACCACTTTTCACGGTTCTAACAAACCACTTCTCGCGGTCCTAACAAACCACTTCTCCCGGTCCTAACAAACCACTTCTCACAGTTCTAACAAACCACTTCTCACTGTCCTAACAAACCACTTCTCACTGTTCTAACAAACCACTTCTCACCGTCCTAACAAACCACTTCTTACGGTCCAAATAAACTGATTCTCACGGTCCTAACAAACCGATTCTCACGGTCCTAACAAACCACTTCTCACAGTCCTAACAAACCGATTCTCAAGGTCCTAACAAACCACTTTTCACGGTTCTAACGAACCACATCTCGCGGTCCTAACAAACCACTTCTCACGGTCCTAACAAACCACTTCTCACAGTCCTAACAAACCGATTCTCAAGGTCCTAACAAACCACTTTTCACGGTTCTAACGAACCACATCTCGCGGTCCTAACAAACCACTTCTCGCGGTCCTAACAAACCACTTCTCACGGTTCTAACAAACCACTTCTCACTGTCCTAACAAACCACTTCTCACGGTTCTAACAAACCACTTCTCACCGTCCTAACAAACCACTTCTCACGGTCCAAATAAACCGATTCTCACGGTCCTAACAAACCACTTCTCACGGTCCTAACAAACCACTTCTCCCGGTCCTAACAAACCACTTCTCCCGGTCCTAACAAACCGATTCTCACGGTCCTAACAAACCACTTCTCCCGGGCCTAACATACGGATTCTCACGGTCCTAACAAACCACTTCTCACGGTCCGAACAAACCACTTCTCACGGTCTTAACAAACCACTTCTCCCGGTCCTAACAAACCGATTCTCACGGTCCTAATAAACCACTTCTCACGGTCCAAACAAACCACTTCTCATGGTCCTAACAAATTACTTCTCACGGTCCTAATAAACCAATTCTCACGGTCCTAACAAACCACTTCTCAAGGTCCTAACAAACCACTTCTCACGGTCCAAATAAACCGATTCTCACGGTCCTATCAAACCACTTCTCACGGTCCAAATAAACCGATTCTCACGGTCCTAATAAACCAATTCTCACGGTCCTAACAAATTACTTCTCACGGTCCTAATAAACCAATTCTCACGGTCCTAACAAACCACTTCTCACGGTCTTAACAAACCACTTAACACAGTCCTAACAAACCGATTCTCACGGTCCAAATAAACCGATTCTCACGGTACTAACAAACCACTTCTCACGGTCCTAACAAACCACTTCTCACGGTCCAAACAAACCACTTCTCACGGTCCTAACAAACCGATTCTCACGGTCCTAACAAACCACTTCTCCCGGTCCTAACAAACTACTTCTCCCGGTCCTAACAAACCGATTCTCACGGGCCTAACAAACCACTTCTCCCGGTCCTAACAAACCACTTCTCCTGGTCCTAACAAACCGATTCTCACGGTCCTAACAAACCACTTTTCACGGTCCTAACAAACCACTTCTCGCGGTCTTAACAAAGCACTTCTCACGGATCTAACAAACCACTTCTCACCGTCCTAACAAACCACTTCTCACGGTCCAAATAAACCGATTCTCACGGTCCTAACAAACCACTTCTCACGGTCCTAACAAACCGATTCTCACGGTCCTAATAAACCAATTCTCACGATCCTAACAAATTACTTCTCACGGTCCTAATAAACCAATTCTCACGGTCCTAACAAACCACTTCTCCCGGTCCTGACAAACCGATGCTCGCGGTCCTAACAAACCACTTCTCCCGGTCTTAACAAACACTTCTCCCGGTCCTACAAACCGATTCTCACGGTCCTAACAAACCATTTCTCCCGGTCCTAACAAACCACTTCTCCCGGTCCTAACAAACCACTTCTCCCGGTCCTAACAAACCGAGTCTCACGGTCTTAACAAACCACTTCTCACGGTCCTAACAAACCACTTCTCACGGTCCTAACAAACCACTTCTCACGGTCCAAACAAACCACTTCTCACGGTCCTAACAAACCACTTCTCACGGTCCAAATAAACCGATTCTCACTTTCCTAACAAACCACTTCTCACGGTGCTAACAAACCACTTCTCACGGTCCAAATAAACCGATTCTCACGTTCCTAACAAACCACTTCTCACGGTCCTAACAAACCACTTCTCACGGTCCAAATAAACCGATTCTCACGGTCCTAACAAACCACTTCTCACGGTCCTAACAAACCACTTCTCACGGTCCTAACAAACCACTTCTCACGGTCCAAATAAACCGATTCTCCCGGTCCTAACAAACCACTTCTCACGGTCCAAATAAACCGATTCACACGGTCCTAACAAACCACTTCTCACGGTCCTAACAAACCACTTCTCACTGTCATAATAAACCATTTCTCTGGCCTCCCGAGTGGCGCAGCAGTCTAAGGCACTGCACCGCAGTGCTTGAGGCATCACTACAGACCCGGGTTCGATCCCAGGCTTTGTCGCAGCCAACCGCGACCGAGAGACCCATAAGGCGGTGCACAATTGGCCCAGCGTCGTCCGGGATAGGGGAGGGTTTGGCCGGCCGGGATGTTCTTGTCCCATCGTGTTCTTGCGACTCCTTTGGCGGGCCGGGCTCATCCACGCTGACATGTTCGCCAGTTGTACGGTGTTTCCTCCGACACATTGGTGCTTCTGGGTTAAGCGAGCAGTGTGTAGACCTTCATCTCTCCCAAGTTCGTAAGGGAGTTGCAGCAATGAAACAAGACTGTAACTACCAATTGGGTTAGGAAAATGGTAAAAAATACACTTCCCATGGTCCTGACAAACCATGTATTGAAAAACAAGGCCAATTTCCCAAGAATCTTGTTAAGCAGTCAGCACATAGTGGTATAGCTCCCCCCATCCCTCCTCTTCCCTAAGTAGTCGTCCCGTTCTATACATGTTTAATGTGAACTTTGACCTGTATCATATCTATTCTATTGTGATATAGTCTCTGAATAGTTGTTTGTATTTGTACATTTGTTTGTGTTGAGTGTTAATAGTTTTTTGATAGTGAGAGTCTTTACACAATGAAAGACAAAATGAGTGTTGCTCCTATTGACATGAATGTGGTGTCATATTAAAGAAGAGGTTGTGTTCTTTGAAACTAAGTGAACTTGTAATTCTCATTTGTTTGTTTTTTTGAGCTATGCTTGTTTGTTTGAAATGTGTGAGAAAATGAGCTTCATCGTGAACATTCTCAGTAATCGACAGCAGCATTCTAGAATTGTATTGGGGTCTGAAGGGTTAACAAATTGCCAGGGAAAATCAGGACCATTTTATATTTTAAAAAGCTTTTGTAACTCCATAAAGCTGACAGTTCGCTGACTCTTGCGTTTGATTGGGCTTCAGAGAGCCCTCGACAGGCACTTACCCTTAGCATCGCAAAAGACCAAACGAAGCAGTAAAGCGTTGAATTTCACTTTCATAAACGTATAAAGGAAATGACAGTCAGCTCCTTGAAAAAGAGCCCTTGATGATAAACATGTGGGACTACACTCTCTACTCATGGGTCTTGTACCATGTTTGTAATAACTCTCACGGTCCTAACAAACCACTTCTCACGGTCCTAACAAACCACTTCTCACGGTCCTAACAAACCACTTCTCACGGTCCAAATAAACCGATTCTCCCGGTCCTAACAAACCACTTCTCACAGTCCAAATAAACCGATTCTCACGGTCCTAACAAACCACTTCTCACGGTCCTAACAAACCACTTCTCACTGTCATAATAAACCATTTCTCTGGCCTCCTGAGTGGCGCAGCAGTCTAAGGCACAGCACCGCAGTGCTTGAGGCATCACTACAGACCCGGGTTCGATCCCAGGCTTTGTCGCAGCCAACCGCGACCGAGAGACCCATAAGGCGGTGCACAATTGGCCCAACGTCGTCCGGGATAGGGGAGGGTTTGGCCGGCCGGGATGTTGTTGTCCCATCGTGTTCTTGCGACTCCTTTGGCGGGCCGGGCTCATCCACGCTGACATGTTCGCCAGTTGTACGGTGTTTCCTCCGACACATTGGTGCTTCTGGGTTAAGCGAGCAGTGTGTAGACCTTCATCTCTCCCAAGTTCGTAAGGGAGTTGCAGCAATGAAACAAGACTGTAACTACCAATTGGGGAGGAAAATGGTAAAAAATACACTTCCCATGGTCCTGACAAACCATGTATTGAAAAACAAGGCCAATTTCCCAAGAATCTTGTTAAGCAGTCAGCACATAGTGGTATAGCTCCCCCCATCCCTCCTCTTCCCTAAGTAGTCGTCCCGTTCTATACATGTTTAATGTGAACTTTGACCTGTATCATATCTATTCTATTGTGATATAGTCTCTGAATAGTTGTTTGTATTTGTACATTTGTTTGTGTTGAGTGTTAATAGTTTTTTGATAGTGAGAGTCTTTACACAATGAAAGACAAAATGAGTGTTGCTCCTATTGACATGAATGTGGTGTCATATTAAAGAAGAGGTTGTGTTCTTTGAAACTAAGTGAACTTGTAATTCTCATTTGTTTGTTTTTTTGAGCTATGCTTGTTTGTTTGAAATGTGTGAGAAAATGAGCTTCATCGTGAACATTCTCAGTAATCGACAGCAGCATTCTAGAATTGTATTGGGGTCTGAAGGGTTAACAAATTGCCAGGGAAAATCAGGACCATTTTATATTTTAAAAAGCTTTTGTAACTCCATAAAGCTGACAGTTCGCTGACTCTTGCGTTTGATTGGGCTTCAGAGAGCCCTCGACAGGCACTTACCCTTAGCATCGCAAAAGACCAAACGAAGCAGTAAAGCGTTGAATTTCACTTTCATAAACGTATAAAGGAAATGACAATCAGCTCCTTGAAAAAGAGCCCTTGATGATAAACATGTGGGACTACACTCTCTACTCATGGGTCTTGTACCATGTTTGTAATAACTCTCACGGTCCTAACAAACCACTTCTCACGGTCCTAACAAACCACTTCTCACGGTCCTAACAAACCACTTCTCACGGTCCTAACAAACCACTTCTCACGGTCCTAACAAACCACTTCTCACGGTCCTAACAAACCACTTCTCACGGTCCAAATAAACCGATTCTCCCGGTCCTAACAAACCACTTCTCACGGTCCAAATAAACCGATTCTCACGGTCCTAACAAACCACTTCTCACGGTCCTAACAAACCACTTCTCACTGTCATAATAAACCATTTCTCTGGCCTCCTGAGTGGCGCAGCAGTCTAAGGCACAGCACCGCAGTGCTTGAGGCATCACTACAGACCCGGGTTCGATCCCAGGCTTTGTCGCAGCCAACCGCGACCGAGAGACCCATAAGGCGGTGCACAATTGGCCCAACGTCGTCCGGGATAGGGGAGGGTTTGGCCGGCCGGGATGTTCTTGTCCCATCGTGTTCTTGCGACTCCTTTGGCGGGCCGGGCTCATCCACGCTGACATGTTCGCCAGTTGTACGGTGTTTCCTCCGACACATTGGTGCTTCTGGGTTAAGCGAGCAGTGTGTAGACCTTCATCTCTCCCAAGTTCGTAAGGGAGTTGCAGCAATGAAACAAGACTGTAACTACCAATTGGGGAGGAAAATGGTAAAAAATACACTTCCCATGGTCCTGACAAACCATGTATTGAAAAACAAGGCCAATTTCCCAATAATCTTGTTAAGCAGTCAGCACATAGTGGTATAGCTCCCCCCATCCCTCCTCTTCCCTAAGTAGTCGTCCCGTTCTATACATGTTTAATGTGAACTTTGACCTGTATCATATCTATTCTATTGTGATATAGTCTCTGAATAGTTGTTTGTATTTGTACATTTGTTTGTGTTGAGTGTTAATAGTTTTTTGATAGTGAGAGTCTTTACACAATGAAAGACAAAATGAGTGTTGCTCCTATTGACATGAATGTGGTGTCATATTAAAGAAGAGGTTGTGTTCTTTGAAACTAAGTGAACTTGTAATTCTCATTTGTTTGTTTTTTTGAGCTATGCTTGTTTGTTTGAAATGTGTGAGAAAATGAGCTTCATCGTGAACATTCTCAGTAATCGACAGCAGCATTCTAGAATTGTATTGGGGTCTGAAGGGTTAACAAATTGCCAGGGAAAATCAGGACCATTTTATATTTTAAAAAGCTTTTGTAACTCCATAAAGCTGACAGTTCGCTGACTCTTGCGTTTGATTGGGCTTCAGAGAGCCCTCGACAGGCACTTACCCTTAGCATCGCAAAAGACCAAACGAAGCAGTAAAGCGTTGAATTTCACTTTCATAAACGTATAAAGGAAATGACAGTCAGCTCCTTGAAAAAGAGCCCTTGATGATAAACATGTGGGACTACACTCTCTACTCATGGGTCTTGTACCATGTTTGTAATAACTCTCACGGTCCTTACAAACCACTTCTCACGGTCCTAACAAACCACTTCTCACGGTCCTAACAAACCACTTCTCACGGTCCAAATAAACCGATTCTCCCGGTCCTAACAAAACAATTCTCACGGTCCTAACAAACCACTTTTCACAGTCCTAATAAACCACTTCTCACGGTTCTAACAAACCACTTCTCACGGTCCTAACAAACCATTTCTCTGGCCTCCCGAGTGGCGCAGCAGTCTAAGGTACTGCATCGCAGTGCTTGAGGCATCACTACAGACCCGTGTTCGATCCCGAGCTTTGTCTCAGACAGCCGCGACCGGGAGACCCATGAGGCAGTGCACAATTGGCCCAGCGTCGTCTGGGTTAGGGGAGGGTTTGGCCGGCCGGGATGTTTTTGTCCCATCGTGTTCTTACGACTCCTGTGGCGGGCCGGGCTCATCCACACTGACATGTTCGCCAGTTGTACGGTGTTTCCGGTTGACATTGGTGCATCTAGCTTCTGGGTTAAGCGAGCAGTGTGTCGACCTTCGTCTCTCCTAAGTCCGTACAGGATTTGCAGCTATGGGACAAGACTGTAACTACCAATTGGGGAGGAAAATGGTAAAAAATACACTTCCCATGGTCCTGACAAACCATGTATGGAAAAACAGTCCTATATGGAATAACAGTCCAATTTCCCAAGAATCTCGTTAAGCAGCCAGCACATAGTGGTATAGCTCCCTCATCCCTCCTCTTCCCTAAGTGGTCGTCCTGTTCTATACATGTTTAATGTGAACTTTGACCTATGTCATACCTATTCTATCCTCCCCCTGCTCCCTATTACCATACCTCCATTATGTGACTTTGGGGAAACTGTTCTTCAAAGACCTCTCGGTCATCTGAGGGGAGATTGTCTTACCAGTTAAAAATGAATTGGGTAATATACTGTAATGCTAATATAATTGTCACGACTTCCGCCGAAGTCGGCTCCTCTCCTTTTTTGGGCGGCGGGCGGCGGTCGACGTCCCCGGTCTTCTAGCCATCGCCGCACCACTTTTCATTGTTCCATTTGTTTTGTCTTGTTTCCCCGCACACCTGGTTTACATTCCATAATCACACTACATATATATTCCCTCTGTTCCCCCCCATGTCTTTGTGTGGAATTGTTTTGTTACATGTTTTGTGTGACTCGCCAGGCTGTTTTTTCCCCGGGTACCATGTTTAACCCGAAGTATGTTTAATTGTTAAACATTTGCATTATTGTGACTGTTGTTGCGCTTTTCACTTTTGCCATTGGCTGGAGGTTTTAGACGCAGTTTCGTCCGTCTTTTGTTGCTTCTGTCAAATAAAGTGTGCTCCTGATCACAACTCTCTGCTCTCCTGCCCCTGACTTCTATACCAGTAGTGGACAACCTGACAATAATAGTAATTAATATCCTCTGTTGTGTTCTATACAGCTTATGGTTCTTCCTCCTTGAGAGAGGTCTTTCCCCAGCCCGCTGTTAACTGTACAAGCTCTAGTCTACAAACCTTTTCTTTCCCTTACCTCATCCACCCTGTACTGTAAGCCATTATAACACATTGAAGAGTACCTCCATTTTACTACACACATGCACACACTGTTGATGGATTGGAAATAAACAACCCCCTCCATCCAATTAGCAACACTGTTGGGTGATGGCCCTGTTGTGTGTTCGTAGAATGTGGGTGTAGAACATACATGGTTTATACAAACCTGGACATCCCTGTGTGTATGTCTCCTGTGTTACATTCTAGTCTATTATTACCCTAATGAGAAGCGCTTACATTTTGCAACGTGGTCTAATGAACTGTTCATCAAAGCACACCTCTGTCGACACTCGTGGAAACTGGCGGTGCTGTAGTCAACAAACAGACCAAACCCCCTTTAGCGCTTAATGTGAAAGCAAACAAAGATGATGTAACTGAAACAACATACACACACACACAACCCACCACAGTATAATATCGCCAAGACAACACACACAGCCCACCACATTATAATATCACCAAGACAACACACACACACACACACACACAGCCCACCACAGTATAATATCACCAAGACAAGACACACACACACACACACAGCCCACCACAGTATAATATCACCAAGACAAGACACACACACACACACATCCCACCACAGTATAATATCACCAAGACAACACACACACAGCCCACTACAGTATAATATCACCAAGACAACACACACACACAGCCCACCACAGTATAATATCACCAAGACAACACACACACAGCCCACCACAGTATAATATCACCAAGACAACACACACACAGCCCACCACAGTATAATATCGCCAAGACAACACACACACAGCCCACCACAGTATAATAGCACCAAGACAACACACACACAGTCCACCACAGTATAATATCACCAAGACAACACACACACACACAGCCCACCACAGTATAATACCACCAAGACAACACAACCCACCTCACCAGCAGGACAATGACTAATCAGCAATGTGAAAGGGCTGAACAACACATATCGCCTCAGACTCAAAGTTTTATCTGCCCTGTCAGTCTGAATAAGTCTCTGAATATGATATCATCTCTACTGCCTGCCTTCAAAAATGAAAGATAGTAAAGTTGTTAGGGTTTCTGATTTTAGAAGAGAACTATTACATGTCATACTCTAGAGAGCATGCAGGAATTCAGGCAAGTCAAAGGTAGTCTGGCTAACCCAAACTTTGGGTGGTTTATATTGACACGGAGTCACCTAGGGCTGGTAGTACTTCACAAGCACTGCCAGAAAGGCTGAATGCAGCACTAAAACAGTACATTGAGGCATACAATCCTATCAAACTTCTGAATAGTTATGATGCCAGTAAGGCTCTGGATTTCACCACCTGGCAGTTCTCAGAGTTTCTTTCATCCTCCACTGAATTGGGTACAAACCTTGCTTTTCTATATATAATTATCCTATTTTAGATACAAGCCTTGCTTTTCTTATCTAATATCCAATTATCCTATTTTGTCACTTGCTTCGGTCAGTTGATTTCTTTTGTTGTGGTTTAATTGGTTTCCTTTCCCTTCCTCACCCTGCTTTTAACAACTCCGCCTGTCTCTGAACGAGTCTATTTCACTGTTTCTCTTACTGTGGAATAATTCAATTAGAGCCATCATTCCACTGTTCACAGATCCACCATTAGGGAACCACTCAATGATGTTTAAGTTGGCCATTTTCTCCCACAAACTACAATTAACAGAAAAGTCAGTTAAACATTGATTGACTCTGTGGTTAATGTAAGAAGAGTCCCTGTAAGGCAGGGGTGTCAAAGTCAAATGGACGGAGGGCCAAATAAAAAAATCAGCTACAAGACGAGGGCCGGACTGTTCGAATGTTCATTGAAAAATTTTTAAATGACGCATATAGTCTAGTGAACCTAATTGAACCTACTGAAAACCTAACAAATATATTACAATATGATCAGATAAATAAAGCAATATTTTCTTATGGCTCTGTCAGTAATCTTTAATTTTCAACAGACACAAAAGACAAATTTCCTTTATATAAATATCCCCATAACATGAACATTAAATGAAAGAAACCGGTATTCAAGGCACCATCAGTAGACTATATTTTCTATTTTAGCAAAAGTGGGCTAAATTTACTTCAAAGAAAAAACAATAATAGCAATTTTCTATCATCCACTCAACTGAAATATTTTTAAAATATAATTGGATTGAAATACAAAAAAATAAAGTGCAAAAATCTATTAATCAAAAACAACACTTTGTTTAAGGAGAAGTAACATGCAGTGAAAACAAATATTAAATTTTAACTTTTAAACTTGAACTGAGTAAAAACTCTAAATATGTGATTGCACAGTAATGTTCACTTGTTTGAGGTTGAGGGTGATACTTGGTGGTGTCCCATCTTTTCCACAAGTTCATCAATGTTCGGGGTAAGGCTCTGAGCTGAAGAAATCCTCAGAATTGAGTGGAGGTGTTCAGCAGTAAGTCGACTTCTGTGTGATGTTTTGTTCAGGTTCATCAAAGAAAACAGTTGTTCACACAGGTATGTGCTGCCAAACATAGACAACGTTTGAGCAGCCTGGATGCGCAGCTGGGGCATTGTGCCGGGGAGGAAACGGGCGAACTCCGCAGCACCCACTGCCGCATATTTTGCCCTCAGTGCATCATTGCATTGGAGGTCAATCAACTCCATTTGGAGGTTTGGTGGTGAGCTTTCCACGTCAACAGCAAATGGGTTACCGAGCAGTTCCAACCTGCTTTTTTGTGCTTCAAAGTCAGCAAATCGGCGTCGAAAGTCAGCGGCAAGCATACCTATTTTATCAGCCAACTGTGTGCTCGGGAACGCACTGGTAGAGAGCTTCTCTTTCATGGTCTGGCAGCTGGGAAAGTGGCTCAAATTTTCTTTCCGCATCTGCGTCTCCCACAGAGTCAGTTTGGTTTTAAATGCCTTCACTGTACTGTACATATCAGAGATGACACGATCCCGACCCTGCAGCTGCAAGTTTATTGCATTCAGATGACTCGTAATGTCACACAGAAAAGCCATTTCACACAGAAACATTTCGTCTCGGAGTTGTGTTGTGTCTTTCCCTTTGCTGTCCAAGAACAGACAAATCTCCTCACGAAGCTCGAAACATCTTTGAAGCACCTTTCCCTGGCTTAGCCATCGCACCTCTGTGTGATAAGGCAAATCACCATGCTCCGTTTCTAACTCCGTCAGAAATGCCTTGAACTGGCGGTGATTCAAACCTTTGGCTCTGATAAAGTTAACTGTGCGCGTGATGATGCTCATTACATGCTCCATTTTCAAGGCTTTACCGCACAACGCTTCCTGGTGTATGATACAATGATAAGCTGTCAGCTCACCTGTCGCGTTTTCCTCTTGCATCTTTTCCCGTATCTTCGCCACCAGTCCGCTCCTGTGTCCACACATCGCAGGTGCTCCGTCGGTTGTCAAACCCACGAGTTTTTCCCAAGGCAGCTCCATCTCATTTACACATCTTGACACCTCTTCATACAAATCATGCCCCGTAGTTGTGCCATGCATAGGACGTAAAGCCAAAAACTCCTCTGTCACGCTTAGGTTGGAGTCCACTCCGCGGATGAAAATTGACAACTGGGCAATGTCAGAAATGTCGGTGCTCTCATCCACAGCCAAGGAATATGCAATAAAATCTTTTCCCTTTTTCACAAGCTGCTCTTTTAGATTGATGGACAACTGGTCTACTCTCTCGGCAATGGTGTTTCTGCTCAGACTCACATTTAAAAAGAGTTGCCTTTTTTCTGGGCAAACTTCGTCACAAACTTTAATCATGCAGTTTTTGATGAAATCCCCCTCCGTAAATGGCCGGGCTGATTTAGCGATCTCTTCTGCCAAAATAAAACTGGCCTTGACAGCAGCCTGGCCTTGTGATTTGGCTTTTTTGAACAGAGCCTGTCGAGATTTGAGGCCTCGTTTTAATTCCTCTGCCTTTTGTAGCCTTTGTTCCATGTCCATATTCTTGTTTTTGTCCGCGTGTTTCGTTTCATAATGTCGTCTCAGATTATACTCTTTCAGTACCGCCACACTTTCTCCACACAGAAGACACACAGGTTTTCCAGCTACCTTCGTGAACATATACTCCGATTCCCACCTTGTTTGAAACCCCCGGTTCTCAGTATCCACCTTCCGTTTTGCCATTTTTGATGGGTATCTGAAAGTTAATTTTACTGTGATGCTGACGACTGCTGTGCCAATAAATATTGAAATGAAGCAGCCTACTGCTCGGTGCGTCACCTTTGCATTGTGGGAAATGTAGTATTGGTGCGTGTAAAAGATCTGCGGGCTGCCGGCTTGCTGCGGGCCGGTTCTAATAATAAATCAAGATCATCCCAGGGGCCGTAAAAAACCTTCTTGCGGGCCGGATGTGGCCCGCGGGCCTTGACTCTGACATATGTGCTGTAAGGCATTTGGCTTGACTAACTGTGCTCTTTCCCAATGTCTATTTTTCTGCAACTAACTTCAAACTAGCCTTTGTGGAAAAAGAGTAGAAGCATTATGTAACGGTCGTCGTATGAAGGAGAGGACCGAAGCGCAGCGTGGTAAGTGTTCATCTTGATTTTTAATACGAATAGTGAACACTGAAACAAAAACAATAAAACGACAAACGAATAGTCCTGAACGGTGAAATAAAACACAGAACAGAAAATAAACACCCACGAAACACAAGTGGGAAAAGGCTACCTAAGTATGATTCTCAATCAGAGACAACTAACGACACCTGCCTCTGATTGAGAACCATACCAGGCCAAACGCAAACACAACATAGAAAACGGAACATAGACAACCCACCCAACTCACGCCCTGACCAACCTAAAACAAAGACATAATAAAATAACTAAGGTCAGAACGTGACACATTACACATTTACATTTCAGTCATATAGCAGACGCTCTTATCCAGAGCGACTTCTTAAAATCATAATCTATGAATACTGTATGTATAAACAACTTGTTTTCAAGAGCAGAACGGATATGCTTTCATGACCGTGAGCGGTTTATTTCAGAATGTATTCCCTTTCGTGTAGGTGCTACAAAGCACAGACATGTGGTAGCATTATCAGCATACACCAATTTCACTGTAAGCGAGACAAGTTGTGATGCATTCTATTCTCTGTGGAACCTGGCAATGAAAAATACCATTATAATATGTGCATGCCTGCAATGTAAATGCATTTCAATTAATGTCATGACTCATGCAGAGCCGGGGAGAATGCAGAGCTCGTTCTAATGTGAGGAAAAGATGGGGAAGACGAGGAGGGAAGGAGGAGGAGGGAGCAGGGAGGGCTGGTAGGATGAGGGGGACACTTCATAGATACAGTTATTAGTCTGTGTGTCTAGATTAACTGGAAATAGTATACATTATAGTACTCATTGTGTCACTGGAAGGACAGGACAGATCCCACTACAGTACCAATACATCTGGGTCATTTTTACCTTACATACACATACGTCTGGATTTGCAATAACACACACACACACACACACACACACACACACACACACACACACACACACACACACACACACACACACACACACAAACATATATGCTGTGAAAGCACATTGTAAGTCACTCGCAATCGCTTGATCTGTCTTTATTCATCTCTTTCTACCTCTCCTACACTTGTGCCTCATCGCTCAGTCTTTTTATATCTTTGCCTACTATCTCTAACTTTGTCTGGGACAATAGGACACTATCACTCTCCTCCACTCCTATAAATGACCCTTCACTCTTGACTCATTCTTTTTCACATTTGCAGTTGCTGTAGTACACACACCCAACAGATATAAAAGATTCAGGGTATACCGAATAATAGAAAGGAGACTGACTACCTGTGCACTGTTAAGACCAACGTTTCTATGTATCAACGGTTTGGCAAATGAGAAGAGACACGTGCTATGTACAATACCAGTCAAAAGTTTGTATTTTATATTTTATATTATTCAAAGTAGCCACCCTTTGCCTTGATGACAGCTTTGCACACTCTTGGTATTCTCTCAACCAGGTTTCACCTGGAATGCTTTTCCAACAGTCTTGAAGGAGTTCCCACATATGCTGAGCGCTTGTTGGCTGCTTTTCCTTCACTCTGCGGTCCAACTCATCACAAACCATCTCAATTGGGTTGAGGTCGGGTGATTGTGGATGCCAGGTCATCTGATGCAGCACTCCATAACTCTCCTTCTTTTTCAAATAGCCCCTAGACAGCCTAGAGGTGTGTTTTGGGTCATTGTCTTGTTGAAATCAAATGATAGTCCCACTAAGTGCAAACCAGATAGGATGGCGTATCGCTGCAGAATGCTGTGCCTTGAATTCTAAATAAATCACTGACAGTGTCACCCGCAGTGTCACCCGCAAATCACCCCTACACCATCACACCTCCTCCATGCTTCACGGTGGGAACCACACATGCAGAGATCATCTGTTCACCTACTCTGCATCTCACAAAGACCAAAATGGATCCAAAAATCTCAAATTTAGACTCATCAGACCAAATGACAGATTTCCACCGGTCTAATGTCCATTGCTCATGTTTCTTGGCCCAAGAAAGTCTCTACTTATTATTGGTGTCCTTCAGTATTGGTTTTTTTTTGCAGCACTTCGACCATGAAGGCCTCATTCATGCAGTCTCCTCTGAACAGTTGATTTTGAGATGTGTCTGTTACTTGAACTCTGTGAACCATTTACTTGGGCTGCAATTTCTTAGGCTGGGACCTCTAAAGAACTTATCCTCTACAGCAGAGTCTTCATTTCCTGTGGCAGTCCTCATGAGAGTCAGTTTCATCATAGCACTTTATGTTTTTTGCGACCGCACTTGAAGAAACTTTCAACTTTCAAGTTCTTGATGGTAATGATGGACTGTCATTTCTCTTTGCTTTTTTGAGCTGTTCTTGGACTTGGTATTTTACCAAATAGGGCTATCTTCTGTATACCAACCCTACCTTGTCATAACACAACTGATTGGCTCAAACACATTAAGATGGAAAGAAATCCAACAAATACATTTTTAACAAGGCACACCTGTTAATTGAAATGCATTCCAGGTGACTACCTCATGAAGCTGGTTGAGATAATGCCAAGAGTGTGCAAAGCTGTCATCAAGGCAAAGTGTGGCTACTTTGAAGAATCTCAAATATAAAATACATAATTTGTTTAACACTTTTTTTGGTTACTACATGATTCCATGTGTTATTTCATAGTTTTGATGTCTTCATTAATTATTCTGCAATGTAGAAAATAGTAAAAATAAAGAAAAACCCTGAAATTAGTAACTGTGTTCAATCATTTGACTGGTACTGTACAACTATTACTGATGAATAACTGTGTTTTTCTTTCTTTCTGCTTGCATTTTGTATTTTAAAGTTTTTATTTTCTGTAATTTCTGTAATTCAGGGTTTGTCTGTAAAGAGCGACCTTGGTCTCAGCATGACTCCCTGAAAAAATAAAGGTTACATTTTTTTATTTATTAACTGCAGTACTATCTCTACAGAGTACTTATATCTCCTCTTACCGCACCCCATGACTTTTCACCTCCAGCTCCTCCCTCCTTCCCTCCTTCCCTACTTCCCTCCTCCCAGCTGAGTGATAATTACAGTAGGCCAAGGCCAAAGCGTTCAGGGCCAAAGCCCTTGGCCTCCCATCGTTGAGAGCAGCTGCTCTGCCCTGGGTTGACCACAGAGGTGTGTCCGCTGTGCCTCACTTTCCTCACATTTACATTTGAGTCATTTAGCAGATGCTCTTATCCAGAACAACTTACAGTTAGTGCATTCATCTTAAGATAGCAAGGTGGGACAACCCCATATCACAGTCATAGTAAGTCAATTGTTCCTCAATAAGGTAGCTATCAGCAAAGTCAGAGCAAGAGGTAGGGTTTAAGATGTTTTCGGAAGAGGTGCAGGGACTCTACTGTCCCTGTTTCAGAGTGAAGCTGGTTCCACCATTGGGTTTCCAGGATAGAGACGAGCTTGAATTGGGCTGAGTGGGAGCTTCCCTCCAATAGAGGTGGGAGGGCCAAGATACCAGAGGTGGCAGAACAGAGTGCTCGGATTGGGGTGTAGGGTTTGAGCATAGCCTGAAGGTAGGGAGGAAGTTTTTGTTGCTGTTCTGTAGGCAAGTACCATGGTCTTGTAGTGGATGCAAGCTTTGACTGGAATCCAGTGGAGTGTGCAGAACAGCGGGGGGACATGGGAGAATTTGGAAAGGTTGAATACCAGGTGGACTGCAGCATTCTAGATAAGTTGCAGGGGTTTGATGGCACAAGCAGGGAGCCAAGCAAACAGTGAGTTGCAGTAGTCCAGATGGGAGATGACAAGTGCCTGGATTAGGACCTGCGCCGCTTCCTGTGTGAGGTAGGGTCATACTCTACGGATGTTGTCGAGCATGAACCTGCAGACGCGAGTCACTGCTTTGATGGTCGGTGGGTGGTGTCCAGGGTCACGGCAAGGTTCTTTGCACTTTGGGAGGGGAACACAGTGGAGTTGTCAACCGTGATGGAGAGGTCTTGGAGCGGGCAGGCCTTCCCCGGGAGGAAGAGCATCTCCGTCAAGGTTGAGCTTGAGGTGGTGGGCTGACATCCAAGCTGAGATATCTGCCAGGCACGCAGAGTGTGTGTCGCAACCTGGGTGTCAGAAGAGGACAAGGACAAAAGTAGTTGAGCGTCATTACAGTGATAGGAGAGACGATGTGAGGATATGACCGAGCCGAGTGTATCGAGACAAGATGAGAGGGCTTATAACCAAGCCCTGAGGGACACCAGTAGTGAGAGTACGTGTTGCAGACACCAATCCTCTACACGTCACCTGATAGGAGATGGAGAGGAGGATCTGTTGGTTCATGATGTTGAAGGCAGCGGAGAGATTCAGGAGGATTAGAACAGAGAAGAGAGGGTCAGTGTTGGCAGTGAGGACAGCCTCCGTGACACAGAGGAGAGAGAATCAGCTCTGGCAGTGCAGAGAGCCTCCGTGACACAGAGGAGAGAGAATCAGCTCTGGCAGTGAGGACAGCCTCCGTGACACAGAGAAGAGAGAATCAGCTCTGGCAGTGCAGAGAGCCTCTGTGACACAGAGGAGAGAGAATCAGCTCTGGCAGTGAGGACAGCCTCCGTGACACAGAGGAGAGAGAATCAGCTCTGGCAGTGCAGAGAGCCTCCGTGACACAGAGGAGAGAGGGTCAGCGTTGGCAGTGAGGACAGCCTCCGTGACACAGAGGAGAGAGAATCAGCTCTGGCAGTGAGGACAGCCTCCGTGACACAGAGAAGAGAGAATCAGCTCTGGCAGTGAGGACAGCCTCCGTGACACAGAGGAGAGAGAATCAGCTCTGGCAGTGCAGAGAGCCTCCGTGACACAGAGGAGAGAGAATCAGCTCTGGCAGTGCAGAGAGCCTCCGTGACACAGAGGAGAGAGAATCAGCTCTGGCAGTGCAGAGAGCCTCCGTGACACAGAGGAGAGAGGGTCAGCGTTGGCAGTGAGGACAGCCTCCGTGACACAGAGGAGAAAGAATCAGCTCTGGCAGTGCAGAGAGCCTCCGTGACACAGAGGAGAGAGAGTCAGCTCTGGCAGTGCAGAGAGCCTCCGTGACACAGAGGAGAGAGAGTCAGCTCTGGCAGTGTAGAGAGCCTCCATGACACAGAGAAGAGCGGTCTCATTTGAGTGACCCATCTTGAAGGCCGACTGGTTAGGGTCAAGAAGATCGTTGTATAAGAGATAACGAGAAAGTTGATCGGAAACAGGGTGCGCAAGTGTTTTGGAAAGTAAAGAAAGAAGGGATACCGGTCTGTAGTTTTTGACATCAGAAGGGTCGAGTGTTGATTTCTTGACGAAGGGAGCGACTCTGGCCATTTGGAAGTCAGAGGGGAAGGAGCCTGTGGTCAAGGATGAGTTGATGAGGGAAGTGAGAAGGTCTCCAGAAATGGTCTGGAGAAGGGAGGAGGGGATGGGGGCGAGCGGGCAGGTTGTCGGGTGGCCAGACATCACTGGTCGCAGGATTTCATTTGTAGAGTGAAGGGAAAAAGAGACCAAGGCGTAGGGTAGTTGTGGGTGAGTGAATGAGGAGTGAATGTCATCAACCTTCTTTTCAAAGATGTTGGCAATGGTGGACGATTAAGGAGGGAGGAGAAGGTGGAAAATAGTTTCCCAGGGTTAAAGGCAGAAGCTTGAAACTTAGAGCGAAGGAAAATGGCTTTAGCAGCAGAAACATGGAGAGGGGGGAGTGAAAGGAGTTTAGTTTTCCTCCATTTTCGCTCAGTTGCCTGCAGCCCTGTTCTGTAAGCTCGCAATGAGTCACTCAGCGACGGAGATGGAGGGGAGGGCTGAGCCGACCCGGGAGGAAAGGGGACAGTGCGAGTCATAGGATGCGGAAAGGGAGGAGAGTAGGGACGAAGAGGAAGAAACAGGAGATAGGAGGGAGAAGGAAAGGAGATGATAGGATAGAAGAGGAGAGAGTAGTGGGAGAGAGAGAGCGAAGATTGCAACAGTGCATGACCATCTGGGTAGCGGCTGAGTGGCTAGGGTTGGAGGAGAGACAGAAAAAGAAAATAATTAGAGACCTGGAGGGGGGTTGCAGTGAGATTAGTAGGCGAACAGCCTCTAGTAAAGACGAAGTCAAACGTAATTGCCCTGACCTTTAATCCTGGTTGATGTGTCAACAGTCATCTGCAAGATATGAGCAGTCAGTTCATAACCTGGTCTCCCTAGTGGTGCAGTGGTCTAAGGCACTGCATTGCAATGCTAGAAGTGTCACTACTGACTCTGGTTCGTTCCCAGGCTGTGTCACAACCGGCCGTGATCGAGAGTCCCATAGGGCGGCGCACAATTGGCCCAGCGTCATGAGAGTTTGGCCCGGGGGGGGTTAGGCCGTCATTGTAAATAAGAATTTGTTCTTAACTGACTTGCCTAGGTTATTTTTTTTTTTTTTTTAAAGCAGTTCACACACCAAGTATGTTACTGGGAAGACAGGCAGCACTAGCTGGCCCTAGCTAGGAAAAAGACAGTACTTGACAACAACAGATTAGGACAAAAATTATACTTATCACTCCTGGAGTGTCCCCCAGCTATAGAAGAAAGCACATACAGTGGGGCAAAAAAAAGTATTTAGTCAGCCACCAATTGTGTAAGTTCTCCCACTTAAAGAGAGGCCTGTAATTTCCATCATAGGTACACTTCAACAATGATAGACAAAAGTAGAAGAAAAAAAACAGAAAATCATATTGTAGGATTTTTTTATGAATTTATTTGCAAATTATGGTGGAAAATAAGTATTAATTATTAAAAAAGTATACAGACCTGTAACTTCTTCTTTAAGAGGCTCCTCTGTCCTGCACTCGTTATCTGTATTAATTGCACCTGTTTGAACTTCTTATCAGTATAAAAGACACCTGTCCACAACTTCAAACAGTCACACTCCAAACTCCACTACGGCCAAGACCAAAGAGCTGTCAAAGGACACCAGAAACTAAATTGTAGACCTGCACCAGGCTGGGAAGACTGAATCTGCAATAGGTAAGCAGCTTGGTTTGAAGAAAACAACTGTGGGAGCAATTATTAGGAAATGGAAGACATACAAGACCACTGATAATCTCCCTCGATCTGGGGCTCCACGCAAGATCTCACCCCGTGGGGTCGAAATGATCTCAAGGACGGTGAGCAAAAATCCCAGAACCACACGGGGGGACCTAGTGAATGACCTGCAGAGAGCTGGGACCAAAGTAACAAAGCCTACCATCAGTAACACACTACGCCGCCAGGGACTCAAATCCTGCAGTGCCAGACGTGTCCCCCTGCTTGAGCCAGTACATGTCCAGGCCCGTCTGAAGTTTGCTAGAGAGCATTTGATGATCCAGAAGAAGATTGGGAGAATGTCATATGATCAGATGAAACCAAACTCGTCGTGTTTGGAGGACAAAGAATGCTGAGTTGCATCCAAAGAACACCATACCTACTGTGAAGCATGGGGGTGGAAACATAATGCTTTGGGGCTGTTTTTCTGCAAAGGGACCAGGACGACTGATCTGTGTAAATGAAAGAAAGAATGAATGGGGCCATGTATCGTGAGATTTTGAGTGAAAACCTCCTTCCATCAGCAAGGGCATTGAAGATGAAACGTGGCTGGGTCTTTCAGCATGACAATGATCCCAAACACACCGCCCGGGCAACGAAGGAGTGGCTTCGTAAGAAGCATTTCAAGGTCCTGGAGTGGCCTAGCCAGTCTCCAGATCTCAACCCCATAGAAAATCTTTGGAGGGAGTTGAAAGTCTGTGTTGCCCAGCAACAGCCCCAAAACATCACTGCTCTAGAGGAGATCTGCATGGAGGAATGGGTCAAAATACCAGCAACAGTGTGTGAAAACCTTGTGAAGACTTACAGAAAACGTTTGACCTCTGTCATTGCCAACAAAGGGTATATAACAAAGTATTGAGAAACTTTTGTTATTGACCAAATACTTATTTTCCACCATAATTTGCAAATAAATTCATTAAAAATCCTACAATGTGATTTTCTGGATTTTTTTTCTAATTTTGTCTGTCATAGTTGAAGTGTACCTATGATGACAATTACAGGCCTCTCTCATATTTTTAAGTGGGAGAACTTGCACAATTGGTGGCTGACTAAATACTTGTTTGCCCCACTGTATGAATGGTGTTACATAAAGGCCTGGTGTGTGTGAGTGTGTTTGCGTGTTACTGGACCTCGGGAGGTCAGACTGAATGAGACGACCCTGATGACATGTCTGGGCTTTTCAGACAGATGTAATCAGACCCCAGGACCTAACCAGACGCCATGGGACCTAACCAGACCCCAGGACCTAACCAGACCCCAGGACCTAACCAGACCCCAGGACCTAACCAGACCCCAGGACCTAACCAGACCCCAGGACCTAACCAGACCCCAGGACCTAACCAGACCCCATGGGACCTAACCAGACCCCATGACCTAACCAGACCCCATGGGAACTAACCAGACCCCAGGACCTAACCAGACCCCAGGACCTAACCAGACCCCAGGACCTAACCAGACCCCAGGACCTAACCAGACCCCAGGACCTAACCAGACCCCAGGACCTAACCAGACCCCATGGGACCTAACCAGACCCCAGGACCTAACCAGACCCCAGGACCTAACCAGACCCCAGGACCTAACCAGACCCCAGGACCTAACCAGACCCCAGGACCTAACCAGACCCCAGGACCTAACCAAACCCCAGGACCTAACCAGACCCCAGGACCAAACCAGACCCCAGGACCTAACCAGACCCCAGGACCTAACCAGACCCCAGGACCTAACCAGACCCCAGGACCTAACCAGACCCCATGGGACCTAACCAGACCCCAGGACCTAACCAGACCCCAGGACCTAACCAGACCCCAGGACCTAACCAGACCCCAGGACCTAACCAGACCCCAGGAAGTAACCGGCTGGCATGAAAAAGTGGAAGGAGCTACAGGACCGAGCTGTTAAACTGTTTTTATTACAATAAGACACAGGGAGGTCTGTTGAAGTGTTTGAGAATGCAGGGCTGTGAGGTGTGGGGAGGGAGGGAGAGAGAGGGTGAGAGAAAGTCTGAGCTGCAGTATTTTCACAGCCAACAGTAAAGTTGAGTTGGCTCTCAAATGACTGTGGTCCATTATGCCAAACATCTATAAAAATGACACTCTGTAACAAACAGTCTTTTGGCGGCGATAACTAAAACTCCGGACATTACATGCCCTCTTCAGGCTAACCCTAGAAGCCCATTATAAAGGAAGTCATCTTCAGGATCCCCAGTGTCCATAGCGTCTACTCATCAGTCTTTCTCCCCTTATCCATGAACGTAGACCCAGAGGTCAGGTGGGGGTGAAGTGGTGATCCTCTCCCAGGCTCACCTAACAGTAGGCAGGGAGCGGGGACGTGCAGGGCAGGTGGATAAAAGCCTGCTGCTCTCCCGTTGGGGGTTCATGTCTCCATGCTCTTACTGAACTAACCACTGATGACAGGCGGCCCAGTATTACCTCCCACCTCTCCTCTCCCTTCCCCCTCTCATCTCCCTGCCTCCCTCTGACCCTCCTCTCCCTTCCTCCCCCTCCACCCTCCCCCGTCAGCCATCTCATGGATCATGTTAATAAATGATGCCCCCAGACAGCGTTTAATAGAGTGAAACACTGCCGGCCAGAACCATGGAGAAGGTGTCACCACTCT
This sequence comes from Oncorhynchus clarkii lewisi, assembly GCF_045791955.1. Lineage (NCBI taxonomy): Eukaryota > Metazoa > Chordata > Actinopteri > Salmoniformes > Salmonidae > Oncorhynchus > Oncorhynchus clarkii. Next base: position 31,498,719 of record NC_092173.1, on the reverse strand, counting down.
CCTTTCAAACCGCTCAGCAACATGCTAAATTAATAATGAGGAAACCGTTTAAGTCAATGAGCCACCTTTCCTGTCTTCTGCACCTGCAATGACAGCTAACAGCCCTGGGAGAGATGGCCACAGAGGTGGCCACAGAAGGAGAAACAGTACGGCTGCTTAAGTAACATCTACATATGAAAGGTGCTTATCCAAGCCTGACTGGTGTACTCAACATGCTACTACGTCAACAAATTAACTTGCAAACCTTTTTTCCCCCATCCTTTATATAATGGTCATTAAGCATAGTCCAGATGAGCTACAGGCACAAACAGTTGATGAGAGTACTTTTCTGTCCACCGATACTGTAATCGGATGAGTTAGTGCTGGGCTGGAACAAAAACCTGCAGACCCTGTAGCTCCAATTGTGAACACACACACACACACACACACACACACACACACACACACACACACACACACACACACACACACACACACACACACACACACACACACACACACACCAGGCTGGGGGATGGCAAGCCGCCAGTTTAATTTACTTGTGGTGGATCATCACTTTGCCCATACGGTAAAGTGAAGGACACCATTGAGTCGTTTGATTGGCTGACTCGAAGGGAACAGGGAAGGAGTAATGGGTCAGGGTGTAGGTAGTGGAGTTTCTAGGACCGATCCCATGCTTGTTCGAAATAAAATCAAAATAAAATTCTGTTTTCTCAGGCCTTTAAATTTGTCTATAAACTCTGTCCTCTGTATTTGTTTTTAGGAGGCAGTGCAGATGTGAGAAATCCCTCTAAGAAGCTTACCGTCCGCTTTCCTTTTGCATATAGCTAGGCTCCGTCTGGACCGGCGATAAGGCAGGGAGAGAGAGAGACTATTCATGTGGACACCGGCTTCTAATTCCACCCTCAATATAACACTCATTACGGGTTCATCTAGATGGGAAAGGAGTGTTTAAGACACTTTTACTGAGAGGGGAGGGAACTCAGTACCCGGAAAATACACTGCTGGGTTGAAGATGAATAAACACTTGTTTTGTTTGTCTGGCAGAGAGAGAGACTCGGGCGAAACAAAAAGAGTCTCTCAGGTAATCACCTACGCCACAATGAATCTGCATGGAAAGTGGTAAGCACACTACTGCAATGCACATTAAACATGTGCAAATGTAGTTCAGGTTTTCAAAAGCAATCATCTCTCTGCATCAGCGTTTCCTCTTCAAGAGCTCTCTTCAAACAGACAGAAATGAAGCGTCAAAATGTGGCCAGGAAAACATTTTTCAATTTTTGTGGATGAATATAATGCAATGGAGTCTGCAGAGATAATGCTATTGTCAAACAGAGAAATTGGAGAGAGTACGACTTTTGATAGAATACATCCTTAAATTGAAATCCGAGGAGTACTGCTCCAGCCCTTCGAGGGATGCAGTCCCTGTTGGTTTTAAGTTCCTCATGTTATTTCACTGATCAATCATTGTTACTGATAGGCCATAGATTTCACACACCTGTTCAAATTCTGTCTCATTCCATGTCAAGGTTGAAGAAGTTTGGAGTTTTCCACAAACGAGTACTCTGTGGCCCTTGAGAACCAGAGTCAAACAACCCTAGTAGAGATCATTCAAATTGGCTACGAGCAGCATCATTTCTTCCTCTTCCATTCCCTTTCACTCCTTCAACATGACCTCTAACTGCACTCTATGGACATATCATGCATGCAACACATGCCATCGCAGGCATCACACAAAGAGCCCTCAAACCAACATGTTTAATTTAATATATATCCATATAATGAATCTGTGTGTTTCTAAGAAGAGGGGGAAAAACTCAAGGTTATTTGAGTTTAATCTAGGTGAACGTAACGACGTGAGTTTATAAATATAATATGTGTAATGATGCTGGTGCTAATCTTAATCTCTTCTCCATAATTCATTCTAATTACATCACTTGTGAGTGCTTGTTTTATTTACGAGCAGAAATATGTGTATGTGATTAAACTTGTCAATATCCTGGCAGTGTGAGGGGATTGGAATAGGGAATGGAATGGGAACGGTATGGGGTGGCATTCCCACACCAATCTCACACCTGGAGCTGGGAAATAGGGATGTACAGATGTAGGAACTTAATGTGATCACCCTGTTGCAGGATACATTTTATGCAATGCAGGAAATTAAAAACGTGTGTATTTGAGGTTTGAAAATGCTTCTGAAGTCTCTAATTTCCACATAGTAATTTCAGACTTGATGTTCCCTTCTGAAAATGTATCGAACCCTACTAAAATGTCCATGAATTATAAATCACATTTCCTGTTGCCGCAGGATTATTTTCCTGCTGTAGCAAACTGGCTCAAATTAACAACCTACAACAGTGCTCACTTATCCTTTCCTAATGCACTTTATTTTCCTTCCCAGGGGAGTGAATACAATACGTATATCATATAGGTATTGTCAGACTACATTAAATCCCATTTGTTGTGGCCCGAGGTTGTATCATCTTCTTTAGTAATAACCCACACTTCTGCAATCACAGTCAGAAACAGATGGATAACCATCCACTCCATAGCATATCTGAGTAAAAGGTATTGTTCTCTTTCAGATTAGAAAAGGAATGTGTGAGTTACCGTAGAAATGACGCCCCAATGACGCTGTTTAAATCTAAACATATCAAGATAGAGTAATTTACTGCTCGGCCTTGACAGAGAGAGGAAGGGACACACGCACACGCACACACACGCGCGCTGAGTTACTGTAGGAATGATTGACATTGTCAGACCCCCAAAGCACTCAGCAAGCTGTTTAAACATCATGCGTCATGTAAATCTAAAAATCTCAATTTAACAAACCAAAGTAACCCACTGCTAGACATTGACAGAGAGAGGAAGGGACACACACACAGACACACACACACACACCAGGTCAGCGTCATAAGATCATCCTCACACACACCATGGCTTGTCAGTCAACATCATAAGGTCATCCTCACACACACCATGGAGTGTCAGTCAACATCATAAGATCATCCTCACACACACCATGGCTTGTCAGTCAACGTCGTAAGATCATCGATTTGCAAAGCGAGAAAAGCCAAACACTGAAGCTGAGAAGAAACCCAATGACAACCCAGAGGGAGTCAGTCAGTCCTCCACCTCAGTCAGTGCTCTTTTATGAGTCAGCAAAAGATAGCGAAACCCCTAGGTCTCTGAAGCTCAACAAAAAGGAGAAGAAAACTACTCTACTGTGTGTGTCTCCATATTTGTTTACTTTAATTTCAAACAACAAAAACTCGAAACGGTTGTTCCTGTAGGCTGATAATGCATCAGGAGTTTGTTCTGATGTGACAGTGAACAAAGTGGATTAGTTTTGGGGTGAATAAAGGTGAATGAAAGGAAAAGGTAATGGGAGGAGACTTCAGAGAGTGCAGCAGAGTGTTTGACAGCTGACCTCAGCTTAGAGGTCAAAGGTTGAAGGTCAAAGACAGGGCATTGAGGGTTTAGATAGGAAGTCCATAATCAAGGACATTTCCTCCTACTTGTTTCCCTGTATGCCTAGATGTACTGTACGCATTGGAACTTATTCTAAAACCGATTGCAGCCCTGAAAAATATAAATGTAAGAGAAATTAGCATGACAAAGCTAAATAGCCTACGGAAAGAGAGAGGGATGAGGAGAGAGACAACAGCTGAGAGAGACAGACAGAAAAAAATTGAGAGAAAGAGAGGGACAGACATACAGACAGAAAACATTTGAGAGAAAGAGAGGGACAGACATACAGACAGAAAACATTTGAGAGAGAGGGACAGAGGGAAAAGGTCTCTAGTGACTCTAAGCTATTAATATGAGATTGAGAAAACAACAGGCCTATCTGGTTTCCACTGCATTAATGTGCTATTAATAAACACAGACACACACACACACACACACACACACACACACACACACACACACACACACACACTCTCTCCTTGCGTGCCCGCACACATAAACACATATGCACATGAGGTATGGAGGTATTTATATACTATAGTAATTACTGTAGTGTTTTTGCAGACTTTACTGTAGTATTTACAGTTTATAAATACAGTAGTATAAATACTGTAGTATTACTCTAGTTAAAAACACTATAGCATATACTATAGTAATTACTGTAGTGTTTTTGCAGACTTTACTGTAGTATTTACAGTTTATAAATACAGTAGTATAAATACTGTAGTATTACTCTAGTTAAAAACACTATAGCATATACTATAGTAATTACTGTAGTGTTTTTGCAGACATTACGATAGTATTTACTATAGTGTTTAAAAAAAATGATCTTCAGCATAGAAGTGGGGGTTTTCTTCTTGAGGAAAACTACTGGACAAATATTAAAAGATCACATTTTCCATAACTTGTAGGCAGATCTGGAATCTAAACAGATAGTGTAGAGCTTCTACTCTTTTCTCTAACTTTTAGGGAACACAATATGGTAAATACTTGGCATGTAGGTTTCTCACTAATTGGACGAACAAACTGGTATATGAGGAATGGGTGGGATATATGCTAATGAAATACTGTAGTATTACTATAGTTAAAACAAAGTAGTGTTTTTGCAGACATTACTGTAGTATTCTACAGTTTACTACGTAATTCTATAGTAAATACTACACATGATCAAGGGATACTAGTATGCAATATAGTATTCTACAGTCTCCAACTGTTGAAAAACCCACCGTCAATTGACAATCTTATGTGTATTGCGCAATCACCTTTTGCACACAGCCTTGCTCTCTCTCTCTCTCTCTCTCTCGTGGGTTCACGGACTTGAGTTATAAGTGGGTTCACGGACTTGAGTTATAAGTGGGTTCACGGACTTGAGTTATAAGTGGGTTCACGGACTTGAGTTATAAGTGCGCCATTCCATCTGATGCAAGCTGATGTGTGTGTGTGTGTGTGTGTGTGTGCGCGTCAGTCGGCAGCTCTATCTATTGGTTCTCACCGTGTAATATTGTATTGTGTACACCAGTGTGCGTAACTGCCAAAAAGACCACACACACATGCTTGTTATACAACACTATGCCTTTGACAGTTCGCATGGATCTCCTGGAATTAGCATTTCCCTTTGTTATACGCTAGTCAAGCCAAGTTAGGCATCTAGTGTTCCACAACTACAACATTCTATAGTAAGCACTACATGATTGAGGTATACTGCAGTGTGAAGTATAGTATTCTACAGGATAGTACAGTTTATTACAGAATTATATAGCGCTTTGTACCACTGTTTACATGGTTTCTATAGCTACTCATAATGTAGTGCTATGGTCCACTGGGTTGCTAAATGTTTTTTTGTTGTAGTGCTGGACTGTGTACCGATGTATCTTTGTGTAATGTTTTTATGGGTCTGCTTGATGACTTGTGTGGTACTTTACAGCATTGTTTCCTAACTCCGGTCCCCCAGTACCCCCAACAGCACACGTTTTTGTTATAGCCTCAGACAAAAACACCTGATTCAGCTTGTTAAGGACTTGATGATTAGTTGACAAGTAGAATCAGGTGTGCTTGTCCGGGGCCACAACAGAAATATGTGCTGTTGGCGGTGCTTGAGGACCAGAGTTGGGAAACAATGCTTTAGAGCAGGGGTCTTCAACTCTTACCCTATGAGGTTTGGAGCAGGGGTCTTCAACTCTTACCCTATGAGGTTTGGAGCAGGGGTCTTCAACTCTTACCCTATGAGGTTTGGAGCAGGGGTCTTCAACTCTTACCCTATGAGGTTTGGAGCAGGGGTCTTCAACTCTTACCCTATGAGGTTTAGAGCAGGGGTCTTCAACTCTTACCCTATGAGGTTTGGAGCAGGGGTCTTCAACTCTTACCCCATGAGGTTTGGAGCAGGGGTCTTCAACTCTTACCCTATGAGGTTTGGAGCAGGGGTCTTCAACTCTTACCCTATGAGGTTTGGAGCCTGCTGGTTTTCTGTTCTACCTGATAATTCATTGCACCTGATTTCTTAGGTCTAGATCAGTCACTATTAGACTATTAGAGGGGAACAATGAAAAAATGCAGTGGAATTGGCTTGGAGGTCAGAGTTGAGTTCGAGGGCTTTAGAGCAATATGTGATACTTGCATATAAAACTGTAATTATATCAAGTTACCTTGGAAACAAGTTACAGTTAATCAAGTTTAGTCCATTCTGTAACATCATAGGCAAACTTTTTCCATTGCATTGAGGAAGAATTTAGACTCGGTTTGATCAAGAACCTTTTTTATTTTCAGCATTGATTTAAGAAACAAAAAACAGTTAAAAATAACTCATTTTGTAAACTCAATTGCTGCAGTTAGATTAGATATATTTTAATACTCCCTGAAATAATTAAAAAGGAACAGAAACCAGAGAAAGATATTAAACAAAAAATAAAAACCACAGGGATGTAATGTAATGCAGGTTTTGTACATGTAATACTGTGGAAGTTCCACCTAGTCTATTGAAAGGCTATTTATCTTTAAAAGCAAAGGTTAATGAAAAAAAATACTTTAGTTGAAATGCGACCGGAGGAGGGGAGCTGAGGTTAAATGATTTATTTATCATGGTCTCTTACGGTCCACATTCACATCAAACACAAGAAACTCAAAGAAAGTCAGTCAGGATTGCAATTCAATATCTACAAAATCAGCATGTAAACAATCTAGCTATCTATGTACACTGTACAAAGATTTTAACACAAACTTACATCTTTTACAAAAAAATCTTGCCCGACTGGATCAGGCATATTATATTCCAAAACAACTCCAAGTCCAATACAACTCCAAGTCCAAAACAACTCCAAGTCCAATACAACTCCAAGTCCAAAACAACTCCAAGTCCAATACAACTCCAAGTCCAATACAACTCCAAGTCCAAAACAACTCCAAGTCCAATACAACTCCAAGTCCAAAACAACTCCAAGTCCAATACAACTCCAAGTCCAATACAACTCCAAGTCCAAAACAACTCCAAGTCCAATACAACTCCAAGTCCAATACGACGCTGTTTTGTTATCTGTCCAGATGTGTAGAATACAAGTCCAAAACTCATCCATTGTTTATTTTATTTTTTAAGCAGACAGAACCAAAATGTAACACTGCAACTGACAAGACCCATGATGCAACACTGCCTAGCCGCTGTGATTGGTATGGGATGCTACATTATTATATTATTTTCCCAGAATGCATTTGCATTGTGCATGGACCCTACTTCTCATCTATCAGTCAGTCTATTGCTGTTATGGCTTTGGGAAATTCTGGAGTGACTCTATGAAACCTGCTCAGTGCAAAACACATGGGAAGAAGGAAATAAAATAAAAGACATTGAGCTGCATGCTGGGAAATGTAATAGCTCAAGCACACTCAATCAGGGACTTGTGAAAAGTGAAATGTGAAAAATTCCTCAGTGCTTATTATGCTAATTTCACTGGCCCAGAATTGACATATTATCATCATGCCCTTTGGAGGAGTTCAATAATATAGCATGTTTCATGTAATAATCATGAAAACATAAAACATCAAAAGATACTAGTGCAAAACAATAAAGATCATATCATCCTTAAAGCAAAATGAGCGACTTGGCAGGATAGCAGTTTAGCATTTGTTGGGACAGAAGGAGGTCTGGACTAAGGGTAATATTAAACATATTCCACATCAATCCAAATAGCATTCTTAGAGTGGATAATAATACAAAATATCTTCTTCCATTTCAATTGCAACACTATGGTCCTTTTACTATTTCACAAATTCTGTACAGGTTATGTATGAGCGGATTTGTACAAAATAAAAAAAAATAGGGGGAAAAAAAGACACAAATCTGACAGGGGGGAGTTTCCCCCCAAGTGAATTGCATCGTGGTTAGGGGAAAGTCCATTGGGTCTCTGTGGGTGAGCAGGTGTAGTGAGAGGTGGGACAGGGGAGCTGTGTGGAGCGTGCAGCTAACAATCACATCCGCTATGACAGAGAAGGCCATATCACAGTACTGACCATTCAATTACAATATTGTCCCTTTAATTTTTTCCCCAAACATTCTTAATCTTTTGTTTATTGATTAGCTCAGCCATTTTCTCTGGAGTTGTCTATTAAAAGTTCATATTTTTTTCACTTTTTTGTTTTCATTCCTACTCAGCATATCTGGTAGGCTTTATGTTCCTGCTATGGAAGAGTATAACACTCAGCTGACCTTGACACGTGCCACTGCTAGGGTAGTGGCTATGATCATAACCAGCTATAGGTACTAATGTGACAAAACACATTGCTTTCCATTGTATGCGGCTTGGTATTATCTTAAGGGGTAGTGGCTTAAGGGGTAGTGGCTCCTGTCCTTGGAATGAGGGAAACTAGTTTAAGGATAAAGCCTGCAATGGGTGAAGTGGTTTATCCATGTGTATGTGACCAATAAAATACAATTGGATTTGATTTAAGGTTAGTGTTTGCAATGGCAGTGGTTGAAGTGGGTACTGTTTTGATAACGTAGCCACTAGCTAGCAGTCTGTCCATTATACACCAATCATTCCTCTCTCAGCAAGGACCCCCATCTCTCATAACTCCAGCTCGACACACTACTCTAACGGTCTCTGTTCTGCTCTCCTGCCCATCCCGTCCCCTAGCCAGTACTCTTGACCCCACGGTGGGGCCCAGTCAGACCTCAGACCTCAGTCTGTTGCTGCATCTCTATGGTGTGTGTCCCACCCCGGTGGAGTTCATCCATACTGTCAAAGTCACTACCGCCCGCCTCTGAGTCATCAAAGCCGCAGGGCGCCGACAGGTCCGAGGCCGATGACGCGTTCACCGACGACCTCATATTCAGCGACACATTATCTTCCATGTCCCCGCCTCCCGACGTGATCACCCTACCCACAAAAGTGCTGAACTCCTCCCCTCCGGGCCCGCCTTGCCCCGCCTCCCCCTGGGGCAGCTGGTGTGGGGGCAGGTATTGGCTGGGGTGGAAGTGTGGGCGGGGAGACCTGTGGCGTCCGGTGCTGCCACTTCCACTCCCACTCAGGGTGCTCTCCTTGGAGGCGGGCTGGGTGGTGGGAAGGGTGTCGTAGGGGTGCCCCTGGTACTCCTCCAAGGGAGTGGGGAGGGGAGGAGGGAGCTGGTCCTTGGTCAGAAACTCCTCTTCGTGGGGAGGGGGGAAGTCACTGTCGATGTCGTAGCCCCCGAGGTAGTAGTCTGACTCCAGCTCCCGGGCGCTGCCCCCCAGGCGAGAGCTGCCCCCCAGTCGGGAGGCTGAGGCAACCATGTCTCCGTGGCCTCCTAGGCCGCTGACCTCGTAACTGGGCACCTCTTCGATGTCGGGTAGCCGTGAGTTGGGCATCCAGTCAGACGTGTCCCAGTGATACGCTAGAGGAGGGAGAGACAGTTAGATTACATTTAGCAAACACAATCTCTGCCAACATGCCCGATGGACAGTTCAAATCTGAAGGTCCATCAGTTAGTGGACCACTACAGTCTCTCTGTAGAGGTCCATCAGTTAGTGGACCACTACAGTCTCTCTGCAGAGGTCCATCAGTTAGTGGACCACTACAGTCTCTCTGTAGAGGTCCATCAGTTAGTGGACCACTACAGTCTCTCTGTAGAGGTCCATCAGTTAGTGGACCACTACAGTCTCTCTGTAGAAGTCCATCAGTTAGTGGACCACTACAGTCTCTCTGTAGAGGTCCATCAGTTAGTGGACCACTACAGTCTCTCTGTAGAGGTCCATCTGTTAGTGGACCACTACAGTCTCTCTGCAGAGGTCCATCAGTTAGTGGACCACTACAGTCTCTCTGTAGAGGTCCATCAGTTAGTGGACCACTACAGTCTCTCTGCAGAGGTCCATCAGTTAGTGGACCACTACAGTCTCTCTGTAGAGGTCCATCAGTTAGTGGACCACTACAGTCTCTCTGTAGAGGTCCATCAGTTAGTGGACCACTACAGTCTCTCTGCAGAGGTCCATCAGTTAGTGGACCACTACAGTCTCTCTGCAGAGGTCCATCAGTTAGTGGACCACTACAGTCTCTCTGTAGAAGTCCATCAGTTAGTGGACCACTACAGTCTCTCTGCAGAGGTCCATCAGTTAGTGGACCATTACAGTCTCTCTGTAGAGGTCCATCAGTTAGTGGACCACTACAGTCTCTCTGTAGAGGTCCATCAGTTAGTGGACCACTACAGTCTCTCTGTAGAGGTCCATCTGTTAGTGGACCACTACAGTCTCTCTGTAGAGGTCCATCAGTTAGTGGACCACTACAGTCTCTCTGCACTACAGTCTCTCTGCAGAGGTCCATCGGGCATGTTTGTAGACAACAAAAACACAGTTAGATGTCAACCATAGCACGGGGAACATCCTGTACAGGGAACATGTTAGCTGTGTTTGAAGGTTTCACAACATGCAGGAGGGAGGCCTGGGAACGTCAGGGGTCACAGCCAAGCCATGGTGAGAGATCAGCGGTTACTAACCGATGGGAAAGTAAAACACACATCACATATACTTCCACATGTTAACAAGACTGTTTCATAAAGCATTCAACTGTAAAATACTAAAGAGAAACTAAGAAAAGAAAAACAAACAGTACGCGCATCAAAGGAAATGAAAAAAAACAAAGTGAGAAGCACTAAAAAGTTATATCCATCCTGACAAGTTCAAGAAAAGCTTCAGACAACAAATCTCAACAAAGCAACGTCAACGAGGACAAACTCATTAAAAGCAGTAGAAACATCAGTCACATGGAGTAACAATGAAACAACACACTCGGAGGTGGGATGCAAATGCAATGCAGTGAGAGGATTAACCATAACATGTCACGGGCAGCAGGCGACAGCAAAGGAAAGCCAAAATTGGCCAAACTGTGGAGGGACGGCAGTGAGAGAAGCCTCTCCACCCTGGCAACGTGACATCACTAAGGATGCATCAGGGCTGCTCAGTCAGCAGAACAATACTGTGACTACTGCTAACACATGCTGGGGTGTGTGTGTGTTGGCAGGGGGCCAGGAGTAACAAATCACACAAACACAGTGAGCTGGGATGGAGGCTGAGAAGAGGGGGTTGTAGTGAGATGGAGAGCGAGAGAAAGGGAGAGAGAGAGGATGAGAGAAGGTAGAGGGAGTGAGAGAGAGGGAGAGAAAGAAATTAAAAGAGAGAAGAAAGGAGCAAGGTGAGAGAGTGAGATTAAGAGGGAGAGAGAAGTAAAGGGAGTGATGTGAGATGAAGAATAAAGAGGGGGGGGGGGTGGGGGGGGTCACCTCTGTTGTAGCTCTGACCTTGGTCCATGACTGACACTGTCAGGTGGGAGAACAGGAGAAGAGAGCGCTTTAGCGTGTTAGTGTGTGTTTGTGTGTGTGTGTGTGTTTGTGTGTGTTACAGGTGCCAAACAGGTGTTGGCATGGATTAGGACCGGACCATTTGAGATTTGAGGGGGGTAATATGCCAGTTTCTTTATGTATGTGTAATATGTCAGTTTATTTATGTATGTGTAATATGTCAGTTTATTTATGTATGTGTAAATGTCAGTTTCTTTATGTACATGTAATATGTCAGTTTCTTTATGTACAGTATGTGTAATATGTCAGTTTATTTATGTACATGTAATATGTCAGTTTATTTATGTACAGTATGTGTAATATGTCAGTTTCTTTATGTACGTGTAATATGTCAGTTTCTTTTTGTACAGTATGTGTAATATGTCAGTTTATTTATGTACAGTATGTGTAATATGTCAGTTTCTTTAAGTACAGTATGTGTAATATGTCAGTTTCTTTATGTACATGTAATATGTCAGTTTCTTTATGTACAGTATGTGTAATATGTCAGTTTCTTTATGTACAGTATGTGTAATATGTCAGTTTCTTTATGTACAGTATGTGTAATATGTCAGTTTCTTTATGTACAGTATGTGTAAAATGTCAGTTTCTTTATGTACAGTATGTGTAATGTCAGTTTCTTTATGTACAGTATGTGTAATGTCAGTTTCTTTATGTACAGTATGTGTAAAATGTCAGTATATTTATGTACAGTATGTGTAATATGTCAGTATCTTTATGTACAGTATGTGTAAAATGTCAGTTTCTTTATGTACAGTACATGTAATATGTCAGTTTATTTATGTACAGTATGTGTAATATGTCCGTTTCTTTATGTACGTGTAAATGTCAGTTTATTTATGTACAGTATGTGTAATATGTCAGTTTCTTTATGTACGTGTAATATGTCAGTTTCTTTATGTACAGTATGTGTAATATGTCAGTTTATTTATGTACAGTATGTGTAATATGTCAGTTTCTTTAAGTACAGTATGTGTAATATGTCAGTTTCTTTATGTACATGTAATATGTCAGTTTCTTTATGTACAGTATGTGTAATATGTCAGTTTCTTTATGTACAGTATGTGTAAAATGTCAGTTTCTTTATGTACAGTATGTGTAATGTCAGTTTCTTTATGTACAGTATGTGTAATATGTCAGTTTCTTTATGTACAGTATGTGTAATGTCAGTTTCTTTATGTACAGTATGTGTAAAATGTCAGTTTATTTATGTACAGTATGTGTAATATGTCAGTTTCTTTATGTACAGTATGTGTAAAATGTCAGTTTCTTTATGTACAGTATGTGTAATGTCAGTTTCTTTATGTACAGTATGTGTAATATGTCAGTATCTTTATGTACAGTATGTGTAATATGTCAGTTTCTTTATGTACGTGTATTTATGTACAGTATGTGTAATGTCAGTTTCTTTATGTACAGTATGTGTAATATGTCAGTTTCTTTATGTACAGTATGTGTAATGTCAGTTTCTTTATGTACAGTATGTGTAATATGTCAGTATCTTTATGTACAGTATGTGTAATATGTCCGTTTCTTTATGTACGTGTAAATGTCAGTTTATTTATGTACAGTATGTGTAATATGTCAGTTTATTTATGTACAGTATGTGTAATATGTCAGTTGATTTATGTACAGTATGTGTAATATGTCCGTTTCTTTATGTACGTGTAAATGTCAGTTTATTTATGTACAGTATGGGTAATATGTCAGTTTCTTTATGTACAGAATGTGTAATATGTCAATGCGCATGTTGTGAGTTAAACTCTGATTCAGCCCAGCCCTGACCTTTTCAGCCTGTCCCCATGAACCGCTGATGTGTGTGTGTGTGTGTGTGTGTGTGTGTGTGTGTGTGTGTGTGTGTGTGTTGAGGCTTGCCACTTCAGCACAAGGGTTCCATGTAAGCTAGGTATTTGGATGTGTACTGAACATATAAAGCCTACAGTATGTGTGGACATTGAGATTACATACAAGCCATGTATTTTACACCATAGCTGAAGTACACGATGTTCAAACCACAGCACTGTCATGGTATTGTCATGGAGAGCATTGTCATGGCATCTCATTGAGAGAGAGAAGTGCAGGGAGAAGTAAAGAGAGCGTCAGAAGGATAGAGAGAGAGAGAGAGAAGTGCAGGGAGAAGTAAAGAGAGCGTCAGAAGGATAGAGAGAGAGAAGGGTGGATGAGACATGGTACCTTCGTTTTCAATAGTGTCGACTGCATCATTGACCAGTCGAATAACGGTCACTATGGAGGCTTGTTGGAGAGAAGCAGAGGGAGGAGACACGATTTGAGACACAGGAAGTTGACAACAGACTCCCAGGAAAAAGCTACTATTGGCTGAAGATGGGATAAACACTAGGGCCGTGTAGTATGGGAGGTGTCTGATCAAAAGCTACAAATGGAACCAGACTTAGAAGTCTTCCACTTTTAGAGAAAAGGGTGCTATCTCAAAAGGGGTTTTAGGCTTTCCACATAGGAGAACCCTTTAGAGAACACCTTTCGGTTCCAGGTGGAACTCTTTTGGGTTCCATGTACAACCTTTCGGGTTCTACATGGAACCCGAAAGGGTTCTTTCTACTTGGAACCAAAAAAGGTTATCTTATGGGGACAGCCCTTTTTTCTAAGAGTGTAGGAGGGGACTAACACAGAATCCATGTGCATGTGCTTTTCCAAGTATTGGAGAGTATCCCCAGCAAGAAAACATACACACACCTACACACACACACACACACACACACACACACACACACACACACACACACACACACACACACTTACATTTACAAATGTAAACATGAGGTAGGGCTGTGTTCAGAGAGACGAGAGCTAGATTGTTAAATTATGTTTTGAAGACATTCAGTGAAAATCAGATGAATACAAAAATAACAAGAAAGAGAAATAAATCAAATGGAATTAACATAATAATGACATCAGATCATATCCACTGGAGCGGTCGTTCGCACTGATTGGTCTGCTGCAAACTGTTCTGTGGCCTGATTGGCTAACATCACAGTCAGCTATGTGAAATGTGATCATATTGACAGTGAAGGGATTCCATTAATTCTGAATGAATGAAGCTTCAATGTTGATACATCAACATTGCATTTCAGCTATGTAGTCTAGTACATAGTAGCAGCACCCTCTGATGATGTAGATTCACCATGGTGATAGCACTGATTTTTGCAGGATGATCTGAGTGATCCATGTTGATCCAGAAATAACAACTTATAGGCTATTTCTCTAAGTAAAAAGAACTACTACTGACATTCTTCCAATAGCAAAACTCCACAAAGTCCACTACAACACAACACAAGTTACATAACAATACAAAACACAGATAACACAACACATAAACAACCACCTGAACTGGCTTCTGCCAACAATTGGAGCTGGAGCATCAACGACTATAACCATAGAACGCCACGGAAGAGAACAACATGTTTGAATGCATAATGATGACACGATGACAAGTTAACAAACACAACACAGCTGTGTGGATGGAAGCGTTGTGTCATTCCTCTTAGGTCAGCTTGCTGTCTGTCTGCACACTGCACACTCTCTCACTTCCAAATTAAAACACAATTTGACAGGTGTGGAAATTAAAAAGTTTACAAAATCACTAGAATAAAAACGAGAAAAAAACCTCCAGGAATTAACACGGACAAATGATATTAAACACATGTAAACAATAAATCAACACGATTTGGGGACAAATAAACTAACACTGGATGTTAGTGTTTCCTGAAACACTTTTATAACACAGCAGGAGTAAATACATTTGTTGGAGAGAGGCTTTAGGAAACAATAAAACACAGCATTTACTAATGCCCTTCCCCAAACCACCTCTGACTCCACCCCTTGGTGTTTGCCAATCTAAAGGGACTGTTATTGAAGCAATATGGTCATAGCAATGTGCTTTAGGGAGCTTTGGCCATCATGTTTTCACATCTGGTTCCTCTGAATCTGCTGACATTAAAAGGTTATGAGGGGTTGTTAAGGGTTGTTATCGGACCAGACGGTAGACTAGCTCACTGTCGTTATGGGTGTGGCCAGAAAGAGTTACGAGAAAGGCGGGCGTGTCTTACCGTTGTCATCGCAAGAGTCGGACTGGAAGGAGCTCAGTGATTGGACCTCAGAGTTGCTGCCCTTGTTACTCCCTGAGAAACAGGTCATCTCTTCGCCCATATCTACCATTTTACCTGCAGGGAGAGGTCAGAGGTTAGAGGTTAGGAGGGCAGAGGAAGTTGGGAGCAGGCCAGGGAGAGTTGCCCCTTTGCAAGGATAGTCACAGAAGAACACAGGCTCGTTAGTACCAGGGCTGTCTTTGTTGAGGCACACATCACAGACACCTTGGCTCCAGTGACAACAATGATGGCACGGAGAGCTAGAAGTACCCCCCACACACACACACACACACACACACGCACACACACAATCTTATGATTTGGGAATCAAAGCCAGCTCATAATTAGGATGGTCTTGATAAACTGAACGTGATGTAGTCTGACTATAGTTTAGTGCAATATGAATATGAATGGATATGGAAATGTTACAACAATGCCCTCCCCCCCAAGGGTTCCTGGAAAAGAGAATCACTTGGAGGGATACACATTCACAAACGAACATTTGAAAATATGCATGATTGCACACACACAAGACAAAAACAAACACGTACGAACAAAGACTATACCACACACAAACAGGTTCAAACGCATCATACTATGCCCCCCCCCACGCACACACACAGACCCTCGTCGCTGTCCCAGGGGCTCTTGCGGATGGAATCACAGTCGGAACGGCAGGGCGAGACAGGTGGTAGGTTGGGTGCCACGCTGCACACCACCACCCCCCTCCGCATCGTGCCTCCCAGAACCCTGGGTGACTCTGGGTGGAAGGTGCTCATCTCATTGTGTTCCACGCCTCTCCCGTCCGCCATCTTCTCCAGCGTGGACCGTGGGTCACCTTGGAAACAGGGTGTGTACGCCATGGGCCTCACAGGCACCTGGGGCGGGCCAATCATTCCGGCTCCTCCCCCTATCACCGTGGAGCACAGCCCCGCTTCGGCGTACAGGTTCAAGGGGTCTCCCGGCATGCAGCGCAGGGTCTTGAACTGAACCCCATTGGCCTTGTTTAACAGAGCTGCTGTTGCTGGATCTTGGACCAGCGTCAAGTTGTTACGGGAGTAGTTCTTCTGGAACACCTGGAGACAAAATATCGTTTTTATTGTATTTCTTGTAAAACAATATATAGTATTACAGATGTAGGATTTTAATTTGAGCCAGTTTGCTGCAGCATGAAAATAGTCCTACAGCAACTGAAATGTGAAATAATATGTGGATTACAATTTATGGACATTTTTGTTGGGGTTGATAAAACATTTCATAAGAGAATATCAAGCCTGAAATTTCAAAGTGGAAATAATTATTTTTTTTAGAAGCCTTTTAAACCTCAGATACAAAACAAGTTAAAAATGAATTAAGAAATAAAAACACACAAGAATAAATCAAACAACACAACACAGATACCTTCTTGCGGAAGGCGATGAAGAGGATGATGAGGGTGACGATTACGAAGAGGACAACAGCGATGCCGATCAGTTCTTCTTTCCCTAGCACGGCGTGTCCAGCCTGCATGTCTGGGACCACCACGGGCCGCAGGCCGCAGCGCTGGCCCACAAAGCCCGCCGTGCAGTTACAGTAGAACGAGCCGTGCGTGTTGACGCACACACCGCCATTCTCGCATTCTGCCTCGCCGCCCGTGGCTCTGTCCCGCACACACTCATTTACATCCTCCTCGCACCTGGAGAGGGTGAATGGAGGAACGTGAGCAGAGGGGTTGTTAAAACACAGTTTGGTAATTAGTTTGGATAGTTTGACTTACAGATGCCTCTAGAGAAAATACACTCCAAAAATTATCCTTGAAGTAGGTGATTATCAATTCATCAGAATCTTGAATACACTGTTACATACAGATAGTTTGTGGGTCATTTAATACTTGACTGACTAAAAGTGAGGAAGACTCTCCTTTCATTTGGAGGTGGGAGGAAAGTGATGTAGAGAGGGAGATAGAGGACAGCTCAGGGACTCCTAGTCTCATATGCTCCCTATTAAATAACAACCACACTGAGATTGACTTTCCTGATCTTCCTCATCTGAAATTAAAATGGCTTTGATGTGTGTGTGTGTGTGTGTGTTGGTTTGTTTGTTTGTTTGTGTGTGTTTCAGCGAGTAAGAAAAGTGTATACATGAGTGAGCTTGTGGCTTTGTATCTTAGCCTGATTTCTAATGTAGCAGTGGAACACCCCTAAACCCCCTGGAGAGAAGGAGACAAGCACAATGAAATGTCATCTTCTTTACTCTTTCAACTCTTTGAGTGAATCTTAAACATGCTGCAGGCAGCTTGGGGCTCTGGCTCTTCTGCTCATCTGCCTATCATTGTTGAGAAAAGCTGGTGTATACTGCCACCTAGTGGGAACGATGAGGCATTGCGTTCACATGTGATCATTAGTGCGATAGTAACTCACGTGGTTCCCTGGAACCCTCTCCTGCAGCTGCAGAGGAAAGCATTGCCGATGGCTTTGCACACACCACTGTTGAGGCAGGGGTTAGGAACGCAAGCTGTGATCTCTGTCTCACAGCGCCCTCCAGTGTACTGGGGTCTGCAACTACAGGCAAACGCTAATACACAGAGAGAAGAGGCAAAGGGACAGGAAAGGACAGGAATAAAAAGGGAGAGAGAGAGAGAGAGAAGGACAGAGAGAGTGGGAAGAGAGAGAGAATGGAACATTAGAAAAGAGAGAAAAGAGACAGAGAGTAAAAAGAAAAAAGGAAGGAGAGTAAATGCTTTTACATTTGAGTCATTAAGCAGATGCTCTTACCGGGGGAGACTTACAGTTAGTGCATTCATCTTAAGATAGCTAGGTGGGACAACCACATATCACATTAAGTACATTTAGCCTCAATTATGGGGGGTGTAAAATGAAGTATTCTGCATACAGGTGTAGTAGTGCTATAATTCAACAAAGCAGTCAGACCATCATTGCAGATTCAGAACACACACACACACACACACACACACACACACACACACACACACACACACACACACACACATTTACACTCCATCACACACACCAACATTTACACTCCAACACACACACACACACACACACATTTACACTCCATCACACACACACACACACACACACACACACACACACACACACACACACACACACACACACACACACACACACACACACACACACACACACACACACACACACACACACACACACACACACACACACACTCTATCACACTCTATCACACTCACAATCCATCACACACACAGGAATGTGTTCAGTGCTGTAGAGACTAGTGTGTGCATTGTTTGAGCTTTGGCGGCGGTGCCAGGGATAGTTGTCATGGGGTTGACGAGAGCTTGCCAGCCTAAACATCAACACACACACACCTCTGGGATATCAGACGGGTACACACACACACCTAGAGGCACATGCGACTGGGAAATCGGACTGACACACACACACAATCACAAACACACACACCTCTAGGAAAGCACAGGGAAATGTCACTGTGTTTATCAACACAGCACAGACAGACACACACGCACACACAGTGGGATACCGGAATACATACACACACACACTCCGATAACCTTTACACAAAGGTCGGGTGTGCCAAAAACAGGGAACCATGACAAGCCCCAGAATGCCGTGCTCTTTTCAGAGTGCTCCGCAATGCGAGTGGGGAGACCGGGAAAGACCAACACAGGGGAGCGTTAAGTCACTCTCTCTGTGTTGAGTCTTGGCCTCGATGTGTTAAGTCAGCACATTAAGTCAAGGGGTCACCCTGCTGAGTCCAGGCAGGGAATTTCTATAGAGATGACATTTAACCAGGCTTCCCTATTGACTCCAGTAAAATGCCAACGTCTTGAGCCCTCGCGGTAGTCTGATTTTAAAACGATACGATTTGTTCATGTAGGTCTTTTGAGTTCAGGCAAAAGGAGAAGAGATATGAACAGACAAAAAAACGAAGAGCAACTCGAGAGATATGACGACACAAAGAGAGGAAGATAAGGACAGAGAGAAGGTTACACGATCAGGCAGACAAAAAAAGAGAGAGAAATAGAGAGAGAGAGAGAGAGAGAGAGAGAGAGAGAGAGAGAGAGAGAGAGAGAGAGAGAGAGAGAAGAGAGAGAGAGAGAGAGAGAGAGAGAGAGAGAAAGAGAGAGAGAGAGAGAGAGAGAGAGAGAGAGAGAGAGAGAGAGAGAGAGAGAGAGAGAGAGAGAGAGAGAGAGAGAGAGAGAGAGAGAGAGAGAGAGAGAGAGAGAGAGAGAAAGAGAAAGAAAACAGAAGTGATGAAGGAGTCTACTATGAGGATTTTTCAAAGTCCCACCTTTGGAAAAAAACAGTGAGTCAAGTTCAGTTTAATTAGGAGTTCATTATGGATTAACAATAGATTAACGTTGATTAACGGGAGATCCAGATCCCTGGAGATGTTATAGTGTGCCAGCTGGGCGGCAGGGTAGCCTAGTGGTTAGAGCGTTGGACTAGTAACCGGAAGGTTGCGAGTTCAAACCCCCGAGCTGACAAGGTACAAATCTGTCGTTCTGCCCCTGAACAGGCAGTTAACCCACTGTTCCCAGGCCGTCATTGAAAATAAGAATTTGTTCTTAACTGACTTGCCTGGTTAAATAAAGGTAAAATAAAAAAAATAAAAAAGGGGCACAGGCTGGCTCAGGGGCACAGGCTGGCTCAGGGGTACAGGCTGGCTCAGGGGCACAGGCTGGCTCAGGGGCACAGGCTGGCTCAGGGGAACAGGCTGACTCAGGGGCTCAGGCTGGCTCAAGGGCACAGGCTGGCTCAGGGGCACAGGCTGGCTCAGGGGTACAGGCTGGCTCAGGGGTACAGGCTGGCTCAGGGGCTCAGGCTGGCTCAGGGGCTCAGGCTGGCTCAGGGGCTCAGGCTGGCACAGGGGTACAAGCTGGCTCAGGGGCTCAGGCTGGCTCAAGGGCACAGGCTGGCTCAGGGGTACAGGCTGGCTCAAGGGTACAGGCTGGCTCAGGGGCTCAGGCTGGCTCAGGGGCTCAGGCTGGCTCAGGCTGGCTCAGGGGTACAGGCTGGCTCAGGGGTACAGGCTGGCTCAGGGGCTCAGGCTGGCTCAGGGGCTCAGGCTGGCACAGATCATCATCCATCACCCTGATGACCTCCAAGTAAAACGCTAATCAATCAAACAATCAATCAGGAAATCGGTGTGTGTATTGTGGACACTAATGGTCACCAACCCAGGCTGTTTGTTTCACACACACAACAGAGGAGGCTAGTGGGATGAGCAATAGGAGGACAGGCTCATTTTAATGGCTGGATTGTAATAAATAAAAGGGTATCAAACACATCAAACATATAGAAAACCACATTTGACTCTGTTCCATTAATTCCATTTCAGCCATTACAATGAGCCTGTCCTCCCATAGCTCCTCCCACCAGCCTCCACACACACACACACACACACACACACACACACACACACACACACACACACACACACACACACACACACACACACAGACACACACACACACACCCTCTTGTGACCACATCTATTTCCTCTTGCAGTTCCCCAGACTCACCACCGGAGGGCAGGCTGGTGCAGGTGGCTCCGTGGAGACAGGGCTGTTTCAGGCAGGAGTCGGGGTAGAGAACACAGCCCAGCTTCAGCTCTGTCAGGCCCACCACCTCGGCATAGCGACTCCTCTTGTTCTGCAGTGGCAGCTCGTTGTTGTTGAGCATCACAGAGTCCAGGCAGCCCTGGAAACCATCCGTCACCCGAGGACCCTTCTTGTCTGTCAGGCTGCGAGAGTTAGGAGGCTGGACCTGGGTGAGAGGAGAGACATGAGTGACATCAGATGTATGTATACATACAAACAATCAAACAAATATTGTACTGAATATAAATAGGTATAGCACACAAAACTATAATATCAAACCAGAATACCAAGCTTTTTCATGTTGTTTTCTGAGTATGGAGCAAGTCATGTTCAGACAACAATTTGAAAGACAAAGATTCTGAATACAGTACATTAATTTATACACACACAGGCTGTATTCCTCAGAGCTTCCTATCCAGAGCTTCCTATCCAGAGTTTCCTATCTAATGCTTCCCATCCAGAGCCTCCTATCCAGAGCTTCCTATCCAGAGCTTCCTTTGCAGAGCTTCCTATCTAGAGCTTCCTTTGCAGAGCTTCCTACCAGAGCTTCCCATCCAGAGCTTCCCATCCAGAGCTTCCTATCCTGCGTGTTGTGTTCCTCACTCTAACTAGATTAAATTGGTAAGAGCACTATAGAGAAACACTATACTTACACATACAAATCCATAACGCTTGCAGATGCAAAACACACATCAGCCACGCCCAAACAAACATATCAGTGTCCCTAACACACATACTCACAACCCCCCCCCCCCCTCCCAACTCTGAAAAAATCTGTCACACGCACACCTACATGTTTGTTTTACTATCCTTGTGGGGACCAAACAATTAATTTGCATTCAAAATCCTATTTTCTCTAACCCCTAACCCCAAACCCTAACCTAACTCCTAACTCTACTTCTAACCCTAACCCTAATTGTAACCTTAAACCTAACCCCTGAACCTAAAATAGCCTTTTTCCTTGTGGGGACTGGCGAAATGACCCCCATTTTTCTTGTTTTACTATCCTTGTGATTTTCTCTGGTCCCCACAAGGATAATAAAACCAAAAACACACACACACACCCCTTCCCCTCCACAGAAAGCCCACCTGTGCTCCAAAGTAGATAGACCCATCTGCCCCAAGTGGTTGGAAGCTTGGTGGTCCTCTCCTCCTCTCCACATAGCTGTCGTCCAGAGACAGACTGGTGAAGTTACGGTTGAGCTCCAGAGTCACCGTGTGCCAGTTCCCATCATTGATGGGCCTCCCAGAAATACCCAGCATACCAGGGCTGTTCCCACAGTCCAGCTGGAACCACAGTTTACCCTCCTCTAGCTGTCAATCACAACAAGATAGGCAGGATTTAGACCCAGATGAGTGGCTTAGCTTCAGGTAATAACAAGGGTGGATCGTGCTGTGGGTATCCAGACTATCCATGCATGTGTACAGTGTGTGTACCTTAAATATAACACAGTAGGCTGATCACGTCTGTATGTTATGTTCAGTATAGTACAGGGATTAGCATGTATAGGTGTGTACCTTAAACAGGGGCCAGCAAGTGTACGTGTGTGTGTGTACCTGTGTGTGTGTGCATGTCGGTACCTTCAGTATAGTGCAGGGGTCAGTGTGTGTGTGGGTACCTTCAGTATAGTGCAGGGGTCCGTGTGTGTGTGTGGGTACCTTCAGTATGGTGCAGGGGTCAGAGTGTGTGTGGATACCTTCAGTATGGTGCAGGGGTCAGAGTGTGTGTGGGTACCTTCAGTATAGTGCAGGGGTCAGAGTGTGTGTGGATACCTTCAGTATGGTGCAGGGGTCAGAGTGTGTGTGGATACCTTCAGAATAGTGCAGGGGTCAGAGTGTGTGTGGGTACCTTCAGTATGGTGCAGGGGTCAGAGTGTGTGGGTACCTTCAGTATAGTGCAGGGGTCAGAGTGTGTGTGGATACCTTCAGTATGGTGCAGGGGTCAGAGTGTGTGGGTACCTTCAGTATGGTGCAGGGGTCAGTGTGTGTGTGGATACCTTCAGAATAGTGCAGGGGTCAGAGTGTGTGGATACCTTCAGTATAGTGCAGGGGTCAGTGTGTGTGTGGGTACCTTCAGTATAGTGCAGGGGTCAGAGTGTGTGTGGGTACCTTCAGAATAGTGCAGGGGTCAGTGTGTGTGTGGGTACCTTCAGTATAGTGCAGGGGTCAGTGTGTGTGTGGGTATCTTCAGAATAGTGCAGGGGTCAGTGTGTGTGTGGGTACCTTCAGTATAGTGCAGGGGTCAGAGTGTGTGTGGATACCTTCAGTATAGTGCAGGGGTCAGAGTGTGTGTGGATACCTTCAGTATAGTGCAGGGGTCAGAGTGTGTGTGGATACCTTCAGTATAGTGCAGGGGTCAGAGTGTGTGTGGGTACCTTCAGTATAGTGCAGGGGTCAGAGTGTGTGTGGGTACCTTCAGTATGGTGCAGGGGTCAGAGTGTGTGTGGGTACCTTCAGTATGGTGCAGGGGTCAGAGTGTGTGTGGGTACCTTCAGTATAGTGCAGGGGTCAGAGTGTGTGTGGGTACCTTCAGTATAGTGCAGGGGTCAGAGTGTGTGTGGATACCTTCAGTATAGTGCAGGGGTCAGAGTGTGTGTGTATACCTTCAGAATAGTGCAGGGGTCAGAGTGTGTGTGGATACCTTCAGTATAGTGCAGGGGTCAGAGTGTGTGTGGATACCTTCAGTATAGTGCAGGGGTCAGAGTGTGTGTGGGTACCTTCAGTATAGTGCAGGGGTCAGAGTGTGTGTGGATACCTTCAGTATAGTGCAGGGGTCAGAGTGTGTGTGGGTACCTTCAGTATAGTGCAGGGGTCAGTGTGTGTGTGGGTACCTTCAGTATAGTGCAGGGGTCAGAGTGTGTGTGGGTACCTTCAGTATAGTGCAGGGGTCAGTGTGTGTGTGGGTACCTTCAGTATGGTGCAGGGGTCAGAGTGTGTGTGGGTACCTTCAGTATAGTGCAGGGGTCAGTGTGTGTGTGGGTACCTTCAGTATGGTGCAGGGGTCAGAGTGTGTGTGGGTACCTTCAGTATAGTGCAGGGGTCAGAGTGTGTGGGTACCTTCAGTATAGTGCAGGGGTCAGTGTGTGTGTGGATACCTTCAGAATAGTGCAGGGGTCAGAGTGTGTGTGGGTACCTTCAGTATGGTGCAGGGGTCAGAGTGTGTGTGGATACCTTCAGTATAGTGCAGGGGTCAGAGTGTGTGGGTACCTTCAGTATAGTGCAGGGGTCAGAGTGTGTGTGGGTACCTTCAGTATGGTGCAGGGGTCAGAGTGTGTGTACATGATGATTCCTCTGCTCTGTAGAGTTCTGATCCTCAGTCCCAGCTTCATCTCTCCTGTCCTTCCTCCATCAGACACTTTATACTTGATATAGCTGTTCCCTGAGAAACTCAGAGACGTGTGACCTGTACACACACACACACAAAGATATGCAGAGCACATACACACATACACAATTGAACACATTTGGAATTTTCTATTTGCATCCACAAATTACACCACATTTACAAAGGATCCAAACATTCAGAAGCACCTGCACACTCTCCTAGTTTCCCTGGTGGACACTGGCAGGCGTACGGTACTTTGGTGCCCTCTGTGCCCACACACTGCATGTCTCCTGGGCAGGGCTGCTCATCACACAACTCTGAGGCTGGGGAACAGCTACCATCTGATGGAGAGAGAAGAGGGAGAGAGAGAGAGAGAGAGAGAGAGAGAGAGAGGGAGAGAGAGAGAGAGAGGGAGGGAGAGAGAGATAGAAGAGGAGCGAGAGAGAGAGAGCGAGAGAGGGAGGGAGGGAGATAGTAGAGGAGTGAGAGAGAGGAGAGAGAGAGGAGGGAGGGAGAGAGAGATGTGAGAGGTGAAACAAAGGAGAGAAAGGAAGAGTGAGGGAAATGTGGAGGTAGAAAGAGAGACAGGAGGGGAGAGATTAAGGGATTGAGAGAGAGGGAGGAAGGGGGAAAGGTTAACAACATGAAAGGAAAAGAGAAGAGAAGGAGAGGGTGTGAAACAGAGTGAGACAGAAGACAGAGGATAGAAGGAGGAAGGAAACGAGAAGCGTGAAACGAGAGAAAGGAAGAAAATAACAGATGAATAAAGAGAGCAAGAGAGGACAAGTTAATTTAGGGTTATTCAGAGTAGAGGCAGCCAAATCCTCTGTCCCCAGGAGACGTGCTAATCACGTTAGCCACAACATGCTAATTCAATCTACTGGGAGATCTGTCTAATCCCAGGGGTCAGATACACACTCAAGATGCCATCCGCTTTTTATCATTATAGTATTTATACAATCAGACAGAGTGGTTGTTACAGTGCAGATCATGCAGACGTCAACAATGTCTATACCTAATGTACAGCTCTCTAAAGGATACATTGTGACACTCTAGTTTGTGTGTATGTTGCTGTATGAGTATGTGAGTGCATCACAAAGCATATACATTGATATGATACATGGGTGTAGCATAACTGTGGGTGTGGGTGCAGGTCCTCACCAGTGCAGGTGCAGCGGGTGGTCCTGTGGAAGCGTGGCGACACAAAGCTAACCCTGGGTGTGCTGTAGGTGATGAGAGCGTGAGAGTCCAACACAATGCTCTGCTCACACTGGGCCCCACGACACTCAAGCCCAGAACAGTTCTTATCCAAGATGGCCGACACCCTCAGCACTTCCTCCAGCTGCCTCCGGGAGGCGCTCAGCTTCTGGGTCAGGTACGCTGCCTTGTAGAACCCTCCCCCAGCCGTCTCCACGGCAACCAGCAGATCCAGCTGGCTGGTCCCGCCCACGGGCTGCAGACTGAGCACATGCAGCGCGTCCTGCTTCTGCGTTGCCGCGGCAACCTTCAGAACTTTCACCACGTTTTTTAGATGTGTTGCCACGAAGTCATGGGGTTGCACACTCTCAAAACGCACCGTCACCGCCTCACTCAGCATCTCTGGCGATGCCTGCTCCACATGCACGCTCACAGCCACGGGCACGGCGAAGCGTCCGTCACTCACGCTAGCGTTGAGGGAGTAGCGACCGGCGTCCAGGCCGCCCAGGGCTATGATCTTACCGTCTCTCGGACTGATCTTAAAGAGGGAGCGTTGAGACGGAGGGGCGTGGCCAAAGGTCAGGGCATCGTAGGGGTCTGCGTCAGTGGCGTGCAGCTGGCCGATAACTCCTCCAGGAAACTCGTCCTCCATGGTGATGATGTGGACCTCCAGGGGTAGTGCTACGGGCCGGTGAAGGCTCTCCTCAATCACACGCACAGTCAGGGTAGAAGAGGAGGACAGACGGGGCTTACCTGAGTCCCTTACCTGGAGGTAGGGGGAGGAGGGGAGAAGCAAAGGGTTATCACAGAGCCAATGTAACCCCATGTGTGATTTAGTAACACAGACCTTCCACAAGATAGCTGGTTGAAAGACCTGGTGTTGACACTAACAGGGTTGACACGCTGGTTGTAATACCTGGTGTTAACACTAACAGGGTTGACCAGCTGATTATAAGACATGGTGCTAACACTAACAGGGTTGACCAGCTGGTTATAAGAAATGGTGTTAACAGTAACATGGTTGACCAGCTGGTTATAAGACATGGTGTTAACAGTAACAGGGTTGACCAGCTGGTTATAAGACATGATGTTAACAGTAACAGGGTTGACCAGCTGGTTATAAGAAATGGTGTTAACAGTAACAGGGTTGACCAGCTGGTTATAAGAAATGGTGTTAACAGTAACAGGGTTGACCAGCTGGTTGTAAGACATGGTGTTAACAGTAACAGGGTTGACCAGCTGGCTATAAGACATGGTGCTAACAGTAACAGGGTAGACCAGCTGGTTATAAGACATGGTGTTAACAGTAACAGGGTTGACCAGCTGGTTATAAGACATGGTGTTAACAGTAACAGGGTTGACCAGCTGGTTATAAAACATGGTTCCAACAGTAACAGGGTTGACCAGCTGGTTATAAAACATGGTGTTAACAGTAACAGGGTTGACCAGCTGGTTATAAGACATGGTGTTAACACTAACAGGGTTGACCAAGTGGTTGTAAGACATGGTGTTAACAGTAACAGGGTTGACCAGCTGGTTATAAGACATGGTGGTAACAGTAACATGGTTGACCCGCTGGTTATAAGACATGGTGTTAACAGTAACATGGTTGACCCGCTGGTTATAAGACATGGTGTTAACACTAACAGGGTTGACCAAGTGGTTGTAAAACATGGTGTTAACAGTAACAGGGTTGACCAGCTGGTTATAAGACATGGTGTTAACAGTAACAGGGTTGACCAGCTGGTTATAAGACATGGTGCTAACAGTAACAGGGTTGACCCGCTGGTTATAAGACATGGTGTTAACAGTAACATGGTTGACCCGCTGGTTATAAGACATGGTGTTAACAGTAACAGGGTTGACCAGCTGGTTATAAGACATGGTGGTAACAGTAACAGGGTTGACCCGCTGGTTATAAGACATGGTGTTAACAGTAACAGGGTTGACCAGCTGGTTATAAGAAATGGTGCTAACAGTAACAGGGTTGACCAGCTGGTTATAAGACATGGTGTTAACAGTAACAGGGTTGACCCGCTGGTTATAAGACATGGTGTTAACAGTAACATGGTTGACCCGCTGGTTATAAGACATGGTGTTAACACTAACAGGGTTGACCAAGTGGTTGTAAAACATGGTGTTAACAGTAACAGGGTTGACCAGCTGGTTATAAGACATGGTGTTAACAGTAACAGGGTTGACCAGCTGGTTATAAGACATGGTGTTAACAGTAACAGGGTTGACCCGCTGGTTATAAGACATGGTGTTAACAGTAACATGGTTGACCCGCTGGCTATAAGACATGGTGTTAACAGTAACAGGGTTGACCAGCTGGTTATAAGACATGGTGTTAACAGTAACATGGTTGACCCGCTGGTTATAAGACATGGTGTTAACAGTAACAGGGTTGACCCGCTGGTTATAAGACATGGTGTTAACAGTAACATGGTTGACCCGCTGGCTATAAGACATGGTGTTAACAGTAACAGGGTTGACCCGCTGGTTATAAGACATGGTGTTAACAGTAACAGGGTTGACCCGCTGGTTATAAGACATGATGTTAACAGTAACATGGTTGACCCGCTGGCTATAAGACATGGTGTTAACAGTAACAGGGTTGACCAGCTGGTTATAAGACATGGTGCTAACAGTAACATGGTTGACCCGCTGGCTATAAGACATGGTGTTAACAGTAACAGGGTTGACCAGCTGGTTATAAGACATGGTGTTAACAGTAACAGGGTTGACCAGCTGGTTATAAGACATGGTGCTAACAGTAACAGGGTTGACCCGCTGGTTATAAGACATGGTGTTAACACTAACAGGGTTGACCAGCTGGTATAAGACATGGTGTTAACAGTAACAGGATTGACCAGCTGGTTATAAGACATGGTGTTAACAGTAACAGGGTTGACCCGCTGGTTATAAGACATGGTGTTAACAGTAACATGGTTGACCAGCTGGTTATAAGACATGGTGTTAACAGTAACAGGGTTGACCAGCTGGTATAAGACATGGTGTTAACAGTAACAGTAGAGATGATGTAAAATGGTCTTCTTACCTGGACCTGGATGACATACTCTGTGGCCAAGTCCCTCCTAAACACCTGATTGGCTAGCAGAGTTCCATCCCACTCCAGTGTAAACTCTCCACCTTCATTCCCTGATAAGATGCGGAACTCAAAGGGTGGGCCGTTATGGGAGGAGTCCTGGTCTATGACAGAGAGCTGCAGAATGCTGGTGCCGATGGGCTTGTTCTCCTGTGATTGGACAATAGAAGAAGGGAAATGTGAGTGTGTGTGTGTGTGCGCTTCTCCTGTAAGAAGGGATATGTGTGTGAATATCTACAGTATGTCTATGTGGATGTAAGTGTGTATGAAGTTCATTGGCCATCAGAGCTGTCAATCATGTGAGTAACAGCACCTGTATGACAGTGGTGAGATTGGCCGGGGTGAAAGTAGGCGGGCTGTCGTTGATGTCTGAGATGTCGATGTTGACCTTCACCGTTGACGACATGGGCGGAACACCACTGTCCAGAGCCCTGACCGCCAGAGAGTAACCAGACACCTACAGAAGAAAAAAGACAGTTTCCCTTGAAACTTTACGTTGAGAAACATTTTAATCATTTCATTCCTGATAATTATAACAGGATCGACAAAATCAAACGCAGCAATTTCCATGCAAATCAAATTCACCACACATTAACCAGTGATGACAAGTCCCTAATCAAATATCCTCTGGATATGCATCCTCATAATTTGGTACCCCTTGAATATCAGTAAACCAAACAAGGATCTAACGGCACTGATTAAGTGTGTTGTGATTGGTTGTGGGCGCATCCTTTGATCCTCTGAAACACACTCCTGTGACTGACACATTCCTGGCGTGTCCTACCAAGCACGTACCCTGGGTTTCTGTCTCTGTCTCTCAGATTCACTCTACACTCTAAGAAAAAAGGGTTCCAAAATAGTTATTCGGCTGTCGACATAGAATAACCCTTTTTGGTTCCATGTAGAACCCTGTGGAAAGAGTTCTACATGGAACCCAAGAAGATTCTACCTGGAAACATTTTTTTTTTTAAATGGTTGTTCTAGGGGGACAGCTGAAGAACCCTTTTAGTTTCTAGATAGTACCTTTTTTTAAGAGTGTACCTGAGGGAACACTGTCAAGGCTATCTCAGGTAGACAGTATTTACTAGCTTAGGGAGTGAAGACACACACACACACACACACACACCTTATTCCCTACTGTGTGCTTCCACATATTGCTCTGTAATAACAGCCTAACTAAACACAGCAGAAAAAACAACAATAACAACCTCTCACTCTGAGAAATTAAAAAAGAAATCACAATAAACAACCACAGTTGTGCTCAGGAGAGAGTCAATGAGAATAACCTATATGGAAATGAGTGTGTGAAGATGCACCACACACACACACACACACACACACACACACACACACACACACACAGGGCTGAGCTCTTTCTGATAACCTCAGCTCCTTCATCCCCCACAAGCCCAGGCGTTCTCTTTGGACTGTGATCAGATACGCTCTCTGCACTATCACGGACCACACTCATGAATTTTTTATGACGGGAATTGGTAGACACACTCGGAACTCTTCAAGCACTCCAGGGAAGAAAAGAGAGGCAGCTTGGGAAGAGGAGGGATGGGATGCCATGCCCACATTCTCTAATTAGAGGAAATGGACAACCTCCATGAGAGAAACGGTCAGGAGGAGGTGGCTAGCTGCAGGGGGATGATGACGAGGGTGTTTGTGATGGTGATGTTGCAGTGTGCGTGTCAGAGACAGTTGTTGTTATTAGTGTTCATGTTGTGGTTTTTATTGGCTGTAGAGTTGGTTTGTTTGTGTGTACATGTGTGTGTACATGTGTGTGTACATGTGTGTACCTTTGTGCGTGTACCCGTGTGTGTATGTGTGTGTGTGTGTGTGTGTGTGTGTGTGTGTGTGTGTGTGTGTGTGTGTGCTCACCGTCTCTCTGTCCAGCTGTTTGTTGACCTTCACCATGCCAGAGAGAGGGTCTATGAAGAACTGGTTCTCTCTGTCACCACTGACGATGGAGTAGAGGATATCACCATTCACCTGACTGTCTACGTCCTCAGCTGTCAGCTTGAGGAGGAGGAGGAGGAGAGGGGGTTAGGCAGGGTCTCTCCAACGCACGCACACACACACAGTAAGATGGTCAGTGTTTCCTAAACGTTTCCTCAAGTACTCCTATCCAGTTCAACTTCAGTTCAGAATGAATCAGGTGTGTTTGTACCAGAAAATGAGTGCAACCCGATTGGGGGCACTGCTGGGAGAGGTCAGGGAAACATGGCTGAACCAGTCCAGTTTAAAGAGCCAACTGGACATACCTTGACGACGGACTCTCCGATGGTTGCGTCTTCGGATACGACAGTGGTGTAGACGTCTCGGC